>NC_140916.1:36373011-36410833 GCF_045865225.1 Trachurus japonicus
TTCACACACCCTCCATGATGGCTCTGACGGTGCTGGTTATGTGTGCTGCATCGGCCTTCTCCACTGACTTGATGCCAACAAACTTTCTCTCAGTCTTGCCCTTGTGACTCCACCTCACATACAGTACACCAGCTCCTCCTCTTTCACCCAGCTATCAGTGGACCCGTCGGACATGATGGACAGAAATCTGGTGTTTTTCAGCTTCTCCCTGATTTCATTTCTCTCTGCCTCTGCAATATAGTGAGTGAACTCTTTCGCCTGTGTTTTGTTCCTGGAGGTTGTCTATGTCTATGTCTCACTTTACTTTAAGGTACACAAAAAGGGTAACTAATGATTACAGAACAAACAGCCAGCTCACGCCAGCATCAACCCTAGGCTGGTGGCCTCCTAATTGGAGGAAGCGTAGCATAGCTCGAGTTTTTACTCTTGCAAATTTCTTTGATCTTAGGATCTTTTAAATTCCTTATTTATTTTTTTATTCAGCCAAGCTTCTGCCCTTTTTACTTTACACCTCTCTTTTAGAACTGATAATGCCGACTGCTATGGTTTTGATGCTGTGCAATGCTGCTTCGTCTGTACGTCTTTGCCTGTATGTCTGTCACTGTACACATGTCTATTGTTTGTAAGTCTGTCTCTGTACTTATGTCCATTGCATGTATGTCTGTCACTGCTTATGGCTGCTTCTATGTTATTGTATTGTTGCTACACGGTGCACTTTTGCCCAAGAGGAATTTCCCCATTTGGGTACAATAAAGTTTATCTAATCTAATCTAATTTAGTAATGATTCAGTACTCATTACCTACTCATTTTGATGTCTCACTTTACTTTAAGGTACACAAAAAGGCTAACTAATGATTAAGTAATAGTTAGTTCCTCAGTAATTTGATCAGGAGTTAAGGAGAAAACGAGTTATCATTTTCTTGACATTCAAGGCATCCTTTGTTATGTGACAAAATATCTTATCTCAAATGTGTGTCGTTTTGGAAGAAAATGGTATTCGTTTGTACAGTAACTGCAAAAAGCCCTAGAGAAACAAAGCAAAAGTTCAGTATGTCTTCTTGCTTTGTTTCATGTCAGTTACTGTACTTCTGCTTTGTTTTACTCCACATAAAAACAAACATGTTGCCACACAGTGAAGTTACTCTTTCCATGGTGAACACACAGCAGGCTGCAGCCTCTGCTTGTGTTTTTACAGAGGCTGTTTTCTATGTATGGAGAGGTTTTTACTCAACACATGAAAAGGTCAAAGGTCAACTCCTCAACTTTCTTCTGGCTCAGGCTAAAATGGCTGCTCACCTGAGCAGGAGAAGAAAGTTGGAGGGAAGTTTGGACTGTGATGTAAAAACTATGTGTGTGTGTGTGTGTGTGTGTGTGTGTGTGTGTGTGTGTGTCCTCAGTGAACTGTATCAGTCTCTGCAGTATCTTCCAGCTGCAGCAGTCAGTTCAGTTTCTGTTCACTTTGACTGACGGAGGTTTTTGTACGACGCTTTTTCACTGTGTGAACACCCACTGACGGCTGATAAGATGAGCACTCTGACAGTAGTAAACTGCTGCATCTTCAGCCTGGACTCCACTGATGCTCAGAGTGAAGTCAGTCCCAGATCCACTGCCTGTAAAACGATCTGGAATCCCTGATGCTCTAGAAGTTGCCGAATAAATAAGCAGTTTAGGAGCGTGTCCTTCTTTCTGCTGGTACCAGGATAAGGGGTAACCATATTGTACAGCAGGACTGACTCTGCAGGTGATGGTGACTGAGGCTCCGACAGCAGAGCTCACTGCTCCAGACTGAGTCACTGTGACCTGACCTCTGGACTCTGAGGACACAGAGACAGAAACATCAAACAGAGTCCTGGTTTTGTGGGCTTCATTTCAGAGGGACAGATGTTGATAGAGGAGTTGGATTCTCTGGACTTTACCTGTGAAGCAGCAGCAGAGGAGAGTCCAGATGAGGACGGAGACCAAAGTCATGTTTTTGATGAGGAGGATTTCTGTGTCTTGTGTTGTCATGAAGGACAGCTGTCAGTCATCCAGTCTTCAACTCTCAGGACTATAAACTCTCCCAGAGCACTGGAGCATGGTGCTGCTGATGCAAAGTGGCTCTCTATGGAAATGCTCTGACTGACTCCAACAGGGACTGGGATCAGTCTCATCATCATGATTATCAATGGATCAATCAGTTGATCAGTGTATTGATCAGGAAGTGTTTTTTGAAATGCTCTTTAGGTTTTACCTGCTTGAGCTTCTTTAATTCCGATTATATTTTTCTCATGTCATCAAACATTTTTGAAAATGTTGATTTTTCTTAAAATGAACAAATATTAAAAATTGACAATACATGTTGTCCTTTTTCTACTGTGTTGTTGTCATTTCTCACATCAGCTGCCAAAATGTTACAAACAGACTAATTATGGTGAGTTTGTTTGTTTCAGAGTCAGAGAGCCGTGTCTCTACAGTCAGAGGTTTTTGTACGACGGCTCAATGACTTTGTATCACTGTGGTACACGTTCGGTGGAGGAACCAGACTGGATGTTGGAAGTAAGTGAATATTTCATAGTTTTTTGAAATTTTATTTTAATTTAATTTAATTTGTTCAATCCTAAAATAGCTAAGAAAAGTACATACTTTCGTGATTTTTTGAAAAGTGAAAAAATTTCAGTTTTAGGAACCAAAAATATTCATTCCTTTAAAAAAAAATCTGATGACTTCAAATTTTGCAACATAAAGAGGATAAACGATAAAGAAACAGATACAAAACATTTATGTTAAAGTTTGATGATAAAATCTTGTAGATAAGAGTACTTCAGTGTGACAGAGTCAGAGAGCCGTGTCTCTACAGTCAGAGGTTTTTGTACGACGGCTCAATGACTTTGTATCACTGTGGTGGACTTTTGGTGGAGGAACCAGACTGGATGTTGGAAGTAAGTTTCTGCAAAAATACTAAAAAGATTATTATTATTATTTTTTTTTTTAGTTTTTAGCAAATACAATCTTTTATTTTATTAAGTATATTTTTCATATTTGTGTTTTTATTTCTCCTTCTTAATCATGGAGTTAAATGTAAATCTCTTTTCTCAAGTTTTCTTGTTGCCTGCCATGATTGAATTGAAGTTGAAGTGTAGAAATGGTCAAACATCATTTGTTTTTTAATATATTGTATATTTAATATATTGTTTAGTAGTAGTAGTATTAGTTTTGAGATCCTTTTGAAACGTGTGATTCACAGTTTCCATTGTTCATTGAACTCATTTTAAGAGTATGTTCAATGAGGAGTATTTTCCACTCGAGGAACATTTGATCGTTGTCAAATGATTTGACAAATGTTTGCACCTGAAAATCAAACTGACAGAAAATGTATGATTGTTTCCTAAATAAGATTGATGTATTTCTAGTCTAGTTTGATATGTTTCAGGTCAAACTGTATGATGATTGTCTCTGTGCTGATGTGCATGACAGGCTTCTTGAAGGGAAGTGAAACAATGTCTGAGTGAGTGACTGGTGGAGCAGAAAAACATCTGACAGAAACTCCTTAAAGGACAAAAGCAGCTCTCTCACAGTAAAGGTGTCCAAGTTGCTGCTGTTGGATTGACAGGTTGTGGTCTGTGTCTCCTAGGTGATACCCGTCCCACCCTGACGGTGCTGCCCCCCTCCAGTGAGGAGCTGCAGCAGCAGGGGAAGGCCACGCTCATGTGCCTGGCCAACAAGGGCTTCCCCTCAGACTGGAGTCTGGTCTGGAAGGTGGACGGCAGCAGCAGCAGCAGCAGCAGCTGGGAGGAGAGCAGGAGCCCCGGGGTGCTGGGGAAGGACGGCCTCTACAGCTGGAGCAGCACCCTGAGGCTCCCTGCAGACCAGTGGAGGAAGCTGGGCTCTGTGACCTGTGAGGCCACCCAGGGCTCCCAGACTGGGCTCTCAGAGACACTGAGGAGAGACCAGTGTTCCCAGTCCTGAGCTGACCACTGGGACTCTGCTGCTGCTTTTCCTCTGCTGCTCTCTCTCTCTCATTTCACATGTTTCACTAACAAGATTTAGCAGCTTCTCTCACTGTTTCAATGTTGTTTCTGTCTTTACACACAATAAAAATATCATCATCACATCACTTGTTTTCATGTGTTTTCATTCAACGTTTCCATGACGACTTCTTATTCCTGTGTGATGAGTTGACAGAGAAAGTCTGAGATGATGTCAAATATATGTCCATATATACTGTAAGTTTGTCCTGTGGTGTGTATAAACTCACAACTTGTCATTATTGATTGATTGATCAGTATCAATACTATGCCTTCATGTGTCTCCTCTATTGTTGCTGCAGAGTTTTCTCAATCCTAAATATTGACACATGTTGATGACAGCAGCAGATAACACACATAAAATAATAATAAATAAATAGAAATACATCATATAATTAATACATAGCAATACGAGAAATACCAAAATACATCATAAAAGGTATTACCTACAAGTTACACCAAATCGTCAGCTACAGCTGATTCAAATATTTGGCAGCTAATGGGATGAATGATCTCAAGTATCTGTATCTGAGGAGAGGTAAGGACCAGACTATGGCTGACAGTAACTAATAGAGGTGTAACGATATCAATGATAGTCAATGATAATAATGTAGAAAGCTCCACAATATGATACTTATTCCATTATTCAAGTATTAAAACTACAGACAGTACATATATAAATGTGTTGTAAAATATTTTTAGAATATTGTTTTTATACTCAGAACACTCAAATACACGGTAACAAATGAAATGTGTGAAGATGCGACCGAAGTGGTGTGAACACATCATGTTGATGGGATGAGACGAACATGTAGCTCACCTAGAGCAGCACTCTCTGTAGTCAAAAACTTTGTTCCAAAGATCCTTCCATCAACATGACATTTTGGTGATTAATGCATTTTCTTTTCTCATCATCATTATGATCACTGCTGTGTGTGTGTGTGTGTGTGTGTGTGTGTGTGTGTGTGTGTGTGTGTGTGTGTGTCCTCAGTGAACTGTATCAGTCTCTGCAGTATCTTCCAGCTGCAGCATCAGTTCAGTTTCTGTTCACTTTGACTGAGGGAGGTTTTTGTACGACGCTTTTTCACTGTGTGAACACAAGCTGACTGTTGATAACATGAACACTCTGACAGTAGTAAACTGCTGCATCTTCAGCCTGGACTCCACTGATGCTCAGAGTGAAGTCAGTCCCAGATCCACTGCCTGTAAAACGACCTGGAATCCCTGATTCTCTATACGTTGCCCTGTTAATGAGCAGTTTAGGAGCTTCTCCTTCTTTCTGTTGGTACCAGGCTAAGGCGTGGTAGATGCTCCAAGTGTAAACCCTCTGACTGACTCTACAGGTGATGGTGACTGGGGCTCCGACAGCAGAGCTCACTGCTCCAGACTGAGTCACTGTGACCTGACCTCTGGACTCTGAGGACACAGAGACAGAAACATCAAACAGAGTCCTGGTTTTGTGGGCTTCATTTCAGAGGGACAGATGTTGATAGAGGAGTTGGATTCTCTGGACTTTACCTGTGAAGCAGCAGCAGAGGAGAGTCCAGATGAGGACGGAGACCAAAGTCATGTTTTTGATGAGGAGGATTTCTGTGTCTTGTGTTGTCATGAAGGACAGCTGTCAGTCATCCAGTCTTCAACTCTCAGGACTATAAACTCTCCCAGAGCACTGGAGCATGGTGCTGCTGATGCAAAGTGGCTCTCTATGGAAATGCTCTGACTGACTCCAACAGGGACTGGGATCAGTCTCATCATCATGATTATCAATGGATCAATCAGCTGATCAGTGTATTTATTGGAAATATGTGACTTTATATGGATTTGAATTAAAATCTGCAATTAAATTGATTGTAAAACCTCCTTTTGTCTGTTTGTATTTGATGCTAGAAAGATCAACTTTAATTAGAAATTCATTGAAAAATATGAATGTTTAAACATAATTATTACTTAGAAAAATATTATTAATTGTCAGATATAAAGTTATTAAAAAGAGGAAGTGTTAAGTAGAGTGTGTTGTTGTCAGAGTCAGAGAGCCGTGTCTCTGTACAGTCAGAGGTTTTTGTACGACGGCTCAGTCACTTTGTATCACTGTGGTACACGTTCGGTGGAGGAACCAGACTGGAGTTTGGAAGTAAGTAGAATTTTTGATGTATTTTATTATGTGACTAAGAATATTTAGTCTGTCACACTTTGATTTGGATCTAGAAACTAAAATGTGTGATTTGACGTCTTCATTGACTTGATCTTTTTCCCTGAAATGTTGTGGCCGCATCAGAAACTAGAGTTGAGTCTTTAAAGCGTAAATGATGAATGAGAACATTGTCAGTGTTTGGTCCAGAATAGAAATCATGCCATCAGATGTTTGAAGGACAGAAAGTTGAGGACTTGTAGTTGGAGTTGAGTCAGACAGAGTCCGAGCCGTGTCTCTCTACACTGAGAGCTTTTTGGAGCAGCACTCAGTCACTTTGTATCACTGTGCTGGACTTTTGCTGGAGGAACCAGACTGGATGTTGGAAGGAAGTTTCTCATCAACTCTTCAATATTGTCTCATCACTTCAGTTTGTGATTTGTGTGTGTGAACATTTGGAGGAGATGTCAATTTCCACTGGGCTGATCCAGATGACTTTCAACTCTCTGTTTGATTCTTCATTTCTCCTGTTGAACACATGAAGCTGCTTCTTTTGGATTCGGAGATGTGTGATGTTGAAATGTGCTGCTCACTTGTTTGTGGCTCATAATGTCCTTGAATCAACAAAGTCAACAGATTCCATCTCAGTCTTTAGTGTTTTACATCAATAATATTTCAGACGCTGTAAAACTATTTCAATCTGACATTTCTGACATTTGTTCATAGATATTTGAAGTGTAAAAATCCAGATGAAACATGAAGACATGAGAGGAACTTTGACCTTTTTATCTTTAGTACTGAAACCTGTCTGTTGCCATGGTTCAGCAGTGATGCCTGTTCGTTGCTATGGTTACTGTGCTGAGAGAGGGAAGTGAAAAACCAAAACTTTCTTGATGTGGTGTGTGTGTCTCCTAGGTGATGTGGCCCCCACCCTGACGGTGCTGCCCCCCTCCAGTGAGGAGCTGCAGCAGCAGGGGAAGGCCACGCTCATGTGCCTGGCCAACAAGGGCTTCCCCTCAGACTGGAGTCTGGTCTGGAAGGTGGACGGCAGCAGCAGCAGCAGCAGCAGCTGGGAGGAGAGCAGGAGCCCCGGGGTGCTGGGGAAGGACGGCCTCTACAGCTGGAGCAGCACCCTGAGGCTCCCTGCAGACCAGTGGAGGAAGCTGGGCTCTGTGACCTGTGAGGCCACCCAGGGCTCCCAGACTGGGCTCTCAGAGACACTGAGGAGAGACCAGTGTTCCCAGTCCTGAGCTGACCACTGGGACTCTGCTGCTGCTTTTCCTCTGCTGCTCTCTCTCTCTCATTTCACATGTTTCACTAACAAGATTTAGCAGCTTCTCTCACTGTTTCAATGTTGTTTCTGTCTTTACACACAATAAAAATATCATCATCACATCACTTGTTTTCATGTGTTTTCATTCAACGTTTCCATGCCGACTCATTATTCCTGTGTGATGAGTGGACACAGAAAGTCTGAGATGATGTCAAATATATGTCCATATATAGAACGAATTGCCTTGTTGTGTACAACTACTTCCGGGTAGAAAACCAGCATGAGAACAATAGTGACGGACGAGAGTTTCACTATATAAATCTAATTTTTCATGTCACTATATCGCTGTTTAGACTAATCTGATGTTTGCAAAGTTTATAAAACCAATGATTGTCCAATGATTACTATTTCTGTGTGCACATATTTGTAATTAGTCATGGTTATCATAGATTAGCCGGGCTAACGGTTAGCTACCTGTTTAACTTTAATAACTGAGTGACTCAATAAACGGACCATGAAAAAAAAAATTTCCAACGGATGTCTTAGTTACAACATGACTGAGCTAACTAGAGTAGTTTCATATCGTGTCCGACAATGGGAGGGTTTTAACAGCTGACGTCCTGATGTTAGCTTAGCTACTGCCGTTAGCTGTCCCAATGATGCTTTCTAGACACTGTGATTCCCCCAAATTGAATAAATACCACACATAGCAACACAAAACACACACACACAGAAATAGTAATGTTTCTTCAATTATTTCAGATTTGTCTGAACGGTTATAGAGCGTGAAAAACATGATATATAGCTAAACTCTCCTGTTATCATTCAAATTACATGCTGGTTTTCTACCTGGAAGTCGTTGTAAACAACAAGGCGATTCGGTCTATACTGTAAGTTCATCCTGTGGTGTGTATAAGCTCACAACTTGTCATTATTGATTGATTGATCAGTATCAATACTATGCCTTCATGTGTCTCCTCTATTGTTGCTGCAGAGTTTTCTCAATCCTAAATATTGACACATGTTGATGAGCTGATGAGCTGATCCACAAAGATGCAGAAACTGTTAGAAAAAATGAAAGCAGTAAAAAAGTGTATGAAACATTCCTTGTTGTGTGAAATACAAAACACAGCATGACTCAAATGTCTAAGAGTCAAATAATAGCTCATTTTATATGTAAATATATTCATTTCTATATGATATTTCATTGTAGACCAATCAAATGTCAGAATGAATTTCATCAACAAATGAGTCCATGTTGACAGGAAAATCAATCTTCTTTCTTTCAGTGTTCATGTCATCAAACTTCATCTGAGCTTTTTGTTGATGTTGAGCAGATTGGTTCAAACTTGATTTGAATCAGTGTATTAACAGTAAATAGTGTTTAGTTAAATATGTGATTTTCAAATGTTCAGAGTGGATCATTATTAACTATGTTTGAGTTCAACTTGTGTTGTTGTAGTTTCAGTGCAGCTGTTGAGTCAGATCAGTTCCTCTGCAGCTGAGGGAGGTTTTTGTACGACGCTTTTTCACTGTGTGAACGGTCTGTTGTTACTCTGCTGACAGTAGTAAACTCCTGAGTCTTCAGCCTGAACTCCACTGATGCTCAGAGTGTAGTCAGAGTAAGTCGATCCACTTCCACTAAAACGATCTGAAACTCCAGACTGACGAGTTGAAGCTGAATAAATCAGGAGTTTAGGAGCTTCTCCAGGTTTCTGAAGGTACCAGTGGAGGTTGTTATAAACATGTGAACTGGTTTGACATCTGATAGAGACAGTCTGACCTGGAACAACAGACTGAGATCCAGGAGTCTGAGTCACAGTGATTTGTCCTGATGAACCTGTAAAGCATGAAAAAGAGGAGAAGAGTTATTGAGACAAATCCATCTTGGAGAAAGATCAAGATCCAAACAGAAGAGGATGATTTGTTGAAGATGGAGAATAGATGGAAGAAGGTGAATGCTGCTGGTTGGAGTGTTTCTCCATCATAGCAGAAGATGATTGTGGTGAAGCTGGTTCCATCCTGAAGCAAAGTTTTCAGCAGAGAGTCTCACCCTGAACAAGGAGCCCCAGGGTGGCCAGCAGTAGAGTCCCAGACATCATCATTGTGCTGCTGTGGTGTCAGTGGCTGTGAAAGGCCTGGACACACACTGATCAACACTGGCCTCTTAACGGCTGGGAGCAGAGAGGAAGGACACATATGCAAACACACAGAGTCAGTCAACTGGAGCTGTCCTCAACACATCATGCTGTGTCCTCCTCACTACACATGCTCTCAACATAGTGCTGCTGCATTTCAAACACAACTGTCACAAAGTCTCTGTTGGATCTTTGGAGCTGATCACAAAGCAACAACATTTGTGTTGTTGAACGTTGAGTCTTGAACATCCCACAGCTTCTCTACTCAGCCTATTGGAGAGCACAGCAGCCAGTTGAGCTGGTTCTGAGAGCATCAGAAGCTGTTACTGAGACAGTCAGTGGATCAACACAGCTGTTGATAGTTTGGACTGTGTAGGTCAATGGTACAGCAGGGTTAGGGTTCCTCTGTATGCAGATGATACAACTAGATATGTTCATGTTGCTGAATGAGTCCACTCTGATATAGTCATGCTTCATTCTTCTATCATTAACTCTTTGATGCACGACATGGGTTACAACAGCTACCTAGCTAGCTGGCTGTTGACATGTTCTACTGTAGTTAGATATGTAGAACAGGTCGACATAGATAGCTAACTGGTCCACTCTCTGAGACGTTTTGTCCATTTGTTCATGAAATAAGAAAGAAAAATTGAAATAATGCCCTGCACTCATTAAATACAAGATATTCCAATAATACTTGGAAGATTCAATCATGAAATTAATTGATTTGAAAAGGCACAGCAAAGAAACACTCAACCAGCATGGAATCACATGGAAAATGAATGCAGGTTATTTTTGACCCATGTCATGCATAGAAGGGTGTGCATTTATCAAAGGGTTAATAAATTCATGTGACTGTGCTGTTGGTAGGTTCAGAGTTTATCCTGGAAGACTGAAATGTTTCATGAAAGAAAACATGTAAATATGTGAGGACAAGTGTGTTTTGTATTGACTTGTTGACTGTGTTGACTTTGTCAGTGAGAGTGTAATGGATGTAATGTGTTTGTTGTTGTGGACAGCTGCTTCAGAGACCAGAGACAAGTGGAATGTGTTTCATCAAATAGTGTCAATGTAGAAACATGTGAGAAAGAAAAGAAACGTTCTGCTACAACATGAAGACATCAACTGTGTGTGTGTGTGTGTGTGTGTGTGTGTGCGTGTGTGTGTGTGTGTCCTCAGTGAACTGTATCAGTCTCTGCAGTATCTTCCAGCTGCAGCAGTCAGTTCAGTTTCTGTTCACTTTGACTGAGGGAGGTTTTTGTACGACGCTTTTTCACTGTGTGAACACACGCTGACTGTTGATATAGTGATAACTCTGACAGTAGTAAACTGCTGCATCTTCAGCCTGGACTCCACTGATGCTCAGAGTGAAGTCAACTCCGTTCCCTGCTCCACTTCCACTGAACCGATCTGGAATCCCTGATTCCAGGTGACGTGTCCATGTTATAAGTAGTTTTGGACGTTCTCCATCTTTTTGTTGATACCAATATGAAGCATAGTCAGAGCCACCAAAATGTGTTACAGTACTGCTCTTACAGGTGATGGTGACTGAGGCTCCGACAGCAGAGCTCACTGCTCCAGACTGAGTCACTGTGACCTGACCTCTGGACTCTGAGGACACAGAGACAGAAACATCAAACAGAGTCCTGGTTTTGTGGGCTTCATTTCAGAGGGACAGATGTTGATAGAGGAGTTGGATTCTCTGGACTTTACCTGTGAAGCAGCAGCAGAGGAGAGTCCAGATGAGGACGGAGACCAAAGTCATGTTTTTGATGAGGAGGATTTCTGTGTCTTGTGTTGTCATGAAGGACAGCTGTCAGTCATCCAGTCTTCAACTCTCAGGACTATAAACTCTCCCAGAGCACTGGAGCATGGTGCTGCTGATGCAAAGTGGCTCTCTATGGAAATGCTCTGACTGACTCCAACAGGGACTGGGATCAGTCTCATCATCATGATTATCAATGGATCAATCAGCTGATCAGTATATTGATCAGGAAGTGTTTTTTGAAATGCTCTTTAGGTTTTACCTGCTTGAGCTTCTTTAATTCCGATTATATTTTTCTCATGTCATCAAACATTTTTGAAAATGTTGATTTTTCTTAAAATGAACAAATATTAAAAATGGACAATACATGTTGTCCTTTTTCTACTGTGTTGTTGTCATTTCTCACATCAGCTGCCAAAATGTTACAAACAGACTAATTATGGTGAGTTTGTTTGTTTCAGAGTCAGAGAGCCGTGTCTCTACAGTCAGAGGTTTTTGTACGACGGCTCAATGACTTTGTATCACTGTGGTACACGTTCGGTGGAGGAACCAGACTGGATGTTGGAAGTAAGTGAATATTTCATAGTTTTTTGAAATTTAATTGAATTTAATTTGTTCAATCCTAAAATAGCTAAGAAAAGTACATACTTTAGTGATTTTTTGAAAAGTGAAAAAATTTCAGTTTTAGGATCCAAAAATATTCATTCCTTTTAAAAAAAAATCTGATGACTTCAAATTTTGCAACATAAAGAGGATAAACGATAAAGAAACAGATAAAAAACATTTATGTTAAAGTTTGATGATAAAATCTTGTAGATAAGAGTACTTCAGTGTGACAGAGTCAGAGAGCCGTGTCTCTACAGTCAGAGGTTTTTGTACGACGGCTCAATGACTTTGTATCACTGTGGTGGACTTTTGGTGGAGGAACCAGACTGGATGTTGGAAGTAAGTTTCTGCAAAAATACTAAAAAGATTATTTCTTTTTCTTTTTTAGTTTTTAGCAAATACAATCTTTTATTTTATTAAGTATATTTTTCATATGTTTGTGTTTTTATTTCTCCTTCTTAATCATAGACTTAAATGTAAATCTCTTTTCTCAAGTGTTCTTGTTGTATGCCTGCCATGATTGAATTGAAGTTGAACTGTAGAAATGGTCAAACATCATTTGTTTTTTAATATATTGCATATTTAATATATTGTTTAGTAGTAGTAGTATTAGTTTTGAGATCCTTTTGAAACGTGTGATTCACAGTTTCCATTGTTCATTGAACTCATTTTAAGAGTTTGTTCAATGAGGAGTATTTTCCACTCGAGGAACATTTGATCGTTGTCAAATGATTTGACAAATGTTTGCACCTGAAAATCAAACTGACAGAAAATGTATGATTGTTTCCTAAATAAGATTGATGTATTTCTAGTCTAGTTCGATATGTTTCAGGTCAAACTGTATGATGATTGTCTCTGTGCTGATGTGCATGACAGGCTTCTTGAAGGGAAGTGAAACAATGTGTGAGTGAGTGACTGGTGGAGCAGAAAAACATCTGACAGAAACTCCTTAAAGGACAAAAGCAGCTCTCTCACAGTAAAGGTGTCCAAGTTGCTGCTGTTGGATTGACAGGTTGTGGTCTGTGTCTCCTAGGTGATACCCGTCCCACCCTGACGGTGCTGCCCCCCTCCAGTGAGGAGCTGCAGCAGCAGGGGAAGGCCACGCTCATGTGCCTGGCCAACAAGGGCTTCCCCTCAGACTGGAGTCTGGTCTGGAAGGTGGACGGCAGCAGCAGCAGCAGCAGCAGCTGGGAGGAGAGCAGGAGCCCCGGGGTGCTGGGGAAGGACGGCCTCTACAGCTGGAGCAGCACCCTGAGGCTCCCTGCAGACCAGTGGAGGAAGCTGGGCTCTGTGACCTGTGAGGCCACCCAGGGCTCCCAGACTGGGCTCTCAGAGACACTGAGGAGAGACCAGTGTTCCCAGTCCTGAGCTGACCACTGGGACTCTGCTGCTGCTTTTCCTCTGCTGCTCTCTCTCTCTCATTTCACATGTTTCAGTAACAAGATTTAGCAGCTTCTCTCACTGTTTCAATGTTGTTTCTGTCTTTACACACAATAAAAATATCATCATCACATCACTTGTTTTCATGTGTTTTCATTCAACGTTTCCATGACGACTTCTTACTCCTGTGTGATGAGTTGACAGAGAAAGTCTGAGATGATGTCAAATATATGTCCATATATAGAACGAATTGCCTTGTTGTTTACAACTACTGCCAGGTAGAAAACCAGCATGAGAACAATAGTGACGGACGAGAGTTTTGCTATATTTATCTCATTTTTCATGTCACTATATCGCTGTTTAGACTAATCTGATGTTTGTAAAGTTTATAAAACCAATGATTGGACAAACATTACTATTTATGTGTGCACAGTTTTGTAATTAGTCATGGTTATCAGAGATTAGCCGGGCTAACGGTTAGCTACCTGTTTAACTCTAATAACTCAGTGACTCAATAAACGCTCCATGAACAAATATTTTCTCCAGCGGATATCTGAGTTACAACATGACTGAGCTAACTAGAGTAGTTTCATATCGTGTCCGACAACGGGAGGGTTTTAACAGCTGACGTCCTGGTGTTAGCTTAGCTACCGTTAGCTGCAAGGGCGTAGAATTGGGTAGGGACGCTAGGGACACGTCCCTACCAATATTCAGCCGCTGTGTCTGCTGTCCGTAGTGTTTAGTCAAATGATTATGGCAGAAAAAGGGTTAACAGTCGGTCTCTGCTAGAAGTCCCGCCTCTAACCTAAATATCGCTCTCCGATTGGCTTGGCCGTTTCTCGCTAACGTACATGTGATTGGCTGTCCCCGCTGTCACTCCGTCTGCTTGTAAAAGTTACCTGCTCGTTGGTCGGACGGACAGGAGGTCACGGTGCTTCAATCTGCAACCGCGAATGTAAGTTGTCAACATGTTCGGCATTTGTTCTGCCTGGGTCACGTTAGCTGAACAGATTTTAACATTAGTGGTGTCATTTACATGAACATTTGTGTTTCTGTCTGTCTGTCTGTCTGTCTGTTTGCATGTGTGCGTGCGTGTGTGTGTGTGAGCTCTGCCTGTGTGTCTGTGCTTGGTAATAAGGATGTCAAAGAAAAGGAAAATGGACAAGAGACTTCTTTATAAGTCAAAGTGTAAGTTAGGCTTCTTCGAGGGTGTATAACTGTAGAGCCTCAACAGGCTACAGATGATGAATAATATTTAATGGCAAACAGATAGGCTACACTTTTTTAAAAGTTAATTTTACTTTTTACTAGCTTATTATTTCCATGTATCCTCCTTTGTGTGAAAGGTAGCAACTGCTTAAAAAACAAAAATAAAGAACATTGGCCAGGAAAATAGGCCTACAAAAAAACCTCAGATGCTCATGTAATTTTATACATCCATATTTTGGGGGAATAAATTACACATAAGTGTGTGAAAGTAAAAGCCTTTTTTCCTCATGCAATAACTGTAGGCTACCATCAAGCTCTATCCCTCATGTATCTGTTCATATGTCATGCATCAACATATTTCATATTTCTGTCAGGTGACAGAGACAGACAGTAGAGAGGCTGGAGGAGATGGAGAAGGAGAGAACAGAGGAGGTAGAGGAGGAGAGGCTAGAACAGATGAAGGAGGAGAGGCAGGAAGAGGTAGAGAAGAAGGAGATGGAGGAGAGGCTGGAAATTCACAGGTGAGGTTAAATAATTATGGATGTTAGTCATGATGATGCACAGTTGACTTCAGCCAGCAGAGCAACTGAGAACTCTTCTAAATTGCCTTCTTTAAACTGCCGTCTTTCATTAGTTGCTCATTAGTTACCCCTACATAACATGAAATTATGATTGCAAATGCAAAAAACATCAACTTTCAGGAGCGATGCCTCGGAGCACTTTTGTGTCCCCACCAATGTCAAAATCAAACCTACTCCCTTGGTTAGCTGTCCCTGTTAGCTGAGCCACTGATGCTTTCTAGACACTGTGATTCCCCCAAACTGAATAAATACCACACAAGCAACACAAAACACACACACAGAAAGAGTAATGTTTCTTCAATCATTTCAGATTTGTCTAAACGGTGATAGGGCGTGAAAAACATGATATATAGCTAAACTCTCCTGTTATCATTCAAATTAGGCGCTGGTTTTCTACCCGGAAGTCGTTGCAACAAGGCGATTCGATCTATACTGTAAGTTCGTCCTGTGGTGTGTATAAGCTCAACTTGTCATTATTGATTGATTGATCAGTATCAATACTATGCCTTCATGTGTCTCCTCTATTGTTGCTGCAGAGTTTTCTCAATCCTAAATATTGACACATGTTGATGAGCTGATGAGCTGATCCACAAAGATGCAGAAACTATTAGAAAAAATGAAAGAAATCAAAAAGTGAATGAAACATTCCTTGTTGTGTGAAATACAAAACACAGCATGACTCAAATGTCTAAGAGTCAAATAATAGCTAATTTTATATGTAAATATATTCATTTCTATATGATATTTCATTGTAGGCCAATCAAATGTCAGAATGAATTTCATCAACAAATGAGTCCATGTTGACAGGAAAATCAATCTTCTTTCTTTCAGTGTTCATGTCATCAAACTTCATCTGAGCTTTTTGTTGATGTTGAGCAGATTGGTTCAAACTTGATTTGAATCAGTGTATTAACAGTAAATAGTGTTTAGTTAAATATGTGATTTTCAAATGTTCAGAGTGGATCATTATTAACTATGTTTGAGTTCAACTTGTGTTGTTGTAGTTTCAGTGCAGCTGTTGAGTCAGATCAGTTCCTCTGCAGCTGAGGGAGGTTTTTGTACGACGCTTTTTCACTGTGTGAATGGGAAGCTGCCACTCTGCTGACAGTAGTAAACTCCTGAGTCTTCAGCCTGAACTCTACTGATGCTCAGAGTGAAGTCAGTCCATCTTGTAATTACACTTCCACTACAGCGATCTGAAACTCCAGACTGACGCTCATCAGCTCTATAAATCAGGAGTTTTGGAGCTTCTCCAGGTTTCTGAAGGTACCAGTGGAGGTTACTTGTACCAGAACTGATTTTACATCTGATAGAGACAGTCTGACCTGGAACAACAGACTGAGATCCAGGAGTCTGAGTCAGGATGATTTCTCCTGATGAACCTGTAAAGCATGAAAAAGAGGAGAAGAGTTATTGAGACAAATCCATCTTGGAGAAAGATCAAGATCCAAACAGAAGAGGATGATTTGTTGAAGATGGAGAATAGATGGAAGAAGGTGAATGCTGCTGGTTGGAGTGTTTCTCCATCATAGCAGAAGATGATTGTGGTGAAGCTGGTTCCATCCTGAAGCAAAGTTTTCAGCAGAGAGTCTCACCCTGAACAAGGAGCCCCAGGGTGGCCAGCAGTAGAGTCCCAGACATCATCATTGTGCTGCTGTGGTGTCAGTGGCTGTGAAAGGCCTGGACACACACTGATCAACACTGGCCTCTTAACGGCTGGGAGCAGAGAGGAAGGACACATATGCAAACACACAGAGTCAGTCAACTGGAGCTGTCCTCAACACATCATGCTGTGTCCTCCTCACTACACATGCTCTCAACATAGTGCTGCTCCATTTCAAACACAACCGTCACAAAGTCTCTGTTGGATCTTTGGAGCTGATCACAAAGCAGCAACATTTGTGTTGTTGAACGTTGAGTCTTGAACATCCCACAGCTTCTCTACTCAGCCTATTGGAGAGCACAGCAGCCAGTTGAGCTGGTTCTGAGAGCATCAGAAGCTGTTACTGAGACAGTCAGTGGATCAACACAGCTGTTGATAGTTTGGACTGTGTAGGTCAATGGTACAGCAGGGTTAGGGTTCCTCTGTATGCAGATGATACAACTAGATATGTTCATGTTGCTGAATGAGTGCACTCTGATATAGTCATGCTTCATTCTTCTATCATTAACTCTTTGATGCACGACATGGGTTACAACAGCTACCTAGCTAGCTGGCTGTTGACATGTTCTACTGTAGTTAGATATGTAGAACAGGTCAACATAGATAGCTAACTGGTCCACTCTCTGAGACGTTTTGTCCATTTGTTCATGAAATAAGAAAGAAAAATTGAAATAATGCCCTGCACTCATTAAATACAAGATATTCAAATAATACTTGGAAGATTCAATCATGAAATTAATTGATTTGAAAAGGCACAGCAAAGAAACACTCAACCAGCATGAAATCACATGGAAAATGAATGCAGGTTATGTTTGACCCATGTCATGCATAGAAGGGTGTGCATTTATCAAAGGGTTAATAAGTTCATGTGACTGTGCTGTTGGTAGGTTCAGAGTTTATCCTGGAAGACTGAAATGTTTCATGAAAGAAAACATGTAAATATGTGAGGACAAGTGTGTTTTGTATTGACTTGTTGACTGTGTTGACTTTGTCAGTGAGAGTGTAATGGATGTAATGTGTTTGTTGTTGTGGACAGCTGCTTCAGAGACCAGAGACAAGTGGAATGTGTTTCATCAAATAGTGTCAATGTAGAAACATGTGAGAAAGAAAAGAAAAGTTCTGCTGCAACATGAAGACATCAACTGTGTGTGTGTGTGTGTGTGTGTGTGTGTGTGTGTGTGTGTGTGTGTGTGTGTGTGTGTGTGTGTCCTCAGTGAACTGTATCAGTCTCTGCAGTATCTTCCAGCTGCAGCAGTCAGTTCCGTTTCTGTTCACTTTGACTGAGGGAGGTTTTTGTACGACGCTTTTTCACTGTGTGAACACATCCTGACTGTTGATATAGTGATGACCCAGACAGTAGTAAACTGCTGCATCTTCAGCCTGGACTCCACTGATGCTCAGAGTGAAGTCAGTCCCAGATCCACTGCCTGTAAAACGACCTGGAATCCCTGATTCTCTTTCAGTTGCTGCGTAAATGAGCAGTTTAGGAGCTTCTCCTTCTTTCTGTTGGTACCAGGATAAGTAGTGGTAGTCACCATCATAATATACAGCAGGACTGGTTCTACAGGTGATGGTGACTGAGGCTCCGACAGCAGAGCTCACTGCTCCAGACTGAGTCACTGTGACCTGACCTCTGGACTCTGAGGACACAGAGACAGAAACATCAAACAGAGTCCTGGTTTTGTGGGCTTCATTTCAGAGGGACAGATGTTGATAGAGGAGTTGGATTCTCTGGACTTTACCTGTGAAGCAGCAGCAGAGGAGAGTCCAGATGAGGACGGAGACCAAAGTCATGTTTTTGATGAGGAGGATTTCTGTGTCTTGTGTTGTCATGAAGGACAGCTGTCAGTCATCCAGTCTTCAACTCTCAGGACTATAAACTCTCCCAGAGCACTGGAGCATGGTGCTGCTGATGCAAAGTGGCTCTCTATGGAAATGCTCTGACTGACTCCAACAGGGACTGGGATCAGTCTCTTCATCAATCAATCAATCAATCAATCAATCAATCAATCAATCAATCAATCAATCAATCAATCAACCAACCAATCAATCAATCAATCAATCAATCAATCAATCAATCAATCAATCAATCAATCAATCAATCAATCAATCAATCAATCAATCAATCAATCAATCAATCAATCAGTGTATTGATCAGGAAGTGTTTTTCTAAATGCTCTTTAGGTTTTACCTGCTTGAGCTTCTTTAATTCCGATTATATTTTTCTCATGTCATCAAACATTTTTGAAAATGTTGATTTTTCTTAAAATGAACAAATATAAAAAATTGACAATACATGTTGTCCTTTTTCTACTGTGTTGTTGTCATTTCTCACATCAGCTGCCAAAATGTTACAAACAGACTAATTATGGTGAGTTTGTTTGTTTCAGAGTCAGAGAGCCGTGTCTCTACAGTCAGAGGTTTTTGTACGACGGCTCAATGACTTTGTATCACTGTGGTACACGTTCGGTGGAGGAACCAGACTGGATGTTGGAAGTAAGTGAATATTTCATAGTTTTTTTAAATGTAATTTAATTGAATTTGTTCAATCCTAAAATAGCTAAGAAAAGTACATACTTTCGTGATTTTTTGAAAAGTGAAAAAACTTCAGTTTTAGGATCCAAAAATATTCATTCCTTTTAAAAAAAAATCTGATGACTTCAAATGTTGCAACATAAAGAGGATAAACGATAAAGAAACAGATACAAAACATTTATGTTAAAGTTTGATGATAAAATCTTGTAGATAAGAGTACTTCAGTGTGACAGAGTCAGAGAGCCGTGTCTCTACAGTCAGAGGTTTTTGTACGACGGCTCAATGACTTTGTATCACTGTGGTGGACTTTTGGTGGAGGAACCAGACTGGATGTTGGAAGTAAGTTTCTGCAAAAATACTAAAAAGATTATTTCTTTTTTTTTTTAGTTTTTAGCAAATACAATCTTTTATTTTATTAAGTATATTTTTCATATTTGTGTTTTTATTTCTCCTTCTTAATCATGGAGTTAAATGTAAATCTCTTTTCTCAAGTTTTCTTGTTGTATGCCTGCCATGATTGAATTGAAGTTGAACTGTAGAAATGGTCAAACATCATTTGTTTTTTAATATATTGTATATTTAATATATTGTTTAGTAGTAGTAGTATTAGTTTTGAGATCCTTTTGAAACGTGTGATTCACAGTTTCCATTGTTCATTGAACTCATTTTAAGAGTTTGTTCAATGAGGAGTATTTTCCACTCGAGGAACATTTGATCGTTGTCAAATGATTTGACAAATGTTTGCACCTGAAAATCAAACTGACAGAAAATGTATGATTGTTTCCTAAATAAGATTGATGTATTTCTAGTGTAGTTTGATATGTTTCAGGTCAAACTGTATGATGATTGTCTCTGTGCTGATGTGCATGACAGGCTTCTTGAAGGGAAGTGAAACAATGTGTGAGTGAGTGACTGGTGGAGCAGAAAAACATCTGACAGAAACTCCTTAAAGGACAAAAGCAGCTCTCTCACAGTAAAGGTGTCCAAGTTGCTGCTGTTGGATTGACAGGTTGTGGTCTGTGTCTCCTAGGTGATACCCGTCCCACCCTGACGGTGCTGCCCCCCTCCAGTGAGGAGCTGCAGCAGCAGGGGAAGGCCACGCTCATGTGCCTGGCCAACAAGGGCTTCCCCTCAGACTGGAGTCTGGTCTGGAAGGTGGACGGCAGCAGCAGCAGCAGCAGCAGCTGGGAGGAGAGCAGGAGCCCCGGGGTGCTGGGGAAGGACGGCCTCTACAGCTGGAGCAGCACCCTGAGGCTCCCTGCAGACCAGTGGAGGAAGCTGGGCTCTGTGACCTGTGAGGCCACCCAGGGCTCCCAGACTGGGCTCTCAGAGACACTGAGGAGAGACCAGTGTTCCCAGTCCTGAGCTGACCACTGGGACTCTGCTGCTGCTTTTCCTCTGCTGCTCTCTCTCTCTCATTTCACATGTTTCACTAACAAGATTTAGCAGCTTCTCTCACTGTTTCAATGTTGTTTCTGTCTTTACACACAATAAAAATATCATCATCACATCACTTGTTTTCATGTGTTTTCATTCAACGTTTCCACGACGACTCATTATTCCTGTGTGATGAGTTGACAGAGAAAGTCTGAGATGATGTCAAATATATGTCCAGAACGAATTGCCTTGTTGTTTACAACTACTGCCGGGTAGAAAACCAGCATGAGAACCATAGTGACGGACGAGAGTTTCGCTATATCTCATTTTTCATGTCACTATATCGCTGTTTAGACTAATCTGATGTTTGTAAAGTTTATAAAACCAATGACTGGACAAACATTACTATTTCTGTGTGCACATTTTTGTAATTAGTCATGGTTATCATAGATTAGCCAGGCTAACCGTTTAACTTTAATAACTCAGTGACTCAATAAACGGTCCATGAACAAATATTTTTTCCAGCGGTTATCTTAGTTTCAACATGACTGAGCTAACTGGAGTAGTTTCATGTCGTGTCCCACAACAGGAGGGTTTTAACAGCTGACGTCCTGCTGTTAGCTTAGCTACTGCCGTTAGCTGTCCCTGTTAGCTGCAGCCACTGATGCTTTTTAGACACTGTGATTCCCCCAAACTGAATAAATACCGGGTCATTCTTCAACTACGGGCAAATTTGGTCTTGAAAATTTTAGAAAATCAAATGTATATTTGGAGACATTTTTTCAGATGTTTTACTTCTCAGTTATGTATAGAAACACATTCTGATAGCTGTTGTGATAAAATTATTTAGATAATATAAGATTTTTGACATTTTAGTCTAACATTAAGTGGAAAGCGTCATTTCCATCACACCACAAAAAAGTTGTTTTTCCAAACAAAATTATGAAAATAACACATTTTTCAGAGCATTTATTGAAATTTCAGCTGCATAATTTCCAAAACTGCAAAATATTATTAGTTTGACTGTTAATTTTTATGAATTTTATGTGAAAATGTGTAATGTGATGGAAATGACAATGTGTGGTGGAAAGGACTTCACGTGCTGGAAATGACATTTGACATACAAATTGCTGAGTCACCTCCAAAAAAAGTGATGGAAATGACTGTTGTGGAAATGACATTCTGTCACATTTTTTTAAAAAATCTCATGCTATGTTGGCATGATGATCTCAATTTTAAAGCTATCAATAAATGTACACAAAATACACAATATCAAATATTATTTTTTACATTATTTGTACATTCAAAGGAAATATGAGCTGTTTGGAAATGACGACCAATAAACATACTCTTTGTTTTCAAAACATTAAACCTTGATTTTCTCTACTTTCAGTTCCTTCCAGGGAGCCAACTCTGCTCTCCAGCCATGTGCTCTCCTAACAAAGACTGTTGGAGTAATTAGAACTATACTTAACCTTTAAAAAACATCCCTAAAGTTACATTTTGTGGCGTGTGGTGGAAATGACTGAGACCTCAAGGGACAGGTGTTCTTTTTATCAAAAAAGACATAAAACACTAATATATCTTACAATACATGATACATTTCATTAAAATAGGGATTTATGTACCACTTGTCTATAAAGTTACTATTAGATCACAATTACATTCAACATTAAGAGGGATTGAATGTCACAAATCTGGGCCAGGGACAATGGGAATATAGTTAAAACAATACATATAAACCTATGATTTATATAGTAAAATTAATAAGTTATCTATAATTAATTTTTTCAAAGTTCCTCTTGATGTCATGTAAGTGTGCCAAAAATAAAAAACAAGAAATGTGTTTCAGTTTTTGTTATATCTGCCAGGGACACAAATTTGCCTGTAGTTGAAGAATGAAATAGCAATGTTTCTTCAATCATTTCAGATTTGTCTCAATGGTTATAGTGCGTGAAAAACATGATATATAGCTAAACTCTCCTGTTATCATTCAAATTACAGTACAAGGCGATTTGGTCTATACTGTAAGTTTGTCCTGTAGTGTGTATAAACTCTAAACTAAATTGTCATTATTGATTGATTAATTATTCTCTAACAAGTATCAATACTATGTCTTCATGTGTCTCCTCTATTGTGCAGAGTTTTCTCAATCCTAAATATTGACACATGTTGATGAGCTGATCCACAAAGATGCAGAAACTATTAGAAAAAAAAAACTTGTGTGAAATACAAAACACAGCATGACTCAAATGTCTAAGAGTCAAACAACAGCCCATTTTATACGTAAATATATTCATTTCTATATGATATTTAATTGTAGGCCAATCAAATGTCAGAATGAATTTCATCAACAAATGAGTCCATGTTGACAGGAAAATCAATCTTCTTTCTTTCAGTGTTCATGTCATCAAACTTCATCTGAGCTTTTTGTTGATGTTGAGCAGATTGGTTCAAACTTGATTTGAATCAGTGTATTAACAGTAAATAGTGTTTAGTTAAATATGTGATTTTCAAATGTTCAGAGTGGATCATTATTAACTATGTTTGAGTTCAACTTGTGTTGTTGTAGTTTCAGTGCAGCTGTTGAGTCAGATCAGTTCCTCTGCAGCTGAGGGAGGTTTTTGTACGACGCTTTTTCACTGTGTCAACGGTGTGTAACCACCCTGCTGACAGTAGTAAACTCCTGAGTCTTCAGCCTGAACTCTACTGATGCTCAGAGTGAAGTCAGTTCCATATCCACTTCCACTAAAACGACCTGAAACTCCAGACTGACGGTCTGTAGCTGCATAAATCAGGAGTTTTCGAGCTTCTCCAGGTTTCTGAAGGTACCAGCTGAGGACGTTACCAACACTTTCACTGGTTTGACATCTGATAGAGACAGTCTGACCTAGAACAACAGACTGAGATCCAGGAGTCTGAGTCACAGTGATTTGTCCTGATGAACCTGTAAAGCATGAAAAAGAGGAGAAGAGTTATTGAGACAAATCCATCTTGGAGAAAGATCAAGATCCAAACAGAAGAGGATGATTTGTTGAAGATGGAGAATAGATGGAAGAAGGTGAATGCTGCTGGTTGGAGTGTTTCTCCATCATAGCAGAAGATGATTGTGGTGAAGCTGGTTCCATCCTGAAGCAAAGTTTTCAGCAGAGAGTCTCACCCTGAACAAGGAGCCCCAGGGTGGCCAGCAGTAGAGTCCCAGACATCATCATTGTGCTGCTGTGGTGTCAGTGGCTGTGAAAGGCCTGGACACACACTGATCAACACTGGCCTCTTAACGGCTGGGAGCAGAGAGGAAGGACACATATGTCCATAAAAATTATGAACAGAACCGGTGACAAAGGGCAGCCCTGCCGGAGTCCAACACTCACCGGGAACAGGTCTGAGTTATTGCCGGCAATGCGAACCAAGCTCCTGCTCTGATCGTACAGGGACCGTACAGCCCTCAGCAGAGGGCCTCGGACTCCATACTCTCGGAGCACCTCCCACAGGATGCCATGTGGGACACGGTCGAAAGCCTTCTCCAAGTCCACAAAACACATGTCGACTGGTTGGGCAAACTCCCATGAGCCCTCGAGCACCCTGCCGAGGGTGTAGAGCTGGTCCAGGCTAGTGTTAGCCTGCCTCCTACCCCAGCCGAAATCAGCAGTCAGAAGCTGATTTCATTTTAGCTCTAAACTCTGTAAATATATCACTTTATCAAAATTTCAAACATTTTTAGATAAGAAAGTAGCCGTTTAGATCAGCAGTGTGTCGTTACTTTGTCTAATTACCAGCTGTTTACAATTTTGTTCAGACGAATTCAGCACTACTCAAGCTAGCCGTTGTGACCAACGCACTTCCGGTTGCTTTCACAAAATAAAACACCCGTTACCCTTTACATACAGAAGTGCTTTCACTTTGAAATAGGAAGCTAACCTACCCTCGATGTAGCTAGCTTGAACCAAAATAAACCGTCTTTGCTTGAACCCTCTGTTTTGACCGATCTCGTCCCGTTACCGGCATTTGACCGCTCAAGATGCCTTGCCGGAGAGTTTTGTCAGCTCTGAGATGACAATCCGTTTAGAGTTGCTGAAGAGTGTCTCTGATGACTTTAGGTGGAGGCAGACTAACATTACAGATACACTTCCAGCGTTTGAGCTAAGCTAATTACAGGCGATACGGCTCTATCTCCCTTGTTACTGCACGCACAGTCAAAAGGGTGGTGTCTATCTGCTGGTCATGGACTCGGGAGTGAGGCAAGACACGAAAAAAAAAGGTTGGCATATCCTTTTAAGGTTTTTGATAAAACCAGGCTAGTTTGCAAAATTGTATTTTAGTAATTGGAAAAAAACTGTAACACCCCTCAACTGCAGAACCTCTAAGAATCCCTGTTCTGTACATTTCTAAAGTGCTCATACAACTCCTCTGCCGACCCATTCCATAAATCCACCCTCCAACTGAAATACACAAAGTCTTCAATTGACCCTTTGTTGGCCTTCTGATTGGTCTGCTGATCCACCAATCAGAGCGCTTCTCCCCATGTCACGTGTTGTGCAACATTCTAAGGTTGGACAACCCTGGAATGAAACCCTATGAAACAAGATAGGTAGATAGCAACTTTTGGGCAAAAACTACTTTATAATTTTTCAATATGGTTAAAATGTGCCTGAGGTTCCTGCAATAGCAACTCACAATATCTGGAACGTATTGGAGTCATTTTTATCCCATTCCCTAAACACAAGACATCAATAAACATACTTAGCCTATGTACTGTATATAATATTACTTTAACTTTCTGTTATGTATTTAGTTGAGCTTAATAATAGGGTTTGGGGGTGGTCCACTAGGGGGAGCTGTGGCATAGGTCAGGGGTTAACTGCAAAGTTTTGTTTGTTGTTGTTGTGTGCAGTCCTCATGAGAAGTGAGCCCGTTTTCCCTGGCTGTACTTTGTGCTATTGAAGCTCATTCATTCTCCAGTCCACTCTCTGGTCGTGTTCTTTAAAGCTTCAGTTGGTAACAATTATTCAGTCATATTTGCTGGAACTGTCACTATATTCTGATGGTCAGACATTAAATGAGTAATTTAGGACAAAATCCAACTCCTCTGGCTCCACCTACAGCCTGTAATCGTATTTGCCAAAATCCACCGCGCCCGACGATTCTCCACCAGTCAGGTAGAGGGAGCAGGAGGAGCAGCCAATCGCCGCTCCTACACGTCGTGCTATGGATACGGTACATCTTCTGTGGGTGCGTTTATGGCTACTTTGTGTGTGTCTGTGTGTGTGTGGGGCGCTTGGCAGAGGTTCATAAAGGGACCTGACGGAGTATTGTCTTGAAATTTCCGACCAAGTCGCAGAGTTTACTTTCACTTTCGTCAACTTACCAACTGGAGCTTTAACAGAGAAGATCTAATACCTTCAAAGTTATCTAGCAAACGTAACATTACCGCTACTAATGTCTTTTGAACTTTGTGAAGTTTTACGAGGAGAAACGGGAGATCGGCGGAGATTAAGCGTTAGCTTGTAGCTAACGTTAGCTAGCGCCGTTAGCTACTAGCTAGTGAGTGACCAAAACAATGATTTTTCCCCATTTTTCGGAAAAGTCGGGTAATGCCCGTTCAATCGTTCTTTAGCCACGTCAGTCTTCTATCACGGACACCATTTTTCTGATATGTAAGTTAATTCAAATTTCCCTTAGCCTACTAGCAATTTAAATCTTCCTAATTTTCAATGGTTTCCAATGGGAGTTGACCCTTCCGTGACCATTGTTTGTCCAACCTAGCAACAGTAACCGTGGGGGGCGGGGCCTTGACAAAGGGTCAATTGTGTTCGACCTGTAGGTTAAACATTCCACATGTTCCATATGTACGAGGGAATGTCCCCTCCTGACAGATGCTGTGGATAATTATTGAAAACACACTAGTGTTACTGGCACACTGGCACACTATATGGTACAGGTGTGTGTGATCACTCTGATCTTCAGTGATGGAGCCAAGCTTCAGAGTGACCTTGAAGTGGAGAGATGGTCTCTTCACTCAGAGAACCACGGTTACTACAGTTCTATATGCTATTGAGACTCTCTCTCCACCAAGCTACACATTCTATGTACTGGGACTCTGTAAGACACTTGACCAAGAAGAGGAGCAGTCTGAGGATCTCCAAACCCACCAAACAAACTGTTAATAAATGTATAATAGCAGGTGTGTAGGCTAATTGATTTTATTATTAAATAATGAAAAACTGTGTCTTTAGAAAAGGTCTGGTGTTGAGTGGCCAATGGAGGAAGAGAAACTGCAGTATCTTCCAGCTGCAGCAGTCAGTTCAGTTTCTGTTCACTTTAACTGTGGGAGGTTTTTGTACGACGCTTTTTCACTGTGTGAACAGCTCCCATCGGCTCACATTAAATTCCCCGTGGCAAAAGTAAACTGCTGCATCTTCAGCCTGGACTCCACTGATGCTCAGAGTGAAGTCAGTCCTGGATCCACTGCCTGTAAAACGATCTGGAATCCCTGATGCTCGCTCATTCACCCTACCTATAATCAGTTTGGGAGATTCTCCATTTCTCTGACTGTACCAGTGGAACATAGTTTTACCACTTTTTGTTCCCACATAAACATCCTGACCAGTTCTACAGTTGATGGTGACTGAGGCTCCGACAGCAGAGCTCACTGCTCCAGACTGAGTCACTGTGACCATTTCTTTGGACTCTGAGGACACAGAGACAGAAACATCAAACAGAGTCCTGGTTTTGTGGGCTTCATTTCAGAGGGACAGATGTTGATAGAGGAGTTGGATTCTCTGGACTTTACCTGTGAAGCAGCAGCAGAGGAGAGTCCAGATGAGGACGGAGACCAAAGTCATGTTTTTGATGAGGAGGATTTCTGTGTCTTGTGTTGTCATGAAGGACAGCTGTCAGTCATCCAGTCTTCAACTCTCAGGACTATAAACTCTCCCAGAGCACTGGAGCATGGTGCTGCTGATGCAAAGTGGCTCTCTATGGAAATGCTCTGACTGCCTACAACAGGGACTGGGATCAGTCTCATCATCATGATTATCAATGGATCAATCAGCTGATCAGTGTATTGATCAGGAAGTGTTTTTTGAAATGCTCTTTAGGTTTTACCTGCTTGAGCTTCTTTAATTCCGATTATATTTTTCTCATGTCATCAAACATTTTTGAAAATGTAGATTTTTCTTAAAATGAACAAATATTAAAAATTGACAATACATGTTGTCCTTTTTATACTGTGTTGTTGTCATTTCTCACATCAGCTGCCAAAATGTTACAAACAGACTAATTATGGTGAGTTTGTTTGTTTCAGAGTCAGAGAGCCGTGTCTCTACAGTCAGAGGTTTTTGTACGACGGCTCAATGACTTTGTATCACTGTGGTACACGTTCGGTGGAGGAACCAGACTGGATGTTGGAAGTAAGTGAATATTTCATAGTTTTTTGAAATTTAATTTAATTTAATTTGTTCAATCCTAAAATAGCTAAGAAAAGTACATACTTTCGCGATTTTTTGAAAAGTGAAGAAATTTCAGTTTTAGGAACCAAAAATCTTAATTCCTTTTAAAAAAAAATCTGATGACTTCAAATTTTGCAAGATAAAGAGGATAAACGATAAAGAAACAGATACAAAACATTTATGTTAAAGTTTGATGATAAAATCTTGTAGATAAGAGTACTTCAGTGTGACAGAGTCAGAGAGCCGTGTCTCTACAGTGAGAGGTTTTTGTACGACGGCTCAATGACTTTGTATCACTGTGGTGGACTTTTGGTGGAGGAACCAGACTGGATGTTGGAAGTAAGTTTCTGCAAAAATACTAAAATGATTTTTTTTTTTTTTTTTTTAGTTTTTAGCAAATACAATCTTTTATTTTATTAAGTATATTTTTCATATTTGTGTTTTTATTTCTCCTTATTAATCATGGAGTTAAATGTAAATCTCTTTTCTCAAGTTTTCTTGTTGTATGCCTGCCATGATTGAATTGAAGTTGAAGTGTAGAAATGGTCAAACATCATTTGTTTTTTAATATATTGTATATTTAATATATTGTTTAGTAGTAGTAGTATTAGTTTTGAGATCCTTTTGAAACGTGTGATTCACAGTTTCCATTGTTCATTTAATTCATTTTAAGAGTTTGTTCAATGAGGAGTATTTTCCACTCGAGGAACATTTGATCGTTGTCAAATGATTTGACAAATGTTTGCACCTGAAAATCAAACTGACAGAAAATGTATGATTGTTTCCTAAATAAGATTGATGTATTTCTAGTCTAGTTTGATATGTTTCAGGTCAAACTGTATGATGATTGTCTCTGTGCTGATGTGCATGACAGGCTTCTTGAAGGGAAGTGAAACAATGTGTGAGTGAGTGACTGGTGGAGCAGAAAAACATCTGACAGAAACTCCTTAAAGGACAAAAGCAGCTCTCTCACAGTAAAGGTGTCCAAGTTGCTGCTGTTGGATTGACAGGTTGTGGTCTGTGTCTCCTAGGTGATACCCGTCCCACCCTGACGGTGCTGCCCCCCTCCAGTGAGGAGCTGCAGCAGCAGGGGAAGGCCACGCTCATGTGCCTGGCCAACAAGGGCTTCCCCTCAGACTGGAGTCTGGTCTGGAAGGTGGACGGCAGCAGCAGCAGCAGCAGCAGCTGGGAGGAGAGCAGGAGCCCCGGGGTGCTGGGGAAGGACGGCCTCTACAGCTGGAGCAGCACCCTGAGGCTCCCTGCAGACCAGTGGAGGAAGCTGGGCTCTGTGACCTGTGAGGCCACCCAGGGCTCCCAGACTGGGCTCTCAGAGACACTGAGGAGAGACCAGTGTTCCCAGTCCTGAGCTGACCACTGGGACTCTGCTGCTGCTTTTCCTCTGCTGCTCTCTCTCTCTCTCATTTCACATGTTTCACTAACAAGATTTAGCAGCTTCTCTCACTGTTTCAATGTTGTTTCTGTCTTTACACACAATAAAAATATCATCATCACATCACTTGTTTTCATGTGTTTTCATTCAACGTTTCCATGACGACTTATTATTCCTGTGTGATGAGTTGACAGAGAAAGTCTGAGATGATGTCAAATATATGTCCATATATAGAACGAATTGCCTTGTTGTGTACAACTACTTCTGGGTAGAAAACCAGCATGAGAACAATAGTGACGGACAAGAGTTTCACTATATATATCTCATTTTTCATGTCACTATATCACCGTTTAGACTAATCTGATGTTTGCAAAGTTTATAAAACCAATGATTGTCCAATGATTACTATTTCTGTGTGCACATATTTGTAATTAGTCATGGTTATCATAGATTAGCCGGGCTAACGGTTAGCTACCTGTTTAACTTTAATAACTCAGTGACTCAATAAACGGACCATGAAAAAAAAAAATTCCAACGGATGTCTTAGTTACAACATGACTGAGCTAACTAGAGTAGTTTCATATCGTGTCCGACAATGGGAGGGTTTTAACAGCTGACGACGTCATGATGTTAGCTTAGCTACTGCCGTTAGCTTAGCTACTGCCGTTAGCTGTCCCAATGATACTTTCTAGACACTGTGATTCCCCCAAATTGAATAAATACCACACATAGCAACACAAAACACACACACACAGAAATAGTAATGTTTCTTCAATTATTTCAGATTTGTCTGAACGGTTATAGGGCGTGAAAAACATGATATATAGCTAAACTCTCCTGTTGTCATTCAAATTACGTGCTGGTTTTCTACCCGGAAGTCGTTGTAAACAACAAGGCGATTCGGTCTATAGGCTACTGTAGCCTAAGTTTGTCCTGTAGTGTGTATAAACTCACAACTTGTCATTATTGATTGATTGATCAGTATCAATACTATGCCTTCATGTGTCTCCTCTATTGTTGCTGCAGAGTTTTCTCAATCCTAAATATTGACACATGTTGATGAGCTGATGAGCTGATCCACAAAGATGCAGAAACTGTTAGAAAAAATGAAAGCAGTAAAAAAGTGTATGAAACATTCCTTGTGTGAAATACAAAACACAGCATGACTCAAATGTCTAAGAGTCAATAATAATAATAATAATTTTATATGTAAATATATTCATTTCTATATGATATTTAATTGTAGGCCAATCAAATGTCAGAATGAATTTCATCAACAAATGAGTCCATGTTGACAGGAAAATCAATCTTCTTTCTTTCAGTGTTCATGTCATCAAACTTCATCTGAGCTTTTTGTTGATGTTGAGCAGATTGGTTCAAACTTGATTTGAATCAGTGTATTAACAGTAAATAGTGTTTAGTTAAATATGTGATTTTCAAATGTTCAGAGTGGATCATTATTAACTATGTTTGAGTTCAACTTGTGTTGTTGTAGTTTCAGTGCAGCTGTTGAGTCAGATCAGTTCCTCTGCAGCTGAGGGAGGTTTTTGTACGACGCTTTTTCACTGTGTGAACGGTGTGCTGAGACCCTGCTGACAGTAGTAAACTCCTGAGTCTTCAGCCTGAACTCCACTGATGCTCAGAGTGTAGTCAGTCCCACGTCCACTTCCACTAAAACGATCTGAAACTCCAGACTGACGAGTTGAAGTTGAATAAATCAGGAGTTTAGGAGCTTCTCCAGGTTTCTGAAGGTACCAGCTGAGGGCGTTATAAACACTTGAACTGGTTTGACATCTGATAGAAACAGTCTGACCTGGAACAACAGACTGAGATCCAGGAGTCTGAGTCACAGTGATTTGTCCTGATGAATCTGTAAAGCATGAAAAAGAGGAGAAGAGTTATTGAGACAAATCCATCTTGGAGAAAGATCAAGATCCAAACAGAAGAGGATGATTTGTTGAAGATGGAGAATAGATGGAAGAAGGTGAATGCTGCTGGTTGGAGTGTTTCTCCATCATAGCAGAAGATGATTGTGGTGAAGCTGGTTCCATCCTGAAGCAAAGTTTTCAGCAGAGAGTCTCACCCTGAACAAGGAGCCCCAGGGTGGCCAGCAGTAGAGTCCCAGACATCATCATTGTGCTGCTGTGGTGTCAGTGGCTGTGAAAGGCCTGGACACACACTGATCAACACTGGCCTCTTAACGGCTGGGAGCAGAGAGGAAGGACACATATGCAAACACACAGAGTCAGTCAACTGGAGCTGTCCTCAACACATCATGCTGTGTCCTCCTCACTACACATGCTCTCAACATAGTGCTGCTGCATTTCAAACACAACTGTCACAAAGTCTCTGTTGGATCTTTGGAGCTGATCACAAAGCAACAACATTTGTGTTGTTGAACGTTGAGTCTTGAACATCCCACAGCTTCTCTACTCAGCCTATTGGAGAGCACAGCAGCCAGTTGAGCTGGTTCTGAGAGCATCAGAAGCTGTTACTGAGACAGTCAGTGGATCAACACAGCTGTTGATAGTTTGGACTGTGTAGGTCAATGGTACAGCAGGGTTAGGGTTCCTCTGTATGCAGATGATACAACTAGATATGTTCATGTTGCTGAATGAGTCCACTCTGATATAGTCATGCTTCATTTTTCTATCATGAATAAATTCATGTCATTGTGCTGTTGGTAAGTTCAGAGTTTAACTGGAAGATTGAAATGACTTTGACCTTTAGAAAAAGACTGCAACACCGACTTGTACTGTAACCTGTTGTTTTTGGAAGTGGTTTTACTGAGAGCCAGACTGTGAGAAGTTCCTGTCTGCACACATCAGCAGCTGGGTCAGGTGGTGGACCTGTGTGCTCCACACATGGAGGATGCTGCTGCTCTCTCTGCTGCTGTCAGCTTTCTTCAGTGAGGCTCATCAGGAACATGCTGAGAGTCTGGAGAAAGCAGCTCTCCTCAGATGTTTCTCAGTCTAACAGTCTTTGAACCCTCAGTGACACAGATCATTTTCCTGTAGAGAGCTCTGGATCTTAAAGACTGTTGTGGTTGGTTTTTAGAGCACAGTGTCAGGACCCATATGTCTCTCTAACACAGCAGGAAAAGTCATGTCCAACCTCCTGGTCAAAGTGATGGACAGAGACAAGCTGAAAGGTGGGGCTGTCTCACCATGGAGGCTCCACCTGGCTCTCCATCCAGGAGTGGAGCCTTCATGGAGAGCACGGTACAAAGCAGTGTGAACTAAAAGGCTTGGAGGCTACAGTGGAGAGTCTAACATGGGCCGCTTGCTGTCAATGTTTTAGTGTGTGTTTGAAAGCCCAGTGTTGATGGAAGGTGTCCATTCTGTCCCCTCAGACAGACGCTCTACCATTGTCTCCTGGACTGCAGCAGGCTGCAGCCTCTGCTTGTGTTTTTACACAGGCTGTTTTCTATGTATGGAGAGGTTTCTACTCAACACATGTTCATCTTGGGCTGCAGCTACAGAAAGTATGTTATAAAGTGTGCGTGTGCGTGTGTGTGTGTGTGTGTGTGTGTGTGTCCTCAGTGAACTGTATCAGTCTCTGCAGTATCTTCCAGCTGCAGCATCAGTTCAGTTTCTGTTCACTTAGACTGAGGGAGGTTTTTGTATGACGCTTTTTCACTGTGTGAACACATAAGCAGTGTGATAACTCTGACAGTAGTAAACTGCTGCATCTTCAGCCTGGACTCCACTGATGCTCAGAGTGAAGTCAGTCCCAGATCCACTGCCTGTAAAACGATCTGGAATCCCTGATTCTCTAGAAGTTGCGTAGTAAATGAGCAGTTTAGGAGCTTCTCCTTCTTTCTGCTGGTACCAGGCTAAGAAGTGGGTAGCACCAGACTTATATACAGCAGGACTGACTCTACAGGTGATGGTGACTGAGGCTCCGACAGCAGAGCTCACTGCTCCAGACTGAGTCACTGTGACCTGACCTCTGGACTCTGAGGACACAGAGACAGAAACATCAAACAGAGTCCTGGTTTTGTGGGCTTCATTTCAGAGGGACAGATGTTGATAGAGGAGTTGGATTCTCTGGACTTTACCTGTGAAGCAGCAGCAGAGGAGAGTCCAGATGAGGACGGAGACCAAAGTCATGTTTTTGATGAGGAGGATTTCTGTGTCTTGTGTTGTCATGAAGGACAGCTGTCAGTCATCCAGTCTTCAACTCTCAGGACTATAAACTCTCCCAGAGCACTGGAGCATGGTGCTGCTGATGCAAAGTGGCTCTCTATGGAAATGCTCTGACTGACTCACCTGCTCTCAGTATCTCTCTCTGTTCTGTCTTTCTCTCTGTTGTATTTGTTCATTTCCTCCCACGTTTGTAATTTTTCCAATTCTAGACAATAATAATCTGTTCATAAGCCTCTATAAATATAAAGCATGTATCATCAGCATAGTCAGATACCCAGTAAACCTGCACACACTCTGCAGCTCCCTCCCTCTCTCAATTCAATTCAATTTTGCTTTATTGGCATGAATGTTACGATAACTATTTTGCCAAAGCATAAAGAATCCATAAAACAAAACAAATACAACTCTCAGAATCAAATATATATGATTAAAGCAGGAAGACTCTGCTGAGCCTCTCTGATGAGGAAGAGGATGCTGAGCTGGCTGTTTGCATTCACACATTCTACCGCTCTCTTGTTGGTAACATTGTTGAGTCAATTATTTCCTATTACCTCTTAAATAACCATACCTGATTTTGTACTTCTTGAGGACTGCCTGTGTTGCGCTCAAGCAGCTGTGAGCCTCGGTGATGGTGATGGTGATGGTGGACTTCTGGAGAGAGACGGACAGGCTGCTCAGGTGTGTTAGTGAGTCATTCAGGAATCCACAGAAGTGGATGAAGACAGCCTCCCTGGCACTAGAGTAGAACTTCCTGGCCTTGGCCTGTTGGACTCCTCTGACATTTTCAGCATCACAAGACTGAATCTGAAATACATCATGAACAAACACATACAACAAATTTACTACCTTTTCAAAACCACTTACTAGATACCACTCTGACAGGCACTGTTGCAGTCACACATCTCTTTTGATATATCAATAATGCCACTATGGAAGCTGTTCACCAGGTTAGCTCTGTTCAGTGGACTGGTATGGTAGAATGTGTAGAGGCCACTGAGGAATCCCTCCACTCTCTGGAACAGGGGACTTGAGTCCATGAAGGCCAGTTCCTGGTGGTGTGCCATGCAGTGGATACCGATGATGTAAGCCCGGTCCACCTTCAGCCGGCTGACCACAACACTCTTTGCTCCCACTATCACAGCAGCACCGTCTGTTGCCAGGGCGACCAACTTGCTCTCCCACTCTTCACACACCCTCCATGATGGCTCTGACGGTGCTGGTTATGTGTGCTGCATCGGCCTTCTCCACTGACTTGATGCCAACAAACTTTCTCTCAATCTTGCCCTTGTGACTCCACCTCACATACAGTACACCAGCTCCTCCTCTTTCACCCAGCTATCAGTGGACCCGTCGGACATGATGGACAGAAATCTGGTGTTTTTCAGCTTCTCCCTGATTTCATTTCTCTCTGCCTCTGCAATATAGTGAGTGAACTCTTTCGCCTGTGTTTTGTTCCTGGAGGTTGTCTATGTCTATGTCTCACTTTACTTTAGGGTACACAAAAAGGGTAACTAATGATTAAGTAATGATTCAGTACTCATTACCTACTCATTTTGATGTCTCACTTAAGGTACACAAAAAGGGATTGAACGATTAAGTAATAGTTAGTTCCTCAGTAATTTGATCAGGAGTTACTGAAGAACTCACCATTAACTAATAGTGAGTTCCTCATTCATTCCAAATTTGTTTCATAGTAAATAACTACTCTAAATTTTCTGCACCTCAAACAACTTTACTGTGAACGGTGTGATCAGTATACAATACTTTACCCACAGCCCCATGATACATTCATTTAGCCTACCAAACATGTGACAAACTATCATATTTATTTCAAAGGCATCATAGTACATAACATGGATGGTCATATTAATGTGTATGTGGTCTGAAATTAATCAATAAACTCTTCTCAAGAATCCTGCTCTGTGATTTTTTTTTAAAGAAAGTAAGATGAGGATGTGGAAATGAAAGAGCGCTCATTACCTGTCACTTCAGGTCCTAAAAGTTAACTACTGGACAGGTTGAGTAATGATTCTGTACTGATGAAATAACTAGTTCACTAATCATCAAGTTGTGATTAACAATGAAATTTGATCACGAGTTAATGAAGAACTGATCATTAACTAATAGTTAATTAATCAGTAGTTCCTCACTAACTACTCATTAGTTCCTCATTAGTTCTTCATTAGTTCCTCAGTAACTACTCTGATTTTGTGTACCTTATTGTTAAGTGTTACCAGTGTAATAGATGTAATGTGTTTGTTGTTGTGGACAGCTGCGTGTGCGTGTGTGTGTGTGTCCTCAGTGAACTGTATCAGTCTCTGCAGTATCTTCCAGCTGCAGCAGTCAGTTCAGTTTCTGTTCACTTTGACTGAGGGAGGTTTTTGTACGACGCTTTTTCACTGTGTGAACACAGCTTGACTGTTGATATAGTGATAACTCTGACAGTAGTAAACTGCTGCATCTTCAGCCTGGACTCCACTGATGCTCAGAGTGAAGTCAACTCCATTCCCTGCTCCACTTCCACTGAATCTGGAGGAGATTCCTGAAAATCTGTTTAATGTTGCGTAGATCAGAAGTTTAGGAGTTTCTCCAGTTTTCTGCTGGTACCAGGCCAGGAAGTACTGTGGTCCAGAGTACTGAACTACTTTGGGACTGGCCTTACAGTCAATGGAGACAGTCTGTCCAAGCTGCACTGACTTGGCTGCTGGCTGAGTCACAACAACATTTTGTCCAACAGACCCTGAGGAGAGAGAAGAAACACTGGACATGAGATGTTGAGGAGAAACTCAGCTTCACTCCAAATGATTTTCACATGACAGAAAAATGATTGTCCTCACCCTGAGTGAAGCAGAGGAGAGTCCAGATGAGGACGGAGACCAAAGTCATGTTTTTGATGAGGAGGATTTCTGTGTCTTGTGTTGTCATGAAGGACAGCTGTCAGTCATCCAGTCTTCAACTCTCAGGACTATAAACTCTCCCAGAGCACTGGAGCATGGTGCTGCTGATGCAAAGTGGCTCTCTATGGAAATGCTCTGACTGACTCCAACAGGGACTGGGATCAGTCTCATCATCATGATTATCAATCGATCAATAGGCTGATCAATTTATTGATTGGAAATATGTCACTTTATATGGATTTGAATTAAAATCTGCAATTAAATTGATCGTAAAATCTCCTTTTGTCTGTTTGTATTTGATGCTAGAAAGATCAACTTTAATTTGAAATCCACTTAAAAAATATAAATATTTACACATAATTATTATTTAGAAAAATATTAATAACCATCCAATAAATTGTTATTAGTAAAAAGAGGAAGTGTTAAGTAGAGTGTGTTGTTGTCAGAGTCAGAGAGCCGTGTCTCTGTACAGTCAGAGGTTTTTGTACGACGGCTCAGTCACTTTGTATCACTGTGGTACACGTTCGGTGGAGGAACCAGACTGGAGTTTGGAAGTAAGTTGAATTTTTGATGTATTTTATTATGTGACTAAGAATATTTAGTCTGTCACACTTTGATTTGGATCTAGAAACTAAAATGTGTGATTTGACGTCTTCATTGACTTGATCTTTTTCCCTGAAATGTTGTGGCCACATCAGAAACTAGAGTTGAGTCTTTAAAGCCTAAATGATGAATGAGAACATTGTCAGTGTTTGGTCCAGAATAGAAATCATGTCATCAGATGTTTGGAGGACAGAAAGTTGAGGACTTGTAGTTGGAGTTGAGTCAGACAGAGTCCGAGCCGTGTCTCTCTACACTGAGAGCTTTTTGGAGCAGCACTCAGTCACTTTGTATCACTGTGCTGGACTTTTGCTGGAGGAACCAGACTGGATGTTGGAAGGAAGTTTCTCATCAACTCTTCAATATTGTCTCATCACTTCAGCTTGTGATTTGTGTGTGTGAACATTTGGAGGAGATGTCAATTTCCACTGGGCTGATCCAGATGACTTTCAACTCTCTGTTTGATTCTTCATTTCTCCTGTTGAACACATGAAGCTGCTTCTTTTGGATTCAGAGATGTGTGATGTTGAAATGTGCTGCTCACTTGTTTGTGGCTCATAATGTCCTTGAATCAACAAAGTCAACAGATTCCATCTCAGTCTTTAGTGTTTTACATCAATAATATTTCAGACGCTGTAAAACAATTTCAATCTGACATTTCTGACATTTGTTCATAGAT
>NC_140916.1:36410933-36528200 GCF_045865225.1 Trachurus japonicus
ATTTGAAGTGTAAAAATCCAGATGAAACATGAAGACATGAGAGGAACTTTGACCTTTTTATCTTTAGTACTGAAACCTGTCTGTTGCCATGGTTCAGCAGTGATGCCTGTCGGTTGCTATGGTTACTGTGCTGAGAGAGGGAAGTGAAAAACTGAACCAAAACTTTCTTGATGTGGTGTGTGTGTCTCCTAGGTGATGTGGCCCCCACCCTGACGGTGCTGCCCCCCTCCAGTGAGGAGCTGCAGCAGCAGGGGAAGGCCACGCTCATGTGCCTGGCCAACAAGGGCTTCCCCTCAGACTGGAGTCTGGTCTGGAAGGTGGACGGCAGCAGCAGCAGCAGCAGCAGCTGGGAGGAGAGCAGGAGCCCCGGGGTGCTGGGGAAGGACGGCCTCTACAGCTGGAGCAGCACCCTGAGGCTCCCTGCAGACCAGTGGAGGAAGCTGGGCTCTGTGACCTGTGAGGCCACCCAGGGCTCCCAGACTGGGCTCTCAGAGACACTGAGGAGAGACCAGTGTTCCCAGTCCTGAGCTGACCACTGGGACTCTGCTGCTGCTTTTCCTCTGCTGCTCTCTCTCTCTCATTTCACATGTTTCACTAACAAGATTTAGCAGCTTCTCTCACTGTTTCAATGTTGTTTCTGTCTTTACACACAGTAAAAATATCATCATCACATCACTTGTTTTCATGTGTTTTCATTCAACGTTTCCATGACGACTTATTATTCCTGTGTGATGAGTTGACAGAGAAAGTCTGAGATGATGTCAAATATATGTCCATATATACTGTAAGTTTGTCCTGTGGTGTGTATAAACTCACAACTTGTCATTTTTGATTGATTGATCAGTATCAATACTATGCCTTCATGTGTCTCCTCTATTGTTGCTGCAGAGTTTTCTCAATCCTAAATATTGAAACATGCAGATGCAGAAACTATTCGAACAAATGAAAGAAATAAGACATGACTCAAATGTCTAAGAGTCAAATAATAGCTCATTTTATATGTAAATATATTCATTTCTATGATATTTAATTGTAGGTCAATCAAATGTCACAATTTCTGTGTCCAGAAAACTCCATAGATTTTTTCGACACCAGTTCCATTGCTACTGCAACCTCACAAGCCTTCAGAAAGGTCAGATCCTTTTCAGACAGCGACCTGCGCTGCACGGCATCAGAGTGTAGTCCACTCACAAAGCGATCTCTCAGCGCATCATCCAGGTGCTGTCCAAAATCACAGGTAGCTGCTGGCTGCCTCAAAGCCACCACATACTCAGAGACAGTTTCATCCTCTTTCTGGTTACGCTTCTGGAAACAAAATCGTTCCGCGATTACAATCGGTGGCGGCTTGTAATGAGTGCTCAGTACTCTCACCAGATCAGGATACTGCATAGTACTCGGTACTGTCGGTGACACCAGATTTTTCAGCAGCTTATAACAAGTCTATTTCAGTTTTTGAGCCACAAATATCATTCAGCTCTCAGTTGGGGACTGAGAGCTGAATGATATTTGTCCATTGCAACAGGAAATTAAACACCTGGCACTGTGCTTGTTGCAAACCCACATCTCCCTGTCTTCACAAGGCAATAGCAAAATGGCATTTGTTTCAAATGCATCAAAGGGCACACTGGATATTACAGCTGTGAAAGATGCATTGTAAAGGGAGAGAATAAAAACAAAAGAGTTGTGTACTTGGGAGACTACCTTTAAGGACAGATGTAGCATTTACCAATGGGCTTTACTGTATAATGACCACCAGCTTGGGGTATCCACTTTACTTAATGTAGGGATACATTGTGTCACAGGTTTCCCACTAGACTACACGCATCTAGTGTGTCTTGGTATTGTGAAAAGACTCTGCGCTTCTTTAAAAAAGGACCATCTGAATGTAGACTGTCACAATTTCAACTCTTCTTGTCTCTCTGTCTGGGAAGCATCCTAGTGAGTTTGCTCGCCAACCAAGATCCCTAACAGAGTTAAATTGGTGGAAAGCCACAGAGTGGGCCTATTGTGTTAAAAAAGGTATTGCACAAGGGTGTGTATGACCACTTCCTCTGCCTAACGGTAGCCCTATCAATACTTCTGGACTCATGTGAGAGAAGGCATGTTGCTTACATGGACTTTGCAGAACAACTCTTAAGCTACTTTAGCAAAATGTGAGCATATACACAGCAGCTTTCCTGGTCTATAATGTCCATAGTTTGAAACATCTGGTAGATGACTGTAGGAATTACCAGTGCTCTCTCAATGACATATGTGCATTTCCATTTGAGAATCATCTGCAAGTTTGGTGAGAAATGCCAAGAATCCAATCAGTCAAGTAGGAAAGAGACTCATTGAACAAGAGAGGCAAGGGGGCTGCCCAAAAGAGACAGGCAAGAAGAGTTGGCATTTTGTTGCTGAAAATGAGAGAAATAGGTGTTTTCTCTTGCACAACAAAGACTCAGGGGTGCAAACTCCATCCATCCATCCATTTTCATCCGCTTATCCGAGTCGGGTCGCGGGGGCAGCAGTCGGAGCAGGGATCCCCAGACTTCCCTCTCCCCGGACACTTCCTCCAGCTCTTCCGGGGGGACCCCAAGGCGTTCCCAGGCCAGCTGAGTGACGTAGTCACTCCAGCGTGTCCTGGGTCTTCCTCGGGGCCTCTTCCCGGTGGGACATGCCCGGAACACCTCACGAGGGAGGCGTCCAGGGGGCATATACAGGTGCCCGAGCCACCTCAGCTGGCTCCTCTCGATGTGGAGGAGCAGCGGCTCTACTCCGAGCTCCTCCCGGGTGACAGAGCTCCTCACCCTATCTCTAAGGGAGCGCCCCGCCACCCTGCGGAGGAAACTCATTTCGGCCGCTTGTATCCGGGATCCCGTTCTTTCGGTCATGACCCAGAGTTCATGACCATAGGTGAGGGTGGGAACGTAGATCGACCGGTAAATCGAGAGCTTTGCCTTTCGGCTCAGCTCCTTCTTCACCACGACGGACCGATACAATGACCGCATTACTGCGGCCGCCGCACCGATCCGCCTGTCGATCTCGCGCTCCGTTCTCCCCTCACTCGTGAACAAGACCCCGAGATACTTAAACTCCTCCACCTGAGGCAGGAACTCTCCCCCGACCTGGAGGGTGCAAGCCACCTTTTTCCGGTCGAGAACCATGGCCTCGGACTTAGAGGTGCTGATTCTCATCCCAGCTGCTTCACACTCGGCTGCAAACCGCCCCAGTGCATGCTGAAGGTCCTGGCTCGAGGGAGCCAACAAGACCACATCATCCGCAAAAAGCAGAGATGAAATCAAGTGGCTCCCGAACCGTACCCCCTCCGGCACTTGGCTGCGCCTAGAAATTCTGTCCATAAAAATAATGAACAGAACCGGTGATAAAGGGCAGCCCTGCCGGAGTCCAACACGCACCGGGAACAGGTCTGACTTACTGCCGGCAATGCGAACCAAGCTCCTGCTCCGGTCATACAGGGACCGTACAGCCCTCAGCAGAGGGCCTCCGACCCCATACTCTCGGAGCACCTCCCACAGGATGCCACGTGGGACACGGTCGAAAGCCTTCTCCAAGTCCACAAAACACATGTGGACTGGTTGGGCAAAACTCCCATGCACCCTCGAGCACCCTGCGGAGGGTTGTAGAGCTGGTCCAGTGTTCCACGGCCAGGACGAAAACCGCATTGTTCCTCCTGAATCCGAGGTTCGACTATCGGCCGAATTCTCCTCTCCAGCACCCTGGAATAGACTTTCCCCGGGAGGCTGAGGAGTGTGATCCCCTGGTAGTTGGAACACACCCTCCGGTCCCCCTTTTTGAAGAGAGGGACCACCACCCCGGTCTGCCAGTCCAGAGGCACTGTCCCCGACTGCCACGCGATGCTGCAGAGGCGTGTCAGCCACGACAGCCCTGCAACATCCAGAGACTTGAGGTACTCAGGGCGGATCTCATCCACCCCCGGTGCCTTGCCACTGAGGAGCTTCCGGACTACCTCAGTGACTTCAGCTTGGGTGATGAATGAATCAACCTCTGGGTCCTCAGCCTCTGCTTCCTCGACGGAAGGCGTGTCAGTGGGATTGAGGAGATCCTCGAAGTATTCCTTCCACCGTCCGACGATATCCCCAGTCGAGGTCAACAGCTCCCCTCCTCCACTGTAAACAGTGTTGGCGGAGCACTGCTTCCCCCTCCTGAGGCGTTGGATGGTTTGCCAGAATTTCCTCGAGGCCGACCGGTAGTCCTCCTCCATGGCCCCCCCGAACTTTTCCCAGACCCGAGTTTTTGCTTCCGTGACCGCCCGGGCTGCCGTCCGCTTGGCCTGCCGGTACCCGTCAGCTGCCTAGGGAGTCCCCCAAGCTAGCCAGGCTCGGTAGGACTCCTTCTTCAGCTTGACAGCATCCCTTACTTCCGGGGTCCACCACCGGGTTCGGGGATTACCGCCGCGACAAGCGCCGGAGACCTTACGGCCACAGCTCCGGACGGCCACGTCAACAATGGAAGTGGAGAACATGGTCCATTCAGACTCAATGTCTCCGGCTTCCCTCGGAATCTGGTCAAAGCTCTCCCGGAGGTGGGAGTTGAAGACCTCCCTGACAGGGGATTCTGCCAGACGTTCCCAGCAGACCCTCACGATACGCTTGGGTCTGCCAAGTCTGACCAGCTTCCTCCCCTGCCAGCGGATCCAACTCACCACCAGGTGGTGATCAGTTGACAGCTCAGCCCCTCTCTTCACCCGAGTGTCCAAGACATACGGCCGGAGATCAGATGACACGACTACAAAGTCGATCATTGACCTCCGGCCTAGGGTGTCCTGGTGCCACGTGCACTGATGGACACCCTTATGCCTGAACATGGTGTTCGTTATGGACAAACTGTGGCTAGCACAGAAGTCCAATAACAAAACACCGCTCGGGTTCAGATCGGGGAGGCCGTTCCTCCCAATCACACCTCTCCAGGTAACACTGTCGCTGCCCACGTGGGCATTGAAGTCCCCCAGCAGAACGATGGAGTCCCCGGTTGGAGCACTTTCCAGCACCCCTCCCAGGGCCTCCAGGAAGGCCGGGTACTCTACACTGCCGTTCGGCCCGTAGGCCGAGACAACAGTGAGAGACCTATCCCCGACCCGAAGGCGCAGGGAAACGACCCTCTCGTTCAGTGGGGAGAACTCCAACACATGGCGGCTGAGCTGGGGGGCTATGAGCAAGCCCACACCAGCTCGCCGCCTCTCACCGTGAGCAACTCCAGAGTGGAAGAGAGTCCAGCCTCTCTCAAGGAGTTGGGTTCCAGAGCCCAGGCTGTGCGTGGAGGTGAGCCCGACTATCTCTAGCCGGTACCTCTCAGCCTCCCGCACGAGCTCAGGCTCTTTCCCCCCCAGCGAGGTGACATTCCATGTCCCTAAAGCCAGAGTCGTTGTCCAGGGATTGGGTCGCCGGGCGACCCACGGCTGCCACCCAAAACACACGGCACCGACCCCTCATGGTCCTTCCTGCGGGTGGTGGGCCTACTGGAAGGCGGGCCCACGTCGCTCCTTCGGGCTGGGCCCGGCCGGGTCCCGTGGGCGGAGACCCGGCCACCAGGCGCTCGCCTGCGAGCCCCAACCCCACTTTTTTTTATTTTTTCACTCATGAGGGGTTTTGGAACCGCTCTTAGTCTGACCCGTCACCTACAAACTCATCAGGGGTAAAAAAAAAAAAAGGTGACAAGATACCGACCCCCTAGGGGGGATCTGGGGGCATGCTCCCCCGGGGAATTAAAAAAAAGAAAAAAAAAAAAAACTTTAAAGGTGAATTTACAGTCATTTTTAGCATGAGACTAAGGTCCAGATTTACTCAGTTTGCACAGCTTTTGCTCATATTAAACATGCACAATCTGTCTCTCTGTGTTTGGTTTTGAAACATGTGAAGAGGGTCTTCAAAGACAAACAGAGGGACAGATTGCTCAGCCTATGCAGGTTTAGCATGAGCAAAAGCTGTGCAAACCTTAGTGAATCTGTCCCTAGATGTCCATCAGATGAACCTTGCAAAAAAGTGGTTTTGGAAATCAATTGTTGAGGCATCCCAAAGGTACCAGCTCAGGCTCAGTCTTACTCAGTCATTCTGAAAACAAAGTGAGAGTGGCAAGCTTACATTAGTTATAGCTTGCTGACAGCTAGCTAATTAGGGTACCTGAACTGGTGCAATATGGCCGAGGCTTAATGCTGTGCCTTCAAACTAAATAAAATTGAATACAGGCTGATAAGTTCATTGTAAAACATTTATTTATTTATGTAAATGTGTTTTCTTTACGTAGGCTATGCTCCGAGGCAGTGCTGCTCTTTCTGTCCAATAACACACATGAAGCTTAAAAATGCCGTACATAAAACATATTAAGTGGCAATATGTATTTAAAAGATGTTCAAGCAAACGCACATAGTTTGAAACAACGTTCAAAACACACACGGCCAGCATCACAACTAGGCATAAAGTCTGCTAGCTGAAAAAAGGTTTAATATTTTTTCATGTGAGAAAGTCACTGTTAAATCCCTAGTCTGTGGTCAGTTCATCCAGATATTGCCTGGAAATTTGCTCCGACGTTTGTTTTAGGAGAAATACAGACGGAGCAGCGACCAGGGGGATACATCCATGCTTCCAGCTCGTTTCAGTGGCAGTAGCCGGTCTACTGAACCGATAGCCCAGGACCGACTCCGTCGTCTTCCCGCTGCCGATAACGAGCCAAGTAACTTTATCCGCAAGTTTTAGAGGTTTACCGCTGGCTGGTTAAACTCTTTATAGGAGATTAATGTTGGCCTCATTGATTAAATCTAACTGTGGCAGTCGCCTCAAAGCCGTTGTTTCATCCACTTGTTTTCATCCAGATAAAGAGACAGATGCTTTGCCTCGCCTTGCCTCATAACCCGCCCAAAAAAAATGTTTTATTGTGGATTTACACGAATCACACAAATGACCCATTTGGGATCCAAAATTTCGCCGAAAGGTGACAAGTTTGCAGGGCAAGTTTGCAAAGCCAGGGCCCCCACTAGAAGACCCCTTAAAGCAGAAGTAAGCGATCCGGTCGTTTTGGCTAACTTCCTGTCAGCCAACAGCCAACAGTCAACAGTTACTTTCTCGCATGAAAAAATATTAAAACTTTAGGTTGCTATGCGGGAACATGTGCGGGATTCTGATTGGCTAACATGGGCTTGAGCTTCTCGCTACACTGCCACCTACAGGTTTGGCATGCTCTTGACGGCATATATACACGGGTTAGTGTAAACGAAAAGTTTTCTGAAAACGGACTGGTGTGCACCAAGTTTTTTTTGTAAACGACCCCCATTTTGTAAACGACCCCCATTCCGAAGGACCACCATTCCGACGGTCTGCCAGTCTGAAAATTCCTTCCGAGGGGCCGCTGTTCCAAATGTGTTTTATTTTGAAAATTGACCAGATTCTCTCGTCGTTTGACTTCCTGCCCACCCCCCCCCCCCACCAAAGTTTCACCCAGGTGCGTGTCTGATGCAGCCGCGGCGCTCCTGCTGAAAAATAAATGTCCTTGCTCTGTGCTTTGGTTGGGTTTAGGCAATGTAGAAATGAGTTGGTTAAGTTTAGTAAAAAGACCAGGTAGAGGCCAAGAAAGTCTCTGCTAATATGAGGCTTCTCCGGGAGTCAAACCCTGATCCCCTGCGCCGGAGGCAAATGCTCTAACCACTGTGCTACCAAAGCATTTGCTGTGATGTGTGTACCCAGTGCCTTAAACCTTTTAATGGCGGACTTTTTTCAGGTTCAGAAAGGCACACCTTTTACATAAATAATTAAGGGCCGGCATTCCGACACATTAAAGTAAACGTTCGGAATGGCAGCCCTTCGGAATGGCACCCTGGAACCGTCGTGAGCATGCAGAGTTTGTTTGAGCTGCAGCTACAGCTAAAGGGAGGAAGGATGAGATAGATCAATTTTTATGAACGCGCGGACTTGATCTGTTTCAAATGTGACACTGTACGCTTGCCTATGAAACCGCAAAAGTCCGCGGACAGTGCGCGCGGAGTCAACGCCACTCACGGTAGGCGCCGACAGTCTCTCTCCCTCCCTTTCTCTCTGTGTCAGCGCACACACACACACACGGAGCGTCGCGTCGGAGCGGTGAAGTGAAACAACAACCTGCATATCACCTGAGTTGACGTGAACTCCGCTCGTGGTTACCGAGTCAGATTAATAAATAGGCTTTATGCACAGCTCCACTACTTCCTGAACTTAAACAGGCTCCTTTCCTTCCTGTCTTACATTATTGGACAAGCTGATTAATCCAGGTGTGTCTGACTCTGACCTCTGTAGTGTCACAACAACTGTCAGACACACCTGTCAGAGCCTGTTAAGTCCAAGAAGTAGTGGGGCTCGGCATAAAGCCTGTTGTCAGAGCAGCTAAATAGCTAAATATTTGTCTACAACCTGTTCAAATAACTAGAAAGACTAAAGCCTCGTGACTGACACATTTTAGAGCTGATGTATGGTAGAAAAAAGACAACAGAAAACAACAACAACAATGTAAATCAAATCAAATTGTGGATTATTGAACTGTTCCACCCTTAATGAACATTAAAGTGAACTCATGTCATCCTCCCAAACTGAACACATTCTCTGGTTTCTTCAGGATTCAGTCAGGATGCTGCTTGAACTGGCAGCATCAGCAAAAAATACATATCGAGACGATATCGAGAATCGATCAATATGGAAAAACATATCGTGATAAGGTTTTTTGCCATATCGCCCAGCCCCAGTGTAAACGTAGTCTTAGTCATATCACATCATTGCTTGACTTTTGATTCCAACTGGACAGTCTTTGATTCCTCATAGTATAAAGCTCATTGTAACTCAGGTCCTCTGTGGCCATATGGTTAGTGTGTCAGGTTACCACTCATGAAGTTGTGGGTTCAATTCCTTCCTTGGACATGTTTCTTGTATGCCATTCCGCATGTCTTTGTCAATTTATTCTGCTAATTCAGCATGGTTCAGCAATGGCTTTCAGCATTCACACGCATTTTCCGTTAGGAAATGCTGTTTCTAGTTCAACTTTAAGAAAGTGTTTTTTCATTTTGTCGAACGACAATGACAACAATCTGGAGTCAAACTTCACACATCTCATGTTAGAACCAACTGTCTGTAACCACGTTGCCATGGCACCAAGATGGGCCGTCTTGTTTTAATCTGATTTCTGAAACATGTCCAAAAAACCCCCCCAAAAAACAGTGAATCTTCCTTCAGCTGATCTCAGGAAACAGTTTTCCTTCCAAATAAACATGTGGGAAAGGATTGTTTTGTGCAGGAGAGAGTTTTATGAAGCTAAACTATTACCAGCCTTTTATTGTGAAAAGTTAGGACAGGAAGTTCTTATGTTGATTTAACAACAAACTAGATCTGCAACAATTAATTGATTGATCAAACAATAATTAATTATTAAAGCCTCAGTGTTTAGTATTGGGGCTAAACCGTGACATCCAGCGTTCAGATTCTAGATTGCAACGCTCACTCGCCCGGGGGGTGACCCCCATTCCGAAGGACGGTCCACTATTCTGAAAATTATTTTAAAAAAATTCTAGAATTCGCTTCAACTGGGAGCAGCAAAGTCTGGTAGCTCTGAGTTTCTTACTCTGTTTTTGTTGTATTTTATCATATTTTTTCAATTACTGATGGATATTTCTTCTGTGAAGAGAAGAGTTTTCTCAAGTGAAGAGCTTTTTTCGCTGAAGTGGTGAAAATCTGGGGTGTATCACACTATTCCGGCTGAGTTGAAGAGGCGTTTTCGTGGTTGCCGTGCTGGTGCAGGTTTAAAGGCAAGGAAGTGGAGATACAAGCCCATTCTGCCGTCTGTCATCATGGGGAATGTCAACTCTCTGACCAACAAGAGTGATGAGGTCTGGCCTTATTTGTGAACCAGAGATGGTGTAATCCTGCACATATTACTGTCAAAGAGAAGATGTGTTGTCCAGATATTGAATTATTGGCTGTTGGAATGCGGCCATATTATGTACCAAGAGAATTCAGTCATATCATAGCAATACTTGTGTACATCCCTCCCAAGGCAACAGCTGATGTTCCATGTGAAATACTGCATGAAATGGTTGCTAGGATACAGACAAAACATCCTGAGGCACTTATTATAATATCAGGTGACTTCAACCATGTTATCCTCTCCTCCCACCTGACTGGATTCACACAGTTTGTTAAATGTGCTACCAGAAAAAACAAAACCCTTGACTTGCTGTATGCCAATGTAAAAGAAGCTTACAGAGCCACTGCCTTGCCACCACTGGGCAGGTCAGATCACAACCTGGTTTGTCTGCAGACCTGTTACAAACCCTGTGTGCAGAGTAGGGTTGTATATCTCCACCACTGAGGCCGATTCGATACGCATCTCGATACGCTGCCACCGATACGATACATTAACGATACACTGAAGCTCTCGTCGATACAATGCGATACGATTCACTCCTGTTCACGATGCGATGTGATTCAAATGCGATTTGATAATGATATGACTTAATTACAAAGAGATTTGGTTCGATATGTTTGATACAGTTCTGATATGAGAGTTTCTTCCCACATCAAGTTTATTACCTCAATACCATTCTGCTTTACTCTCTGTATCAATTTGAGGGATAGCCTATATTTGGTTAATTTTTACAGGGCAAACCAATAAATCATATTTGAAAGGTACAGTCTAGACTAAATAAATGGTAGAAATGAAATCCAGCTTAATCATATGGGCTAGTCTTGTGTGGTGGCACCTCTGCAGTTTGGTCTTTTGCTATATTATAATAATAATAACTTTATTTATATAGCACCTTTAAAAACACAAGTTTTCAAAGTGCTCACAAAACAACTTAAAAGAGACAAGTCACAGATGTTTTGTTGTGCACAGGACATTTCTGGGTGGAGAGTCTGTGTTTTCTAGTCTCCAGCCAGTGCTCACAAAGCTCAGGTGTAGGTCCGTGCAGCAGAGTAGTAACTGTACTAGCCCTGCTAGCTGTCCGGATGCTAACCGCTACCGCTAACTAGCGGTTAGCATCCGCGGCTACCACCGCTTCCCAGCTCACTACAACCAAAGTCCTTCTGCTACAACCAGAGCCCATAGCCAGAGCCACTACTACGGCCCTCCTCCTAGTTACAGCCGCTGACGGCCGAGTATTGACCCACCGCTTCACTCAGACTGTTTACTTCTCTTGGCGGCTCTGACTACAGCTGCTGCTGCTGCTGTCAGAGCAAGAGCAGGAGCAGGAGGCTGCGCACGGGCGGGTTCCACGGTGGTGCATTCAGGTTGCCTCGGAAAATGAAATGATCAATTTAACCATGGAATTTACCGATGTAGAAGGCTAGAAGAGATGCATCGCAAATTCAACCATAAATTATGTCCGATGTAGCCTGAATCTACCGGTGCAGTCGCATCGCATACGTTTATATCGGACCACCGATATGAATCGGTGAATCTCCACATCCCTAGTGCAGAGGGAACCTGCAACTACACTCACAGTAAGGAAGTGGACACCTGAGGCTACTGAGGCTCTGAGGGACTGCTTTGAGTCTACAGACTGGAATGTTCTGCTACACTCGCAGACACCTAACAACACATCCACTGACATTGATGAGATGGCAGAGTGTGTCACTGACTATATAAACTTCTGCAGGGATGTGGTGTTGCCGGTCAGAACAGTTCGTTGCTTCACTAACAATAAACCGTGGATCACAAGTGACATCAAAGGCTTTCTAAATAAGAAGAAGGAGGCTTTTAAGATTGGTGACTCAGTCTTGATTAAGACAGCACAGCAGGAACTGAAAGTGAGACTAAGGCAAGCAAAGAGAGACTACAAGAAAAAGCTGGAGAGCAAACTACAAAATAATAACATCAGGGAGGTCTGGAGAGGAATGAGGACCATCACTGGATACAAGGAGAGAAATAGGCAGCCTGAGGGAGATGTTGACCTGGCAAATGAGTTTAACCAGTTTTACAACAGGTTTAATATAGCCTCTTCTCCCTCACCATCACCACTTGGCGGTCCTGCTCCATCTGGCAGTCCTGTTTCCGGCGGTCCTGCTCTACCTGGTGGTCCTGCTCCTCCTGGCGGTCCTGCTCCTCCTGGCGGTCCTGCTTCCGGCGGTTCTGCTCCTCCTGGCGGTCCTGCTCCTCTTGGCGGTCCTGCTTCCGGCGGTCCTGCTCCTCCTGGCGGTCCTGCTCTACCTGGCGGTCCTGCTCTACCTAGTGGTCCTGCTCCAGCCGGCGGTCCTGCTCCTCCTGGCGGTCCTGCTTCCGGCAGTCCTGCTCCATCCGGTGGTCCTGCTTCCGGCGGTCCTGCTCCATCCGGTGGTCCTGCTTCCGGCGGTCCTGCTCCATCCGGTAGTCCTTCTCCAGCCGGCGGTCCTGCTCTACCTGGCGGTCCTGTTCTACCTGGCGGTACTGCTCCATCCGGCGGTCCTGCTTCCGGTGGTCCTGCTCCATCCGGTGGTCCTGCTCCAGCCGGCGGTCCTGCTCCACCTGGCAGTCCTGCTTCCGGCGGTCCTGCTCCTCCTGGCGGTCCTGCTCCATCCGGCGGTCCTGCTCTACCTGTCGGTCCTGCTCCATCCGGCGGTCCTGCTTCCGGTGGTCCTGCTCCTCCTGGCGGTCCTGCTCCACCTGGCGGTCCTGCTCCATATGGCGGTGACACTCTACTCTCCCTGGAGAAAGTGTTGGCAGAACTGAGGAGACTGCGTCCTGGCAAGTCGGCTGGCCCTGATGGTGTTTCAGCTAGACTCCTTAAGGACTGTGCTGCCCAGCTGGCTGTGCCTCTCCGTACCATCTTCAACCTGAGCCTGCAGTCATGTAGGATCCCTCTTCTCTGGAAGACCTCGTGCCTGGTGCCGGTTCCCAAAGTGGCGAGGCCAGCAGGAATCAGTGACTACAGACCAGTAGCCCTGACTTCTCATATTATGAAGACTCTGGAGAGACTACTACTTCGCCACCTTCGACCTCAAGTACAGCATTCTGTGGACCCCTTGCAGTTTGCATACCGGGAGAACATTGGGGTGGACGATGCAATCATCTACATGTTGCATCGGATTTACTCTTACCTGGATGAACCTGGGCGATATGTGAGACTGCTGTTTCTAGACTTTTCCAGTGCCTTTGACACAATTCAACCTAGTATTCTGAGAGGAAAGCTGGAGAAGATGGGTGTAGATCCAACCATCATCTTGTGGGTCTATAACTATCTTACAGAGCGGCCACAGTATGTGAGGCTGGGGAATTGCATGTCAGACACAGTGGTGAGCAGTGTAGGAGTACCACAAGGTACTGTGCTCTCACCTTACCTCTTCACACATTTCACTGCAGATTTCACATCCACATCTGAATCTTGCCATGTTCAGAAGTACTCTGACGACACGGCCATAGTGGCATGTGTGAAGAAGGGACAGGACGATGAATACAGGGACCTGGTGGGGGCGTTCACAGACTGGTGCAACAAGAACAACTTGTTGCTTAATACATCAAAGACCAAAGAAATGATTATTGACTTTGGCAGGTCCAAAAGATCTTTACGGCCTGTGACTGTGGATGGGGTGGACATTGAGAGGGTTCAGTCATACAAGTACCTTGGAGTACACCTTGATGACAGGCTGGACTGGTCCGTACACACAAATTATGTGTACAAAAAGACACAAAGCAGGCTCTTCTTTTTAAGAAGACTCAGGTCTTTTGATGTATGTAATGTAATGCTGCGTATGTTTTATCAGTCTGTCATTGCAAGTGTTACATTCTTTGCTATTGTCTGCTGGGGTAACAACATCAAGGTCAGGGACAGGAACAGACTAGACAGGCTCATCAAAAAATGTAGCTCTGTGATGGGGGAGGGAGCGGAGCTGGTAGAGGCTGTGGTTAAGTGGAGGATGGGGTGTAAGTTGAAGACCATCCTGGGTGACCCCCAACACCCTCTACACAAAACCCTCTCAGGTCAGAGGAGCAGCCGAAGCAAAAGGCTCATCTCCCTGACCTGCAGAACTGAAAGATTTAAGAGATCATTTGTTCCTGCTGCAATCGTTTTATATAACACTTGTTAAAATGTTTTTTGTGTTCATCTTTTTTGTCATTGTTGTGTGAGCTACTGGATTAACTTGAATTTCCCTGCTAGGGATGAATAAAGTATTCTCTATCTCTATCTCTATCTCTATCTATTAAATAATACTGTTTGAGCCAAGTTTGTCCACTCCGGTGGGTGCACCGCCACCTATGTATTTGTAAACAATTCATTCTAAGCTTTTAATCAATAATCAGTTTTAAGAGTTTATAAATAAAAAAGTCAAAATTCTCTGATTTCAGCTTCTTTAATGTGAATATATCTGGTTTCTTTGCTCCTTCATGACAGTAAAATGAGTCTCTCTTTGGTTTGTGGACAAAACAAGACATTTGAGGACGTCATCTGGTGGTTTGAGAAACACACTGATATTTTTCAACATTTAACATTTCATTACATTACATTCATTACATATCAACAGATTAATCGATGATGAAAATAATCATTAGTTGCTCGGGTGTAGGACCGGAGCGTCCTGTCCTCTACCTGCTGTGCAGCTGCTGGTGTTTCTTCAGGTTGTGGGACTGGCTGTAGGCCTTCCCACACTGCCCACACACGTACGGTTTTTCTCCGGTGTGGACGCGCCGGTGGCTTGCTAACCCACTGGAGTTAATAAACGCCTTCCCACACTGCTCGCAGCTGTATGGCCTCTCTCCTGTGTGGACGCGCTGGTGGATCATTAACTCTGAGGACGTAGAGAACACCTTCCCACACTGCTCACAGCTGTACGGCCTCTCTCCGGTGTGGACGCGTTGGTGGACCATTAAGTGTCCGGACTGAGCAAACGCCTTCCCACACTGCTCACAGCTGTACGGCCTCTCTCCGGTGTGGACGCGTTGGTGGACCGTTAACTCTGAGGAGGTAGTGAACGCCTTCCCACACTGCTCACAGCTGTGTGGTTTCTCTCCGGTGTGGGCGCGCTGGTGGACAGTTAAACTTGAGGAGGTAGCAAACACCTTCCCACACTGCTCGCAGCTGTATGGTTTCTCTCCGGTATGGACGCGCTGGTGGACCATTAACCTTGAGGAGCTAGCAAATGCCTTCTCACACTGCTCACAGCTGTACGGCCTCTCTCCGGTGTGGATGCGCTGGTGGACCGTTAAGTTTGTGGAGCTAGCAAACGCCTTCCCACACTGCTCACAGCTGTACGGCCTCTCTCCGGTGTGGATGCGCCAGTGGACCGTTAACTCTCCAGAGGTAGTGAATGTCTTCCCACACTGCTCACAGCTGTACGGCCTCTCTCCGGTGTGGATGCGCCGGTGGACCGTTAAATCTCTGGAGTTAGTGAACCCCTTCCCACACTGCTCACAGCTGTACGGCCTCTCTCCGGTGTGGATGCGCCGGTGGACCGTTAAATCTCTGGAGTTAGTGAACCCCTTCCCACACTGCTCACAGCTGTACGGCCTCTCTCCGGTGTGGATGCGCTGGTGGACCGTTAAGTTTGTGGAGCTAGCAAACGCCTTCCCACACTGCTCACAGCTGTACGGCCTCTCTCCGGTGTGGATGCGCCGGTGGACCGTTAAATCTCTGGAGTTAGTGAACCCCTTCCCACACTGCTCACAGCTGTACGGTTTCTCTCTGGTGTGGATCCGCTGGTGAATTTTCAGTTTGGACAAGTCGGTGCACAATGTGTCGCACTGCTCACATCTGTACACCGTCTGTCCACATTGGCGCCGCCGGCGATGAGCGTTCAGTTGAACTGAGGTCCGGAACGTGTTACCACACTCATTACAGCTGTGTGATTTCTTCTTGGTGTGACTCTGTGTGGGATGATGGATGGACATTAACTACCGTCATCATCGTCATCATACAGCTTGTTGATGCAGCTGTTTTTTAGTTTTCCTTTTTAAATTCTTCATTAATACAAATCTTACAAGCAGAATTATTTCCAGTACAAATTATACTTTGAAACTAAACAAAACATGTCAGCGTTTTAGTTGATATAGTAACAAGTGATGGGAATTAGAGCGCTTAATGGTTCAAAAAGTTACTGTTTTCCCCGTTATAACTGTTACCATTTCTGACAATAAAATTCTCTGTTGCTTGACTCAAGAAGTTAAACAGTTACTTTCTCGCATGAAAAAATATTAAAATTTAATAAAGTGACGTAACAGCGCTACAGCAGGAAATAAAGTAGGCAAGTTAGGTTTTAGACTTTTTAGTGAACCACAATATAGAGTTGCAGCTAACAGTTAGCTTCATCTCTTGACTCGCTCCCACTGAAAACAGAAACACAGACCTGTGGACCGGAACCGGACGGACCGGAGGGCTCCTTGTCCTGGTGGACCGTGTCCTGCTCCTCCCCCGTAGTCCTAGTCTGCCCAAACAAATCCAGATCCTGGTTCTCCTCCTTTATCATGTTGTAGTCCTGGTTCTCCTCCTTAATTCCGGTCGTGTTCTGATCCAGGTCACTAATTTCCCGGTCCAGGTTCTCCTCCTTCATCCTGGTCCTGGTCAGACGGGACCTCCTCATGGTGCTTTTCCACTAGCTCAGTACGGTACAGCACGGCTCTACTCGGTTTTATCCTCTTTTCCTCCAGCCCCTCCTACCTGGTACCTCCTACTTCCCCTGCCTTCCCCTGATTGGCCAGAGCGTCGTCACTGGAAGACGAGTGAGTCTGGAGCTGACGAGAGGAGAGAAACAAGAGAGAGACGATGTGATATGACGACCCCGCCCCCCCTGAGGAGCAACTATGAAGAACTCAGAGCTGGAGAAGCACCAGCAGAAATGTTTGAAGAGAAGTGGGCAACCAGCATTTTTTTTTAAAGTTCAAGGTGTCCCAAACAAGTATCCATCGGTTTCCCTCCAAATAAGGTCCCTGGTTTTATATATTTCCTCCTCCAAGTTACCTCAGTCATATTTTATAAATAGTAATTTATTACAAAAACATGAACTTTGATGTTCGTTTGCAGTGATAATCCCAGAAAGCAAAGATGAACACCACACTTGCTCCATTTCCTTTTCATTAGTGTTTACAGATCTTCCATTCATTTAAACACTCAACTCATTTGTGTTTGTTGTCAGAGCTTAAATAATATTCAGACACAAACTTCCAGAAGTATTTCACTGGTGTATGGAGGGAAAGTACATCTTCTGTGAGAGCTGGACCGGAGAGAATAATATTGGGACCAATATCTAAAATCATGTCCACATTACATTATCCATTTAGAATGATAGCACTCACATCCAGCACACTGTATCAAGGATCTGTCCTTCTGAAATGGTGAAAATAAATGTGAAACAAATGTTTAGTATAAATCATACACATGCTTATTAGCTTGTAGATTACCTGCAGGAAAAGTTTGAGTAGAATATTAAGTGTTTGCACATTCACACATTTCACCAGTCACACAACACTGTCTGGCTAACCTATTATACTCTGTGATTATCATCCTAAACGGTATGCATGCAGCCCCCAATTTACTAGCCAGGCTAGCGCCGTCTACTGGTTCCGGCAAATTTCATTTGCCTCAACAATGTAGTCAGGACACTAGCAATGCGTTTCGGTTTGCTCCGTCCGCCAGAGCGGACGGACCAATCAGCGAACAGACGGGTAAGTGAAGGCGATGACGTTGAACTCAAGCGCTCAAGATTAACCTATGAGCTTAACCGGTGTATAGCACACGTGACCACCAAGCAGCAGCGATTAGTTGAAGCAAATGTAAGCAACCGCCTCCCGGAAGCAAACGAATCCCTATGGCTCGTGTTCAGACGCTTTTTGAAATGTAATGAAATAAGCGGCTGATGCATCAGGCTACCAATTTACCACCACACCCTACACTCCTGAACTTTCACACCTCCAAGCATCCCCCACCACTGCTTTGACTATGAATGGATTAGAAAATGAGCAGGAATTTCTTTAGAAAGCCCTGCTCAGCTTTCTGTGATGAGGAAACTTTCTGTGATGAGGAAACTAGACTAGGTCTAGTTAGAAATAAAGTAGTAAATTATAATGATATGCCATGGCAATATATTTAATTCCCATATACATAATAAATACAATAGCATAAAATAAAACAATATTTGTAAGAAAACATAAGGACGAGGGCTAGAATGTTTAGAACATATATAATTTAAAGTATTAAGAAAAAATGCAGTTTTACAAAGTTGGTCTCTTCGGGTGATGTTCCCATGTATTGTAACAAAAAAGGTTGTTAACAAAACAGTAGTTGATGTGGACTGAAGCAAAAACAAAGATGACTGGCTTCCCTCCGGCTGTTGGTAAGAACTGTGTGAACCCACCACCATCCAACTCAAACTAATCACCCTTCATTTCAGGCAGCTGGCCAGCTGCTGGGTGTTAAGTAGCCTCGCATCACCAGGCTCTTCAGACAACCAAAGAGCCTGGTGTCTGTTACCTCCGAATTTCGTCTGCATTCTGGTTTCTGTCTGTAGCGGATACCAAAATCACCAAATTCACCAAAATAAAAGTGTTCACCAACATAAAACTTATAAAATAGACATTAACTTGTAATACAGTAAAAGCAAAATGTTAACTTAATGGCTCGGGGACTTTCTTGTAAATTATATTCCTCAAATTAAAGAGTTTTACCGCATTTTATTAACTCGGTGCTTTTATTTTGACATAAAGGTCTGTCTCTCTCACCCTGGATCCGTTTCCTACCAAAACAGCGAGTCAACGGCCCCAGACTAGATGTTAAGCAAACAAAATGAAAAGGTACTGCACCCTTGTGGTCAAAGTAAAGTACTTGCACAAAACTCAAACTAAAGAATGGCTCCCAGATTTCAGATGTGGAGGCAATGGGCCTGTCATCATTGAGGCAAGAGATGTTCTTGGTCTTAGGAACCGGGATGATAATGGACTCTTCTTGGTTTTCTGTTACTGCCCGTAAGTGTCACAGCTTGACTACGGCCACACTATCTATAGGATTGCTTGTCCGACCACCCTAGCAAAACTGGATCCCATTTATCATGCTGCCCTGAGACACATAACAGGCTCAGCCTTCAGAACCCACCATTGCACTTTATACACACTTACAGGATTTTCTTCCCTTAATACTCGAAGGTTATTGCACTGGTAAACCTTAATCTACACGGCTATTTTAGGCAAGCTGTCGCACTACATCTGTTCTAAGTTTATTGTTGTCCAGTTGACACACAATCTTAGAGGCAACAGTTGGCTGCGATTTAAGGTCCCCCATATGAGGACCGAGTTAGGGATGAAGACCCTCTCTCACTCTGGGCCATGGTCGGGGAATGACCTACAAGCCAGGATGAGATTGGGCTCTCTCATCCCTCTTTCTGGCTTCAAACACACAATCTCAGAACTTTTAGTCACCAGCTGCACCTGTGACAATTAATTTAATTCTGTAATTGTGCTGCTCGTTTGATGTTCAATGTCTCTTGTTACCTTGATCTTATTGTGTATCTTGGCACGTCACTGTCCCCTAAGAACATCATCAACTCCAACAAACAGCTCAGACTGAGGATGATCGGAGGGGAATGGATTCCTGCTGACAAGCTGAACCAACCTGTGAGGTCTGAGGAAGGTACTGCACCACATTCACACACATACAGACACACAGATCAAAGACATACACATCACTACAAATTGTGCTTCAACACTGATAGTTATGGAGAAACTGAGTGAAAATGATGCACATGTGGTCATCAGGTCAAATAGTTAGAAAAACCATTACCATCCCATTTAAATGTGCGGATGCAAGCTTCAAACATGAATCCATGCCCTCTGAAATCGGCCCCATTAACCTGATGGGCAGATACTTGATGTGCAAATTAGACCTTTGTCTGGTCTCAACCCCAGATGTAGCAAAACAAACTATCTGATGTTCTCACACTCCTTTGTTCACCACACCCCAAACCTGCAGTATGCATGTCAATAGAAACTGCAACCGTAAACAGCCTCTTTCAAGCTTGTTACAGAAGATAGAAAAAAAGAGTTTTAACAATGTCATGACACCAGAGGACCTGCATTGCACCTCCTGTGTCACCAGGACCTGATGAGACATATGAGGAAGGTTGGTTGGGAGAGAGAGTTGATAACTTTTGTGAACACATATCTACCAGACACAACACAGATGAGCTTTATCATTCTCTCTCAAAGCAATTCAGTTTGACATGTACACCATGGACCATTCAGTCCCACACATCACACTTGCAAAACACCCATAAGATGATGGGGAAGATTGGGGCCCATTCAAGAAAAACATGTAAGCGTGCAGCCAATTGGCAAGAAACATCTGATCGATCGACCTTAGTTTTACCATCATTGCAGGGCTGCTCTTCAGAGTTTTACCTCCAGTGGTAACACTTTATAATGAGTACACACTATTAAGCATTAGTTAAGCATGAATAAATATTGAATTCATAATTTATAACATGAATACTCATTAGTATGTAGTTAGTAAACATAGTTATAAATGTTTTACTCATCATTGGTAAGCACAGTAGTTATGGATTAGTAAACACTGAATTCATCATTTATAAAGCATGTTTCTGACGTAAATACTCATTAGTATGTTTACAATCACAGTTGTAAATGTTTTACTCTTCTTTAATAAGCTCATCTATATAAACGATGGATTCAGCATTTCCAAGCGCTCTTACACGTCCAGTATGAATGGTTAGTGAGTGTTAGTAAATGTTTTATAAAAACTCACAAATTTAATTCCAATGGATGACTTATAAACAGTTATTAATGCAGGAATTCATGAATTCAGGCAGTTACAAAACACTTACTACTCGTTAATTAAGTATTTTGTGTGAGCTCATCTAAAGTGGGCACTATCTATGCCTTATAGAGCATTTACAAATGAGATATTAAGGCCGGCAATGCCCGAAGACTCACAAAAGTCTTGGTTATCAAGACCAAGGAGAGACACAACACGATATAGTTCATATTGCATTGTATTTATTGCAACTTGGGAATATTATAAGGGTCTGGTAAAAACGAAACTTATCAACCAGCGCATCCAGCGTTTACCATTTGTATTTATAAACGAGTCTGTGGCGGCCGCGACTCTCTGCCTGCTCTCTCCCTCTCGCGCTGGCGCACACGCACTTACACACACGGGCAGATGGACAGGTCGTGTTGTGACGGTAACATGCTAATGCTAGCTAATGTGTTCAAATTGCTATGGGGGGTTCCTAGTAGTGAAATGGCACCCGGGTACCGCCCAAGCCGAGCGAGTACTCGGATATCGGCTTCAGCCCTACAAACAATACGGCATCTACATTGATATCAGTTCACTCCGAACCATAGACTTTATAAAGCTCCGAACATACATCCATGACTCCGAAGCAGTCTTTTGCCCCCTGGTTTGGGTTGCACGCGCACCGGCGGTCGCTGGACGTGTACGTCGACGAGCCTTCAGCACGTCATCAATGTGACGACGCTGGGAGGCGGCTTTTTTGTGTGTGTTTATAAAACAATAAATTAATAATAATTTGTATAATATAAGTATATATAGTATATATACTTGTTTTCTCCTTCTCATCCCCTCTACAGTAGCGCACAGCCTCTCCCAGACTGTCATGTAGCTTACGGTAAATTCTCATAAATAAAAAGCTGAGTCTCAATTAGACGGGTCTGTCTCTAGGTTTGAGCTAATCAATTAGACAATTAGAAGCCGGGTCTGTTTCTATTTTCTACAAGTTCTTGTGAATGAACAAAACCTCTTAAAGTGCTTCATTCCTGCTCCAACAGACCCGACCCGGTCCTGAGCTGATTTGTTAGAAATTAAATAAAAGCCTGTCCCATAAACGGCCGTCTATTAACATGTCTATTAACATATCGTGAGTTGATGTCGATGTGACTGTATTGGCTATAAACTACAGGTCCACAACCTGGAGACGCCCCCCCCCTCCTCCCTGTTTTTATTCACAAATCGCACACTGAGTATAATAACAGCCTAATAATGATTATTTCATGTGTATTGTTCACATACAGTGCCTGTAAGCAGAGGGAGAACACTGGCATTAGTTCTCCTACTTGAAGGATTGCAGAGGAGGCGTAGAGGGAGAAGGAGCAGATTTTGGGTTCATCCCCTCAACCAGCAAAGAAGACAATAAGGCGATTTTCACCATCTGGTGGCCGAACTGAGGCTGGACAGCCAACGCCACCACCAGTATTTCAGGATGAGTGCCGAGCAAATGGACAAATTTCTATCCTTCATTGGCCCAGAAGTGACCAGGCAAAGCACGAACTACAGAGCTGCCATAGAAACTAAGCAGAGACTGGCTGTAGCACTAAGGTAAACCACAAACAAATGAAATCACAGACCACAAGCTGAAGAAACATTTTTAATAATTTTCAAATAAAAATGTGAACATATACACGTAATAAGTATTTAAAGTATTTAAAAAAATAGCAAAAGTGAAAAAGATTAAAGAGCTTTTAAAAAAACAGAATAAAAACTTAAATACTTTAATATAGTAACATTAAAAAAAAGTTAAATCTTCAGGCAAACAAACAATTTTTCTCTTTTTACATTTACTGCATCATGTCTGTGTAGTATGGCCCTGTAGCGTTTGGGTCTTCCCAGTCAGAATGCAGCATTTCTGTGAATGCCCCTGTTTGTGGGGGGTGGTTAATGGGCCGAAAATGTCCTGGAGTGGGGGGAGGCAACGGTGCTCTAGGAGGAGGAGGAGGTTGAATTTGTGAGGTGTGAGATCTTTGTCTCAGAGCGGGGAAAGTGGCTTGTTGATCCTGGCCTCTTTCAAGGTTGTGCAACAGAGACAGGATCTCCATTTTTGCCTGTTGTCTACTGTCGTTATTTAGTCTGTGCAACATTCGGACAATGCTCAAGGCAAAATGGTACGCCTCATCCAGGTCCCCATCAGGCATGTGAGGACATCAGTCGCTCCCCAATGTCTGCGTCAATAATTTAATGAAATTTACTTTTGTTTAAGTAATTAATACAGACCTTCTTGGTTGGATGTAGGGCAAAAGGAAGGACATGATGTCTGTATATATATCCACTCCTTTTGTGTGCCACCTGCCGATCCACTTGGAAGGTTTTTTTTCTTGTTTTTCACAAAAGCATCCCGTAAAACCTTCCATCTCGCTTTACACGTATCAGCTGAAACAAAGGAGAGACACGGGTGAATATCAAATGTTCACATGTAACTTATATTTATTTGCTTCTTCCCTCACAGGTACATGGCTTCCGGGGATTCCCTACTGAGTCTGGCATATAGCTACCGCCTCGGGCACGCAACAGTCATGAAGTCAGTCCACATGGTGTGTGCTGCCATTGCGAAAACCATGATGGAGAGGTTCCTGCCCAGGCCAACACAAAACACATGGGAGGAAGTGGCTGACGGCTTCTGGAATAAATGGAAACACGGGAAACACGTGACCATCCAAGCCCCACCACAGACCGGGAGTCAGTTTTTCAATTATAAGAAAACCTTCTCCATAGTGCTGTTGGCACTTGTGGACTCGAACTACAAGTTCAGGGTCATTCAGGTGGGGGACTTCGGAAGGACCAGGGATGGTGGTGTATATGCTGGGTCAGCTCTGGGGAGAGGAATGGAGACCAAGTCACTTCATGTCCCACCTAGTACCTCTCTGCCTGGCGCTGCTCACTTGGGTGATGTGCTCACTCACCAAAAGAGGGTTTTTAACTACAGACTTTCAAGAGCAAGGATGGTGGTTGAGAATGCTTTTGGCATTCTCTCATCCAGGTGGAGAGTGCTGCATCGCAGGATCAACATGTGGACACCCTTGTTGTGGCTGCATGCCTCCTCCACAACTTCCTGCTTCCCCCGAAGGAGAATATGAGGTTGCTGGAGGAGGCAGAGCAACAGGGGAGAAACCTGCCACCCGTACGCAACATGGGAGGAAACATGTGTCATGTGAGGGAGATCTTCTCCACCTATTTCAGCTCCCCACAAGGCAGTGTGTCCTGGCAGGACAGGATGGTTTGAAAGCTTTTTTTTAAAGGTTCATGAGGCAGGATTTGTGAAGAAATGCACATGCGTTTTAAGTTTTTTTTTACTGCTAATGGGCGATGAAGCGTTCAAAACCAAAAAGAATGAGCCCACTCGCGTATCTCTCTGTTGCCTTGAACAGGCTGTGTGCTGCATAATGCGCTGCAATTCTGGGTCCAAATTTCCCGTGCTGATCGTTTGTCTTCTGTTTTTGTTTAGCTCATTTATGTTGTCTGCTTATGACAGGGGTGGAACCTAGTAGAAGTCCGTCTAGGACTTCGTTCCCTCCTTGCGCAGCATTATACGCTTTTTTTGTGCTAAATAAATGAACCTGAACTGAACCTGAACCTGAAATAGACGTCAGATCTTGTTTGTTTTTTAATCATTCTCATTGCAGATTTATTGTTCTATTATTCTAAAGGTGGCATCATTCATTGTAAATAAAACATTTAAAAATTAGCCTGCTGCCTCACAAAATGTAGTGTCAACTGCCACCCCCCATTGTAAATGCAGTGCCACTCTGTCCGCAATGGGGTCTGCTCCCTATTCAGACATCCCGCAATTCCGACATGTCTCTATTTAGACATGCCGGTATTCCGACACTTTTTGGTATCGCTATTCCGACACGTCATCTTTTTTGTTTTTTGTTTTTACACAGCTGCGATACCCAGGCGCGTCTCTCTCTCTCTTTTTCTTTTCAGCATGCCTATCACCGGTTTGATGAGGGAGTGATGTTCTTAATCTCAACAACTAAACTATCAAGTCGCAAACAAAACTGACACACATGATAAACAAACAGAACTATGCTGCAGTTTGTTTGTAAAGTTCACCTGTCACCTTCAGCACCACGGACAGCGCCGCGGAGAAGCTGCAACTGTGAGCGTCTGGGCTCTGGGCTTAGGGCCTGGGGCCTCATTTATCAAAACTGTAAGTAAGCAGTGTAAAACTGCTGCTACTAAATTTTTTGCTTAGGCCTACGGCGAAGAGACACCCAAAATATTGCTACTAAATTTTTTGCTTAGGCCTACGGCGAAGAGACACCCAAAATATTCACACCTTTTTCAGATCTATCAAACTGTGCATGCACAACTCTCCGCAATTTCTCTTTGATAAATCAAACTGGATCCAAGAATGGTGCGCACGTGAACACACCTCATATTCCACCCCCGGAATGCCTAGACACAACAATATATGGTCAGCACGTGCATATTAATTAGCCATGTGTGCTCTGTGGAGCAGCAACAAAGTGACAACATAGTGACAACGAAGACAACGGGCAGAGGGCAGGGGAAAGAAAGCGAAATACATGGCATCGGGAATAAATCAGTCAGAAGAATGATCTTGCATTTTAATAAGCTACAATAAAAACAAAAACCTCCCAAATCTCAACAAAAGGGAGCAGAAAGAAGAAAAATCTTATGTAATCTGCCTCTTTATCCCAGAAAATCTTTTTTTTTCTCTTTTACCTATGTCAAAACAATGTAAAGCAGGATTTCCAGGATAGTTACCATTACTTTGAACGCCTTTCCACTACACAGTTACAGCTCTACTGGACTCTATTTAGGTCATTTTCCATTACAGCTGAGTCCTTTACAGTTCCTCCTCAGGGCCGCGTTGTCTCACTCTTTATTCTCTCGTCAGCCCCAAACACCTCGTTAACTCAGGTGACAGAATAATAACAGTCTCAGTAGCTGCAGATCAGTGGGCGCTGCTGCCGGTGTGTTTTTAAACTTGGAGGGTTTGTTTTTTCTTCTCTCTTATAGGCCTATATATGTATTTGTGTATGAGAAACAGTGTCTCAGATGAAAAAAAAAAAAAATCAGAAGGACATATCTGACTATAACGTAATCAATCAATGTCGGAAAAGCGGAATGTTTGAAAAATAGTAAAGTGCCGCTACTCCGACAATGAAAAAAAAAAAATGTTGGAATAGTGGGACGCTTGAAAAATAATGTTAATGCCGCTATTCCGACAATTAGAAGTCAATGTCAAAATAGCGGCATGTCGGAATAGCAGCATGTAACCAAATTAAGCACTGAGAGTGACTGAGAGACCCGTGTTTCAGACCAAACACTCTATGTAAGTGATTGCTGTCGGAAGATATAACTATTTAAGACTTATATTAACACAAACATTCCGCTTACTTCTGCTTTAATATACTCAGTAGCCTAACTTTAAGAAGCATGACGTACACACACAGAGTCACACACACAGAGACACAGACACACGCAACTCAGTGATGTTCTCTTTTTTTGTTGGTTGGTTTTCCAAGACAGAAACCATCAGTTTTTGTTTTTTTAAATGTGGATTTATAGCGTTTTGAAAAAAATAAACTGAGTTTTTAATCAACAATATTGTTGTTTGATTTAATAATCATTGTTCAACATGTTCAGACTGAGCCAACAATCATTTTAACAGGATAAATTGAATATTAACAAAATGGGTGGGTCTAGGTAAAAAATGTCATTTTCTGGAAAACTATTCGAATGGATTTATAACGTTTTTGGAAAAGAGCTCTTATATGTAAGTATTGTGAAAAATGCTTTGGCAAAAACAAATCTCTGTTCATGCCAATAAAGCAAATTGAATTGAATTGAGAGAGCGAGCGGACCGGGGCACAGCTGCAGTGATCTGTGTGACTGGCCTATCACAGAACGTGGACACAGTCAGCTATCCAATGAGGATTTTCATTTACCACGAGCACAGATATTGACTTTTATTACTCGTATAAAACTCGTACCTATCAAAAGTGCTTTATCTGTACCGGATACTCCCTTCAGCCGAGTATCCGGCTCAACCCCAGTCATAACATGACGATAACATTCGCTGTAAAGCTGTCCAATAAAACAGTTGATGTATATCAAGTACACCTGGTTGTTTTTATGTGCTTCCCTTTCCCCAAAAGGAACTGGGACGGAACAATGTGATTGTCCGTTGGAAAGCCTTCCAATAAAACAGTTGATATTTATCAAATACACCTGGTTGTTTTTATGTGCTTCCTTTTCCCCAAAAGGAACTGCGACGTAACAACGTGATTGTTAGTTTCTCATAGCACAAAAGCTCTAGCTTTCACACATTATCAAAAAACAAAACATAACTAGTCAGTCAATAAATATTTGTTAAATCAAATAAATTGCCAGTTATAAAACGTAGTAAGATAAGTACTTTCAAATCTGTTAGTATTGTGGGCAGTAGCGGAACGAATCAGAGCCGGGCCAGGGGCGGGGTACATGACCGGGCCCTTTAAACCCAAATAATAAAGCTCATCATAACATCGTTTTACAACATACACATGCCTGCAACAACGGGGCTTACACACTTCAGCACCACTGAGAGCAACTATGTCATTTTGAAGTCCATCAAACGGACATGAAGTATAACAAACCAAGAGAACAACAAAAACATTAGGCTACATGGCCCCTAATAATAAAAAAACACAAAAGCAGTTCAGCACCACGGATAGCGACCACATCATTTTGACACCCACTTTAACTATTTCAACTAATGACAGCACAGACAGTAGGCTATATCAATAGCTATAAAGTTTAGTAAAAATGGCACATTGGCCCACATGTTCATGTACAAACATTTCAATATGAAGTAGCTACAGTACTCACCACTATTTGAAGGGCATACGAGAGCCTTGCCCAGCGCTCTACCTGTAACCTGACGCTGCGGCTGAATCGCGCCTGTTTAATCATCACTGATCATCATGTTTGTGTTTAAATACAGCGGGGGACTTCTTCTTCTATAGTGGGGACTTAAGTGTTTATGTGTGGCAGCGCTGCAGCGCCACACAAAGCAGCTGGCCAGGAAAGCTGGGGCCGATGTCCCAACTGTAGTGCTCACTAAGCCGCCGGGCAGCTTGGTGTAACTCCTCATCTCCTGCGCGCAGCAGTGTGTTGGGGTGAATTGCCTCAAACATATTCACAATTCCATTTAAGCTGGTGAATCTTCGGGACAGTTGCTGGATGACAATATTAACACAAGCATTGAAAACGTTTACCCGAAAGTTGCTCTATGCGTCAGTGAGGCAATTTACCCAAAATACACTTGGAGACAATATCAGCGACCCACTTGTTAATTTGCACGTCGTAAAATAAAATGTTAGAGTGGGGAAAAAAGCCAGTCATACAGCACAACTTTTTATTCAATATTTTACACCTACTACTTCACTTATGTCAGTCTTGTAAAGTAAAGTTTTCAGCAACCATGACTCATCCTGACTGGGGCAACCTATACAAGCTCACATACGTCCATACGTACGCTCTCTTGATTGTGATAATTAGAAAAAAAACTGTCTAGTAGTGTTGATAGTTAAAGCCCCTGTACGGAGCTTTTAACTGGATACGCAAAAGTCTCTGGTTTCTGCTGATGTGTCTCTGTTACCTACAACAGCAGGAGGTGGAAGTACATGGGAGTAGAGCCCTGCGCTGGACTGTTTTCTTCATCCCGCTCCTGCCCGCTCCCGCTGACTTTCTGACCATTACCGCCCGCACCCGCACCCGCACCGTGTGTGTTACACTGCCGCCCGCTCCCGCAATGTTTATGTCCAATCCCGCCCGCACCAAACTCTGAGAATTTATGCCCGCACAATAATAGAGATGCATTGATTTTGTGTCTTCCCCTGTCCCGCAGGAGAAAACGTCGGGGGGGGGGGGGGTCGCGTTTTTGCCACGCACTGCTGTTATGCATGTACATGACATGACATCACCTGCAGTCCAGTCTAGTGACAGAGAGACCAGAGGGTGACAGGCTGACAGCCTATCGGGGATTTTGTTACATTTCCTGGCAGCATGTTTTTTGATGCACTGGTAAGGAATAGCGCTCCTATTTCGTTTTTAATGAAATAAATCGATCCCCGATCCTGCAGTGTTTTTTTAAGCCACCCGCAGCAAAGTTCAAACTGCCCGCTCCCGCGAGATTTGCGTTGGCGGGACCCAATCCCAATGCAGCCCTCTACATGGGAGCCCTCAGTTTCCTAGAACGGTCCCCAGATCAGCCTGACTCAGAGGTAGATTATATGAACAACATTAATAATAATGATAATAATAATATCCCTAAATAACCTCTTCAACAAGAGTGTTAGATTTCTGGTATATTTGTTTGTTACTGTTGTTATTACTATTATTATTATTGTTGTTGTTGTTGCTGTTGTTGTTGTTGTTCTCATTACTACTAGAATATTAGCCTACTTCTATAGCCTATTTTAAGAAGCTGTAAAATGATAAAAACAGTTTGGATTATTCAAATGTATTTACCTATTTAAAATATATGTAAGATATACATAAGTATATGTCACATTTAAAGATATTTTGCTAAAACAAACCTTTCTCTTATCCCCCGTGTCCGGTGGAACCAGACACAGAGCCAGCAGGAAGCAGCCAGTCCCTCTCACCCCAGCCCCTCCCCCCTCCCTGTCACCCCTGTCTCATCTGGACCACGTGTCACCAAGAGAAAAAAGACCACTGAACAAGATCTAAGTGACTTTCAAAAGCTTATTCTTAACAGCCTCGCCAAACCGCAGGACCATGATGAACTCTATTTCATGAGTCTTGTTGGACCATTTAAAATCACAGGTTCGAATGAAAATTGAACTCGAATGAAAACTTGCACTGCGCCAACTGCGCCACGAAACTAGGGCCCAGAGTGTTCAGTGTGGCTGGCCATACCATTCAATCCACTGAGGACACACTCTTGTTCCTCCACGATGCCTTATAAACACCGAATTACATTTGTAGGCTGTAGGCCTGTTTGAGTTTTTTTTTAATTGTGTGATGTAAAGATTTAATTTAATGTTTATTTAAGGCATATGTTGCTGCAGAGACTAGACCACGAAGTGCAGTACAGCAGAGTTATGTATGGTGTTGACATTTTTGTGAAAGGTAATATTACACAAGATGGAACTCAAATTGCAGAAAGAGTTCATTCTTATTTTGTGGAGTCAGCACAGACTATATAACAGAGCTTCCTACTACTCTGAGTATGTTTCCAGTGGATCACAATCAACCTGTTTTTGAGTTGTGCGAAACAATTATATATTCCTTTAAGAACTCCAAAGCTAAGGATGTGTATGGCCTAGACACAATGTTTTTTAAAAACAATAAATTATATTAAAATCTTACATTTAAAAAAACAAATAAATCAGTAGTAAACACAGCAAAGTTTCACTTATAAAATCACAAACTCACTGTCAATAATAGCATTTAAATACAGTACTGCTGATTTTGTTATGTCACACCTGTCATACTGTCTGACTAGCTGGTCACAAGCCTCTTGTTCAACACTAAAATCTGTACAAGTAGTCCATCATCAGGCTGTGAAAGCACTGGACAAGAAGACGAATGCTCGTCATCGTCACAGCATTACAAATTACAACTTACTGAGCTGGGAGAATTTTGTTAAATTAAAAGATGCCTGTCTTACTTATAAGATCGTGCATGGCTTGGCTCCTCCCCCCCTTGGTGCTTTTATAATACAGAAAACATCTACTGACAGGCATAGCCTACCAAGTCTATCAGCAGAGTGGACTGTGTAGTTCCAAACAGATGGACTGCTTTTGGCCAGGCCGCCACATCTGGAATATTCTTCCAGTGCAGCTCAGGGAGTATCACACTTACCTTTCTTTTAAAAGAAATGTAAAACTATGGTTGAGAGATGGTCAAGTATGTGACCATCTGCTCTGAAATGTATTTGTATTTTATTGTATGTATTGTAATGTATTGTATTGTATGCAATGTATTTTATAAGTAGGCATCATCCTTTTAATGCATTTTTATTATTGTAGTGCTCAAGTCATCTGCCCCAGAGACTACGGTTGAAAATTAGCCAACTTGGCTAAACCAGCATGTTTGCAGAAATGTTTATTAATGTGCATTGTCTCTGTATATTTTAAACCACTAAACTAAACTAAACTCTGTGTTTCCACAGATCCACCGGAGCTCCATCTCTCTGCACCAACTGCCACCTGCATCGCCCCATATCACTCACCTAATAAAATTTTATTTGGGCTGTATACTTGGGGATGGAACATCTTTTATGAGTGGACTTTTGTGACAAAGAAAACTAAAGAAAGACGTGCCCATCTCCTCAGGGAAGGGCAGGTGCCGAGTAAATAGTGTAATGTAACGAAGAGGATTCTCACCACTCTGCAGGACTTCTAAGCAAACAAATCAATCATTTATTGCACTGTGACGTACGTTATGAGCGAATGTGCTCTTCGTCAGACAAAAAGTGCTATGAGAGGTCATCTTAAAGGGACAACGAGGAGGTTTGGAAAGCGAAGTGTTTTCACACTACATTTCCCATGAGCCTCTGCACGCACGGTGAAATTCTTGGACCGACGCGAGACGGACAAGAGCGAAAGCCACGTATGTTTTCATTCATCAAGAATGAAAGTCGGAGGTTCAAAGACGATCAGATACCGTCGTAGTTCCCACCATAAACTGCATTTCCACCACTAATAATAATAATAACAATGATAAAGACAAAACCATATATTTATCGAAAATGGAGCCATTAACAAGTGTAGGTAACGTAGATTCATCCACATTTATATGAGACTCTTTTATAACCAAATACAAAGTCCTCGTTGTCCCTTTAAGTAAAGGTGATCACATGGTAAAATTAAGGTCACATCACAGCAGCTGCAGGGATTACAAGATACAGATCAGCTTTTGTAATTGTTGTAATTGAAGAGAACCATGCATTCAGACAAAGACACAGATGTAAATAACAGCAGTCCACAATAGCAACAATTCTGTTGTCAGGTCTGGAGTCACTGCACTTTTGGGACAGTAATTTTGTAATCACTAGTCACACCCCGCAGGGATCATCCCTATGTTCCCCAGGTCCTATGTTCCCAGCTTTGTATGTGACTGGGGAACATAGGACCCCTTTTGGGGAAACGGGGAACATAGGACCTGGGCAACATAGGTACGCTCCCCACCCCGCCTTTACGGCAACCCCGCTGTTCTTCCATCTTCCATGACAGGAAACGGAGGCTGGGCATTGATCCTTTTTTACTTTTTGGGGTCAAACAGATCATGTGCATAATTAATCACAAAACAAGCAAATACTTCATATTAATGACATGTAACACTCATTATGCTTCAGCTACATCCTCTAAGCAAATGGCCATGTTGAATTGAAATGTGTTTATCATGTCCGAAATTGTATGAAACTGCTCCAATGCGTTAACCCGATCTTTGTGCATGTGGTAGTAGTGACCATTGGTCTGTGCCAGAGACCAGCTGGTCGTGACCACAAGGGTGCCACCAACTGAGCTAGCCTGCTCTCCCTCCTTCGTCGTCGTCGTCTTCTTATCTCATTAAAAAATACCTGTGCATCTGCAATAATAGTCCCCTTTTTTATTTGCATCGTTGCTTTTTTTTAAATTTGCATTGCTGTTTTTTTTATTTATTATTATTTGCAGTGGCATTTCTTTTTATTTGCAGTGATGGCGGATCTCGGCCACCATAGAAATGACATGCACATTTGTGCTATCCAACACTCCAACACTTGCTACGTACACAGGTGAGTTTCCATTGTCCTTTGCTGGATTCTAAAGTCCACCACACTATAGCTGTGTCTCAATTCAGGGGCTGCAGCCTTCGGAGGACCCAGCCTACGCGGTCTCCGGAGGCAACGGCTTCGGAGACTCCTCCAACGGCCGCATCAACTGTCGGTAAATGAGACGGTCTCGCCTTCGGAGCATTTCCTGATTGCATCCGAATGTAAACAACGGCTGAACGTAAAAAACAACAGCGTAACGTTATAAACATTTGAAAGTGGCGCTTGCAACGGCTCTTCCGCTTCTCCGCTCCTCACTTTTTTTTTTTTTTTTAATAAGTAGAATAAATACACGGGCAGTTATCATTAATATACTAATAAACAAACAACTGAACTGCAGCCAGGGGGCTAGGCTATTAAGTGAATAGAGAATAAAGAGCAGAGTGATACGTTTTCATAGCTTTATTATTTGAGTCAGATGCTTTGCCTCCGCTCCTCACCTGTGCGGCCAGCAGAGCCCGGCTCGGCTCAGCGGGCGACCGCGCCTCCAAGCCGGCCGCAGAGCCGGGTTACCGTGGCTACAGCACAGAGCTGCTACCGTTCGATAGCTAGTGGCTAGGTTGCTAATAACAACAACGGTGCGCAAAGCACCTTGGGATACGAGAGGCCGCGAAGGATAGTAGCGGTGCATCCTCCGAATGCAGGGGAAAGGAGGACGCACTTGCAGGCTGCATTTGGAGGAGCCTTCGAATTTAGACGAATTGGGACAAGACAGCCTTCATGCAGCGCTGTGACGCAATCGGCCTTCAAATGCACCCTCCGAAGGATGCAGCCCCTGAATTGGTTGGTTCCAGGGTGCCATTCCGAAGGGCCGCCACTCCGAACGTTTACTTTAATTTGTCGGAATGCCGACCCTTAATTATTTATGGGAAAAGGGTGCCATTACGAACCTGAAAGAAAGGGTGCCATTCCGAACCTGAAAAAATCTTGAGTGGTTTACGGCACGGAGTAAACAAGTCTGATTGCGGTGGTAGCGTAGTGGTCAGAGCATCTACTTTTGATGCGGTGGATCAGGGTTCGACTCCCGGGGGAGATACATATTAACTGCGATTTTATTGGCCTCTACCTAACCTTTTTACTAAACTTAACCAACTCCTTTCTACATTGCCTAAACCTAACCAAAGCACAGAGCAAGGACATTTATTTTCAGCAGGAGTGCCGCGGCTGCATCAGACCATGGATGTAATGCATCAGACTCGCACCTGGGTGAAACTTTGGAGGCGGAGGGGGAGGGGGAGGGGCCGGTCAGGCGCTGTCCCCGCGGCGCGTCGTGTCAAGCCGGGCAGGAAGTCAAACCACGAGAGAATCCGGTCAATTTTCAAAATAAAACACATTCGGAACGGCGGCCCCTCGGGAAGTTCGAAATGACGGACCTTCGGGAATTTTCGGACTGGCAGACCGTCGGAATGGCGGTCCTTCGGAATGGCGGTCGCCCCCCGTCTCAATTCAGGGGGGGGGGCAGCTCTTTTTCGTTTTGCAGTTAATTATGCACATGATCCGTTTGACCCCAAAAAGGAAAAAAGGATCAATGCGCACTGCGCACTGGGGGTTTCCCCCACTAGCCTTTTCGGAGTAGCGGGGTCTTTAGAAAAAATAGAAAACCCCGCTATTACGATGAATGGAAGTCTATTGTCGGAAAGGCGGGGCTTCGGAAAGGCGGGGTGTAACCAATTGAGACACAGCTTATCACAGTGCAGCCAAATTACACTGTTTAATATCAGCATCACTGAAGTGGCATAGGCCTAATGCTTAACTCATTCACTGCCAGAGTTTTTTTTCCCTCAGTGTACAGCCAGTGCCAGCACTTTTGAGGATTTATACTACTTGTATTTTATTGGTGGGATGGCGAATCTCTGACCGTAGCGGTGCTGAGTGCTTTGGGGTTCGTTGAGGACAGCAGTGATGTGCTTTCACGTCTGAGTCTCCAAACCAGAAACGTTTGTAAAAACACCAGAAAAAAGTCACTAGATTTGTCGCTAGTCGAAATAAACAAAATAAAGTTGCCAAGAGGGGTTGGAAAGTCACCACGGCTTCTGGCTGGCCATTCACGGCTGTTCGGTCTGTCCATGGCCGGTGTACGGAGCAATATGAATATTAAATCCCTTCGAGACCGCTCCTCCAGTCTGAGACATTGCGAGACCGAGAGACCCAAGACCGAGACCAAAGACTGTCGAGGCCGTGACAAGACCAAGACAGCAAAAAAGTGATCTCGGGACCAAGACCAGTCTCGAGAACTACAAGTCTACCTACTGGTCATAGAAAACAAACAGGCTATTCTCAGGTGTGGAGTGATTTCAACCCCGCCCATTATGTATCAAGAGCCAAAGTCCAGAGTCCTGATCTATAAACGGGCTGAGGATAGAAGAGGAGCATCCACAGACCGCTCTCTGCTCCACCTGATCTCATCCAACCAAACAGGTAAGAATGGAGGCACATGGAGGAGCGGGTAAAGCGGGTTGTCCACTTTGCTAGTTAGTTTACCTTGTTTTAATTTTATGAGTTATAGTTGACTGTATTTCTGACTAATATGGTGAATGTGGTTCAATATGGTAAATGGACTTGCACTTACTGGGTCTCATTCATGAAACATGAGCAGCACGGATTTGTGTGTAAACCCTGTGCAGCACAAATATACGTGGATTTCCGCATTCATCAATCTTTTAGTAGTGCTGATTTTTTCGTAGCAACTCACAAAATCTACACCTGCTCCGGACTGTGTGTAGTGCTTGTGTAAATGTACGAATGCAAATAAATACTGCTTGTCACTGTTGAAAATTACAATTTTAATCCGTATTACTCTCTCTCATGTTCAAAATACGCCGACGCCTTTGAAACACGTCATTTAAACATGACAAACAATTAGAAATATTTGGAGAGAGAGACGTTTCAGGGATCGGACACGCACAAACACGTCAAGGCTCCATTTTATGATGATAATAATCTGATATAAAACCGGAAAAAACTTTTTTGTGTTGCTGGATGGAGCTGTGACAGACGGCTGGTGCTTCTGTAACAATATAACCTGCCTATATAACTTCATGTGTTGATACAACCATGCTCCTATACAGCTGAGGCTGTGAAGAGCCTCCTCCTCCCGTCGCTGCTGTAGCTCTGGAGTTGTGTTTTGGTTTTTGTTTTGTTTTTTTTGTTTTTTCATGTTTCATATCAAACTATTCTGGCTTTACTTCTTAAACGGTTCTTTAATAAACCAAGGATACTTAATTCACTAAATCTGTTTATTCCCTCCAGCCTTTGATTACCGGTCCCAGTCACACCACTACAGAGAATTAAATATTTTTTCTGGACTCCACTTCACCCAAAATGACTTCGATCCGCGATCTCTCTCTTTTTTTTCTCTCTCCCTCTTTCCTCGTTTGCGTCATGGCCGCAGGTGAGCAGGATGCACCTACCTCCTAATATGGTGGTCAGGATCTCCTTATTGCTATTCATGTATGGAGATCTGTGCTAATTGCTGATCATGGGGGTGTGTTGTTAGTTTACGATGGGTGGGCATTCATCATCTTATACACATGCTTACGATCAAATCTGAGTTTCCCGCACCGTTCATGAATCCGGAGTAGAGTTTTAGTAGAGTGAGCTTTTATGACCCCATAGCTAGTATAATTCATGGGGAGGAAGTCCAAATTGTGGATACTTATAAATACCTTGGCACAGTGTTTGACAATCAACTAAAATTTCATGCAAACACGGAGTCTATTGTCAAGAGAGGACAACAAAGAATTTATCTGCTAAGGACGCTGAACTCTTTCTGTGTTTCTAAAGTTATTTTAAGTAACTTTTATCATTGTTTCATAGAAAGCCTTTTAACCTTTTCATTTGTGTGCTGGTTTAATGGGCTATCAGTGAAAGACAAAAACAGTCTTGCCAGCATCATAAAGGTCTGCTCTAAGGTCATCGGAGTGCAACTCGATGACCTGAGCTCACTATGGAAGAGGCAGGTAGTGCAAAAAGCCAAATGCATTATCAGTCAGCCTGGCCACGCCCTGAGGAGTGAATTCATGCTGATGCCCTCAGGGCAGCGCTATTGCGCAGCCAGGACCAAAACTAATCGCTACTCTGACTCTTTTATCCCGTCCTCTATCAGGCTTCTGAATAAGATTGTCATGCGTAGGTAGGTTAGTTTGGTTCTTTTCTCCTTTTTATTTTTTTATTGTTTTTTACTTGCTTAAGTGTATGTGTGTGTGCGTGTAGGGGCACACCATATCTTGGCTTATTTCCCCTGGCTCTTAAATGTTGAATGTCAATTCGAATGTGTTGCTGAGACTCTTTTCACGTCATGCTGGTTGTGGTATTGTATTGTCCTTTGTTTGTTTATTTATGTATTTATTCACTATGGCTAGGTGCAACTGCAAACTGAATTGCCCATTGGGATCAATAAAGTTTTCTCTCTCTCTTTATGTGCAAATCTACACACAGATTTACTCACGTTTCATGAATGAGAACCACTGTATATAGCGCTTTTCTAGTCACTTGGACCACTCAGTGTAGGTCAAATTCACCCTTTCACACTTGTTACGTAAAGCCCTTTGAGACAAAGTGTTTGTAAAAACGGGCTATACGAGGCCTTGCCTTGCCTTGCCTTGCCTTGCCTTGCCTCGCCTCGCCGGAATCGAACCACCGACCTTCCGGTTAGTGGACAACCCACCCTACCTCCATTATTTTATTTAGAATATACATTATTTTACTTTCTGTGTTATTCAACAACAAGCACTAACGGTTCTTTATTATTATTATTACTACAGGCTTGTTACTTAGTATGTATTAATTATCATGATAACATAGCAAGGCACGGACTAATCAGCCTGATCGGTATTGATATGAAACTCAGTCACCAGTCACACAAGCCACATATTGTACAGTCACACACACATACATGTGATCATCTGAAATTTTAAAATGGGTCTGTTTTTCCGTTTTGAAACAAATGATACATGCTGTTATTCCGACATCCCACCATTTAGACATACCACCATTCCGACAAGGCTTTCCATAGGGAAATGTGTGTTACTCAACTTCCTCCTTCCTCCTTCCTCCTACTTATCTGGACTCTCTATCTGGCCTGTCTAGCCTCTACCTGGGGCCTCATGTATCAATACTTGCGTGGATTTCATACTGAAACATGGCGTACGCCAAAATCCAGAAACTGTCGTACGCACAAAGAAAATCTGATGTATCAAAGTGTGCGTACGCATGGATCCAAGCACTTTTCCTTTGTACATCCCAATCAACGTGGAATTGAGCGCACATGCCGAAGTGGTAATCTCCTCCCTGTCCACGCCTCCATTTAAATATGCAAAATCAATGTAAATAAGGCCTGCACCAAAGATTCCCTTCTCTTTACGGTCAGATAACACCATGAGAAACTGTGAGGAACAGCAATTTAACCAAATTTGAGTTGAAGGTGCTCCTCAATAAAGTTGAGCCGTGTAAACATCTTTTTTTTTTTTTTTTTTTTGCCGTCCTCCGGCACCATCACAAAGGGGGTGGGAGAGTGTGTGTGTTATATAAAGGTGAACGTGAGGCGGAGGACCGCTGTCATCCCAAATGAAAGCAGACAATGTACTCTAATTAAATTATGTGAAATGGATTTACAATTTTATTTGCCTTTTTTTATACACAGATCGCGTAGTCAAGGCCGTAGCTACCATTGAGGACACCGAGGTCATGACCTCGGTATTTTTTTCGGCCTAATGAATGAAAAAAAAAAAAAAAGTGCAAAGTATTAGGGAGGACAGATGGAAGGTGACTGAGTGACTCTCCTCTCTTGTCCAAACAATTCCGGTAGGCCTATAATGCTCTTGTTTATTGACGCCCTCACGTACGCTGGTGTTTGTTTACTGGTCGCGGAAAAAAGGCGATTCATTCGGAAAGAGCGAGTGATACAGCGCGTCGTGGAGCCTGCGTGCATGGAGGAGAAGGCTACTGAGTGAGTTGGCTCTAGATAAACTGCTCTTTCCAACCAGTTGTTACACTGTAAAGGTTTCGTACATACGTGCACTTGAACCGCTGTATTATTTCGGGACGGAACCTCATGTATGCGGAGAAAACAGCTGTTTAATAGGGTCAATTCAGCGCCGTTTACTGTCTGTGTCCTGCACTATGCACTAGTTGAGCTAAGTGGGGGAGAGCAGAGACTAGTGTTGTGACGTTCACGAACGAACCGATTCTATTGAACGGCTCGTTAACATGAACGATGGGAACCGAGTCACAGCTGGGAACCGTTCTTTTTTTTTTTAACATCTCTGTGTCTTCATAACAGTCAATTGAAGCTGCTCCATTGGCTACGTAAGTGGCGTGCAAACTCAGATATTAGTGGGATATCTAATTTTGTATTATTTTGTTCCAAATCTCACCCCATTATTTCCAAGATAGAATGAGTTACCACCAGGCTGGCTTCTTAAAACGTAATAAATATTTAAAAAATCAGTCAAATGAGCCAGTTTTTTGAACGGCTCTTTGAAAGGAACGGCTCACCAAGATCCGGCTCCCCTCAAAGAGCCATAAATCCCATCTCTAGCAGAGACCTCTTTCCTGCAGATACTATACTGAGGGGGCATCTGCACTGTCCATTCTTCCATCAACTTTATGTGAAAAGCACAGTGACATGATACATTTTATGTTTACAGACAGGGGCGTCACTAAGTTTTAAGGACAGGGGGGGCTTAGCCCCCAGGAGATGCACAAGATGTGAGCATATGTGGTGCACTAGCACAAATATTTCACAAACAAAGACTGTGAAATTTTTTCTAAAAAATTTTGGACAGATTTAACAAAGAGCATACGGTGTAAAATCTTTAGGCAACCATTAGTTTTATTTCAGTCTTTTTTATTTATTTAAAGAAAGCTAAGACCTGTGAGATTACTACAGACATGTCTGGAGTAGGCTACAGTAGAAAATGTAAATTTTTCATCTCTGCCTAGTAAGAATACTAACAAAAATCACATTAGAGTAAAATCTACCTTTGAATCATGGGATATCAGGCAAATTAATAAGTAATGTGTAGGCTAACTGTGTAAAAGTAGATGCTAAAAAAAATGAACCTGAGCAATTTTGCAGCTGTTTTATTATCAGAGATACGTATGTCCAGGTGGAATTTGACCTTTGGAAAACTAATTAGGCTATATTTCACTAATAGCCGGTGTCATAATATTCACTCCATCCAAATACAACTGTTTTTGGCTCATTTTGATTTCACCTAGACCTCTTCATAATTTCCCATTCAAAGAAGACCATACAACTGAAATGAAGTTTGACACCAATATTTTACTCATAAAAAATATGCATAGAAATGTGAAATACTACACAAACCAACAACCAAAATTTGCTGCAACAAGGAGCAGTCAGATGTATGTTTGTGCTAACTATAAGGAAAAGCAAACAAACTTCCTGGGCCTGTTTCAAAGTGAGGAACACAGCTGACGCTCCAGAAGGAAGTCACCCAAAAATAGTAGGCTATAGCTATGGTAAAAAAGAGTGCACACTTCACCCTAGAAACCTGTTCATCTTTATGTTAACAATCAGGACCTTCACATTGCATTTCAGACTCGTTTTTTTTTTCGAGCTGGAATTAAACTTTATAATATAATATTTTTGCTACTCTGTGGCTGCTACGAATGTGAGGAGCTAGTCTACTGTTTGTAATGGATGGTGTGTTCTCATCAGAATTCAGTGAAGTTGGGTCTTCTCTGGATGATCACTAGTGATGATAATATCATAAAAATGGCATTAATCTAATATGATGTGTGTAGTTTTTATCTGTCAAAGTGCACCAGATTGAAGCCTTTTAATATAAAATTGCCCAAAATTTCTGACTCCACCCCCCCGCGCACCACGACTATGACCTCGGTATTTCAAAAATCCTGGCTACGGCCCTGCGCGTAGTAAATGCAGAAGTGCGCCAGGGAGGCTGATAAAGACACGTGTCCAACTTTACGCATGTGTTTATTGACATTAAGTACTTCACACAGTCTGTGTAGTTTAACCAGCAAAAAGAAAGTCACTGACAGTGTGATATCTGGGCGGACATGCTCAGTGTGCATCGGGGTTATAGGACAATTAAACAAATACTGTACATTTACTTTGCGCGCATACAATCCCAGCCTGTAATCTGTCCCCAGCTGTGCTGAATGAATGAATCGTGCGCTGAACCAGCCACCTCGCCACAATGTTTGTTAATATGTGATACATTTACGCATCACATATGATCTGTACATTTATAGTATAAAAATGCTTCCTGTTCACAGTGTGGTCAGCACCTGAATGGAGGCGACCCATGGCTCCCCGCCGTGTCGCGCACTCAGGCCGGTTGCAGCGCACTGCACTCAGTTCCAAGAGAATTGCCCTCGGAAACCAAAAGAGTCATCATGTGCAAAAAAAACCTCCGGGACTCGTGTGCACTTCGCACTGCAGCATCTGCAATATCTTAAGACTAAAGCTGATGCTATTTTCTGCACCACTTTGCGCATGCTTTTCTATCCACTTATCTAATTGCAACATGTGGATGGGTTAGTTGTTCATGTCTCTGATGTGCACATTACTCTGAGGTCTAATTGTTTTCACATTATTAACAGTTTCCCAGCTTCACCTCTAAGTGTCGCCAAAGGAACAATTGCTGTAGAAACGTGCGTACGCCAGCTATGGAGTTGGCGTGGGCCACCGTACTTTTCCACGGTCATTTCACTTTTGATACATCTGAACGTTGGCGTGGAAAATGACGTACGCCACTTTTTTGTGCGTACGCAACATTGATACATGAGGCCCCTGGTCTTTTTACTAAACTTAACCAACTCCTTTCTTCATTGCCTAAGCCCAACCAGTGCTAAATATTTTTTGGGGAAAAATACGCTATTAAAGGAATTGTCGGAAAGGCAGGATGTTTTAAAAAAAAAAAAAAAAACTTATCAGGGTATACACAATGGAAAAAACAACGGCATAGCTCAACCTTATTCAGGAAGCGGTGGAACCCACTAATTACTTACTTTAGACTAACATTACAGGACACCTAGGTGATTCAGCATCATATAGGCACCTACAGGCCTTGACCCTCGAAAGTAAAAGGGTGTTTTTTTGTTTTTGTTATGTCTTCATTTCACCATGGTAATTCTACTCAATCTTATTTATACATAATTATCAATATTATCATTATTATTCATCTAATAATTTATTTTAACACATTTGTTCAAAAAAAAAAGAAAAAGAAAAAACATATTGTCATTCCAACCATAGGAGGCAAGAATTGTCAGAATAATGGGACATTTGATAGAAAATTAAGTGTTGCCATTTAGACAAAGACCTGTGTCCGAGGTTAACCCAAAAACTAATAAACAAACAGCGTTTTTCTCTTTAGGAATTAAAAATGGGAAAATGATTTCTGTAAATTCCTTTTTCTCATTTAGGAATATATGACAGCAGACAGACCAGAAGTGAAGTGTAACAATGTCAAAATAAAAGTAGCGTGGAATGATAATAACCTGTCAATCTAACAACGCTGCTCTGACGTGTAATTGATCAAATTAAGAAATCAATTTCAGTGTTTTGCCTATTATATGGCAGTGTTTCCCAAATGCAGATTTTGAATAGGTCTAAGCTTTTCCATAGTTAAAAGGTCTTTGTTGTCATTGTACAGAGACAATATGATTTGCTTACACAGCAACTAAAAAAAACCTCACTGTAGCCTATATTCATTTGCACACCCAGCCTCACTTTCAATAAAACACACACTCACATTCTATAGCCTAATTGCCATCAGTAACTGAAAACAAAAGTATATAAAACATCTTTTTTTTTAAAAAGACAGTTGCTGTTGCTCTCATTTATTCTGTTTAAATGGGTAAAGGTTAATAGTTGTGCAATGTTCAACTGTCTGAAATTGCAGTGGAAACACCTTTGCACACCAGTGGACACAGAGGAGGAGAGCAATGTGAACTAGTGACAAGACACTTCCGCACACGTTCTTCTCACTTGCAATTACTTTATTGTTTTAAAGCCAACGTTTTGGTCATAAACCTTGTACAGTGCGTCATACAGATGGCCTATATTTCATAGGCTGGCTCTGGCCCCTCCCTGCGTTACAAAAATCTGCTCTGTCATTAACAGTCTTGGTGTCATGTTTGACAGTGAGTTTAAGTATGACAGGCAAATTGGCTCTGTACTCTAAACCGCCTTTTTCCAGCTGCGACTTCCAGCCAAGGTAAAACCAAACACAACTGGTGTGCCGTTTTTCCGTTTCTTTTTCACATTCTTTCTGATGTTCTTTTTTGCGGGTGCGGAAACATCTGCCCGTTTCACCGATGTAGACCTTATTGCATGAATGACTTGGGATTTCGTATATGACGTTGCATTTATTGCCGGGTTGAATCTTATGCTTGGGATGTACTAATAGCTGCCGGAGTGTTATGTATGGTTTAACTGGCGTGTTGATATTTTATTTTTTCATGACTCGTTGGATGTGTTCAGTGGTTCCTTTCATGTATGGTAATGTGACATATTTATTGTTTTTGTTGGTGTTTTTTCTTTCTTGTTTTTTCTTTTCTTTTCTTTGCATCGGTTGCTTTCCTTTCCGGATCACCCACTGTATGTATTGGCAGTTTTTTAAAGGGATAGTAGCATTTTTTTTTACAGTGGGGTTGTATGATCTAGAAATAGCCCCTAAGTACTTTAATTGCAGTAGAAGACTCTCTGAACTCCTCCCATTAGCAACGCCAGCCCATAGCCCTGCCCAGAGATTTACAACATACAGTGTTGTGAACAGACCCAAAGAAACGGCCTATTTTCGCGGCCTAAAAGAGGTTTTACCTGAAAAAAAATACACCGTTCCATTGTTCGCTATAATATAATTTTTTCCAGCCCTTCGAAGTGCAGAAAAAACGCAGTTTTTATTTGGACCTAACCAACTGCTGATCGGCGGGCGCTAACCCTGGGCAGGGCGCATGACGTCTGTCCGACTACCCATTTCTCCGACCATACATTTCTTTATTTTTGCGTCCATTAGTCCGACCTCCCACTTCTCCGACTTAAGTAGCCCTAACCCTTAACCTTAATGTTGAGTACCCCAAAGTTTTATGTTAGAAATAGATAGTATGGGTCCCCAGTATTCAGAAATTGCCGGATGCTAACTTATATATATTGGGCAATTAGCATAACAGACATAATTAGCATAAATTTGCATAATTGCCTATATGGGCAATATTTCAACAAAATTGACTTGGCTGATCTGGGCAATATTGGAGTGGTTTTAGGGGTTATTGATGATGCTGAATCCATTTCTGACATTTTCAAAATTCAAAATGGCTGTCTAAACCGGAAGTGACCAGATTTTAACCGCCAGTGGGCCGATTTTGATGGATTTCAAAATCTGGTCACTTCCTGTTTAGACAGCCATTTTGAATTTTGAAAATGTCAGAAATGGATTCAGCATCATCAATAACCCCTAAAACCACTCCAATATTTCCCAGATCAGCCAAGTCAATTTTGTTGAAATATTGCCCATATAGGCAATTATGCTAATTGTGTCAATTATGCTAATTGCCCAATATATATAAGTTAGCATCTGGCAGTTTCTGAATACTGGGGACCCATACTATATATTTCTAACATAAAACTTTAGGGTACTCAACATTTCCGGGTACTCATTGTTGGCAAGTAGACTATTACCCTAAACCTAACCTTAACACTGTAGAATGGGTAGTCGGAGAAATGAGCCGTCGGACTTTTGGGCAGTCGGACTGATGTATGCTCCCCCCCTGGGCAGAGGGATACGTGAGTTGGTTAGGTCCAAATAAAAACTGCGTTTTTCCTGCACTTTGAAGGGCTGGAAAAAATTATATTATAGCGAACAATGGAACTGTGTAATTTTTTCAGGCAAAACCTTTAGGCCCGCGAAAATAGGCCATTTCTTTGGGTCTGTTCACAACACTGTATGTTGTAAATCTCTGGGCAGGGCTATTATGGGCTGGCGTTGCTAACGGGAGGAGTGCAGAGAGTCTTCTACTGCAATTAAAGTACTTAGGGGCTATTTGTAGATCATATAACCCCACTTTTAAAAAAATGCTACTATCCCTTTAATGCCTGTTGGATGTGGTTGTCTTCCTCCTGTTTGTCTTTCTCTTCCGTGATGTTGTGTGTGCGGTCATATAGTGTTCTGATGACTGACAGTTTGTGCGCAAAGGGATGTTCCAGAGTAAATATTGGTTGGTGTGTGTTGGTTTTCTGAATGTTGTGACTTTTATGTTGCCTTCTTCTGTGTGGTGTATTTTTAGGTCCAAAAATGCTATTGTTTTTTCCATTTACTCTTAGTGTGTGAACTGTTTCCTGTTTTATCCATGGAGTTTAGGTGGTCCATGAGTTGCTGTGTCTGGCCTATTTTGGTTATTTCAAGTATGTCATCCACGTACCATTTCCAAAAAATGGGTTTGCAGTGGTCGGGTGCTGTTGTCATGGTTCTGTCCTCAAGATCTTCCATGAAGAAGCCGCATAAGGTTGCGGAAAGCGGGTCCCCCATCGCAAATCCCTCTTTTTGCCAATAGATTTTTCCTCTGAACTGGAAGTATGTGGATGTTGATATGAAGTGTAGCAGTTTGGATATGTCTTGCGCTGTGAGTCTAGTGCGCTTTTTCAGGGTTTTGTCTGTTTTTTAATCGGTTTTCAACTATGGTGTGTGTGGTCATTACTGGTGTTTTTGTGAAGAGGGATACGACGTCATGTGAAATGAAAAGCTTGTCCTTTTTAATCCTGATTTCCTTTCATTCCTTTGCCAGTTGTTTTGAGTTTTTACAGTGGTATTCTGACAAGAAGGTCACGCCTCCGTAACACCAGCTGATAAGGCATGTCACCGTCACATCACGGTGACAGTTCTGAGGAAGGCGGAAGAACACGCCGAAACTGTTAACAAACAAGGTATGAGAAACAACTTCTTGTCTTGAAAAAGAAAGGAAAACTAAATACTACATTCGGACATAATAAACTTTTATAATATAAGGCTAAAAACACTTCAACCTTGAAAGTAAAAGGGTGTGTTTTTAGGGTTAGGGTTATTATTCCTAGGAATTCTTCTTCTTCATCCTCTTCTTCTTCCTCATACTTCCCATGCCCCCCCCCCCCCAACACCGCATACACACACACACACACACACACACACAATAAACGTTTACATTAAAAAACTTTACAAATTCCTACCAAACCAATGGTACATGCTACAGCTTTGAAACTTCACCACAACATCGCCCAGATACTGCCAAAACCTTTGTTCATTTAGACTGAATGCAAATTATGAAGTCCATTACTCTGTTTTTTTCAATAACTGTAAAACTTTTAAAATGTGTCTCCTCCCACAATTTTTGCTCAGTTGTCACCAAACTTGCTAGAGAGCATCTTCAGACTGTCCTCAACAAAACTTGTTTCTCGGATTTTTGATTAATCAAAAATTGAGCCTACAGTGCATGAAAACGTTTGACTGTAAACAGTACTGTAAACATATATCATCCAATGCCTGCTAAATACATTTTCAATCTTCCTGAAAAAAATGGTTGATGAAGTTTGGCAAATATCAGAATTTTATGTAAAAAACTGAATTTTCTAGAACATTTTGAATTCTGCTCTCATGGGAACAACTGCAGTCAATCTAAGAGTGGCTTTTTTAAACATCAGCGATAAACACTTATCGCTAAAAACAAATCACCAACAATAGAAAATTAGATGTTGCCATTTAGACAATTAGAGGCCCATGTCGGACTTGTGGGATGTCAGAATGGTGGTTCCCCCCGCTACATTTTCATCCAAATTAAAAAGCTCCAGGCTGATTGTGATAGTTGTGATAGTTAACTACATGACTTGTGACTTGTTACGAGTGAGAATGGGGGCTCTCCGCCTCCCACCTGGCGTTTCATGGCTGAAAACCAACCTTGCAACATCAGTGTAGTTACTCGGTCGCCTCCCCGGTGTCCCAGCTCTCGTCTCATCACACCGTCACACAAACCGATCTGTAACCGGCAATCTTTTGTTTATGATGGTTAAGACCAGAGCGATAGATATAACAGAGTGGCGACACTCCCATAGGACTCCGTTGTAAAAAATGGCGGGCCGACTTCCGGGTTATGGAGCCCTCAATAGTTCCAAACATTCCTCCCGCGGCGCTGGACCACGTCTGTTTCTATGGCTGCACAGCAAGAAACTACTGAGCTACGTTGACGAAATACCGACCAATTTTAAGTTATAAAGTGGTAATAATCTTTCCCAAGTACAGTAACCATGTTGACTTAACAAAATAAAAATTATTAGACTGATCGGTTCATTGAAAAACATTTATTTATTTACGTAACTGTGGTGATTTCAGTCCGTAGCCCAGAAGCAGCCCTGCTCACTTTTCATTCAAACAAACTAATGCCACTGCCACAGTTGTTAAATTTCATCAATGAGACCAACATTAATCTCTTCAAAATAATTTAACAAGCCAGCGGTAAACCTCTAAAAGCATGCGGATAAGTTACTTGGCTCGTTTTCTCCGACGGGAGGACGGACGGTCGGCCCCGGCAGATCAGCTCAGTAGAGCGGCTGCTGCTGCTGTGACAGCCGCTGCCCCTGGTCCCCGGTCGGGGCTCACACAGACTCTGCACTTCTCCCAGAACAAACATCGGTGCAAGTTCCTAACAAACGTTATGAACTGACCACAGACTCCGGATTAAACGGTGACTTTCTTGCATGAACAAAATATTAAAACTGTGACGTGTTGACAGCGCTAAAGCCAGGTTTTGGCAGCTTTACTGCTGTGGCTCGGTTGCCGCAAAATGGCGATATCGATGCTAATTTCTGTTAGCCCGTCTATGAGGTTTTGCATTATACGTTAGCATTAAGCTAGCGGGCTTTATATTTAGTTGTGGTACTGGCTGTGTGTGTTTTGAACGTTGTTTCAAACTGTGTGGGTTTGATTGAACATCTTTTATGCTTAAATATATATATTCCCGCTTAATATATTGCTTTACTCCTCTTCTTATGCCATTTTTACTGTAGGGCAGGCTAATCTTCACTTTAGAGTGACAAATAAAACCTTGAAGCAAGAAGATTTTGCCTTTTGTTTGAAAACTGACATTGATGTACATACAGTAATTCAGTAACAGTTGTAAATATACCTTTGTACGGTTTATTTTTTAATATTTACCGTCCAAAAGCAAGCTCAGTGCTGTCTGTCCCATAGCAGAACATGACAGCGGCAGCCTTGTTTGGAACTATTGGGAGCTACATGAACCACGTGACCGCGCTGGCGGCGACATCAAAGGCTGTCGCCACTCTGTTATATCTATCGCTCTGGTTAAGACTACACAAATACATACATTGTAACATTTTATATGTTCTATAATGTTATCCACCGCTCCATGTATTGATTTTTCACCAGCTTTGTTGTAAACAAATGCACATGGACGAGAGGAGCGTTTACCAAAATAGCGGAAAAGCAACCAGACTTGAGAAGTTCCCCTTTAATTCCAGATAAATGGGGGTTAAGGAGAGAAGTCTAAGTAATTTGACAAAAAGTAACACAATGGTTACTTTTCCTGGTAATTAATTACTTTTATCATGCAGTAACTCAGTTACATTTGGGGGCAAGTAACTAGTAACTATAACTAATTACTTTTTTGAAGTAATGTGCCCAACACTGGTCAGTAGATGCATGTGAGTGTTGGATACCTGGGCCATGTTCACACTGTTCCAATGCATGGAGACATGAACCATGAACTATGAATGATTGGACATTTATTTTTTATGTTTAGCTAATAGTCACTAAAGTTACTATCATTCATAACACAGTTATGGAATTGAGAACATGACTTTGTTTCTCTGCCTCCACAGATGTCGACCGCAGCCACATGGAAAACGTTGTGCGTAGCACTGGTAGCTGCTCTCACCATCATCGGCTTTGTTCTGTATTTTAAAGGACCAGCCCCAGTTTGTCAATATACGTCCACATCGGCCAGTGAAGACACTTCTGAAAAGCCCATAGTCCTGTTGTGGTTCTGGCCTATTGGTGTGAGGTATGATCTCCGTGGCTGTTCCACCCACTTCAACATTGACAGCTGCCTCCTGACAGATGATCGATCCTTGTACAGTAAAGCAAAGGGAGTGATTATCTTCCACAAAGATATTGACTGGCATTTAAAAAAACTGCCTCAGGAGCCACGTCCAGCTTTTCAGAAGTGGATCTGGTTCCATGTGGAGTCTCCTACCAACACAATAAAGATCCCCGGTCTGGAGAACCGGTTCAACTTAACGCTGAGCTACAGGCGAGATGCTGACATCACGGTGAGGAATGAACTGGTGGTCAGGAAACCGGACGTGAAAGACGACTTTGTTCTGCCTAAGAAAGACAAACTGGTGTGTTGGATCGTCAGTAACAACAACCCGGCGACCGGAACGGCAGTGAGAGCGACCTATTACAGCCAACTGTCGAAACACATCCAGGTCCACGTCTTTGGTGCTTTTTCAGGGAGGTACTTACGTGATGAGGACTACTACTCCACCATTGCTAGCTGTAAATTCTACCTGTCATTTGAGAATTCAATCCACAGAGACTACATCACTGAGAAGTTAAACGGGCCTTTCGCGGCAGGGACGATCCCTGTAGTTTTAGGTCCGCCACGGGAAAACTACGAGCAATTCATTCCCTCCGATTCCTTCATTCACATCAATGACTTCCCTGATCCTAAGTCTCTGGCAGAGTTCCTGAACCACCTGGATACAGATGATGAAGCGTACATGCGTTACTTCGAGTGGAGGAAGTACTACAAAGCCACTCCTCATCTCCTGTCAGTCCAAAATGAATTCCTTCAGCCCGTCTGCCTCGCCTGCGATCACATGTCCAAAGACAGGGATTACAGTGTAGTTCACGACCTCTATGGGTGGTACTGGTCATGAGGAGCAAAAGTGAGATCAGCATTAACGTATTCACCTATGATGAAAATCAAGGTTAGTTTTGGTTATTCTGTTGTTTTAAGAGGTTTTGAGCAAAACTTTTCATGGTAAAAACCTCACGATCTATAGTTACCATGTGTTCACTGAGGAAAGCAAACAACCGCCTTCATCTGTCTTCCATTCAACCTGTAACCATTTTGCTTTGTTTGTGACCTCATGTATTGAAAATAATAAAGTTACTTAAATCTCAAAAAGGTCATACCAGTAATTTCTCTATTGTTTCCCTTTTTAAAGTTGTACAATATTGTACATGATACACCAGCTGCTACAACACCTCATTTCATCTAAAGCGTCACAGACGCCTTTATCCAATCATTATGAAAATCCGTCATTTTAAAGTCAGATCTCCAAGTCACCGATGCCTGAGTGCAGTCTGACAGGTTGGGCTGATGAGTCAGTGGGTCATCAGTCAGATGTCACATAGAGAAGTAGAAGAAAGCCAAACGAGTTTCCCCTGATCTGTGTTGTCCTGGTCCAGACCCTCAGTCTTAAAGGGATAGTAGCATTTTTTTTTAAAGTGGGGTTGTATGATCTACAAATAGATAAATAAATTTTTTTCATGTAAAACATCTTTTAGGCCACAAAAATAGGCCGTTTCTTTGGGTCCATTCACAACAATGTATGTTGTAAATCTCTGAGGGCTATGGGCTGGCGTTGCTAACGGGAGGAGTGCAGAGAGTCTTCTACTGCAATTAAAGTACTTAGGGGCTATTTGTAGATCATACAACCCCACTTTAAAAAAAATGCTACTATCCCTTTAACCCTAACCCTGCACAACATTTACACACTCTTCATGCCTTCATGCAGCAACAGCATTTCTAGGCACCTGACAGTAGCTTCATTTTCACCTTTTAAATTGATCATAGCCACCATATTTTAGTGGAGGAACTGATGCTCATTTGGATTACTTTATTTTCCTTTTTATTTATCTATTCAGTATTATTTATTTTACAAATCTAGGATTATGAACTCTTACCGCTGCTGTTTGTGATTTAACTCTTAGTTTATATTGTTTTATCTCTTTCAGTTTGTGTTGCCAATAATCATCAGAAGAGGTTCTCCTCTCTTGCCGTGTTGATATGGCTCCTTCTCCCATTTCTTCTGTCTTACGCGTCACCCTGACGGCGTCTCTCATGCTGGCTGGAGTCATAATGCTGATTTTAATGTACTACACATCAGCTCCATCTCCCAAATGTTATCCTCCCCCGGCGAGACGACAGACGGAAAAACCTGTCGTGCTGCTGTGGTTCTGGCCTGAGAACAAACATTTTGATTTCCAAGACTGCAAGAAGCTTTTCAACATCGACGGCTGCCTCCTCACAGACGACAGGTCTTTATACTCCGGGGCCGAGGCCGTTCTGATATTCCACAGAACCATCCAGGACGACCTCTCCAACCTTCCCGCCTCGCCGAGACCCAGAGTTCAGAGGTGGATCTGGTTTAACATGGACTCACCCACCAACACGCGCAGGATAGCAGGCATTCAGGGACTGTTCAACCTAACGCTGAGCTACAGGAAGGACGCAGACATCCACGTTCGCTGGAAACTGACTGTCAGAGAGAAACCAGCCGAGGACTTTGTCATTCCAAAGAAACAACAACTGCTCTGTTGGATGGTGAATGAACACGAGCTCAACGGGACACTGGAGAGATACCGCTTTTACATGGAGCTTACAAAACACATAAAGGTGCACATGTTTTTCAGCTCCTCTGGGGAGACCTTGAGGGGTGACAACTATTTTCAGACTATTAGCAGCTGCAAATTCTTCCTTTCTTTTGAGGATTCAATCCACAGAGATTACATCACAGAAATATTCACCGGTCCTCTGGCAGCTGGCACTGTGCCAGTGGTTTTGGGTCCACCAAGAAACAACTATGAGGACTTTGCCCCAGGTTCCTCTTTCATACATGTAAATGACTTTCCTGATGTCAAGACCCTGGCTAACTTCCTCCTCAGGCTGGATGAGGATAATCAGACGTATGTAAAATATTTTGATTGGCGGCGTTTCTACGCATTCAAACGCCATCCCATGGAGGAGAGGCACGAGTTTGCACACGCTATCTGCCAGGCCTGTCATCACGTGGCCATGAATAAGGAGTACAGAGTGGTGCTTGATCTGTACAAGTGGTTCTTACTGTGACCAGGGCCGTTGCTAGGAATTCTGGGCCCCCTTAAAGAATACTAAAGTGGGCCCCTCCCCCTAACTTTTCCTTTTTTTTTTTCTACGACTACGTATGTATTATCATTTTTTATTTAGCCTTCTTTGTTTTGATGCTAATGCAGCATTACACTGCAAAAACTCAAGTATATTAGCAAAAATATTTGTCTTATTTCTAGTCAAAATGTAATTTCTAGTCAAAACAAATCTCATTATACTTAAAATAAGACACATCATATTAAAAGCAGCTTGTTTTTAGACACTTTTTACTTCTTTCAAGCATATTTTTACTTTGAATAAGAAGAAAAATCTGATCGTGGAGCAAGTTTTTCTTCCTTATTACAAGCACAAAAAACTTGCTTTCACTGACAGATTTTTCTATTTATTGTGAATTTAAGTGAAAATTATCTAAAAACAAGTTAATTTTTAGGTAATGAGTCTTATTTTAAGTGGAAAGAGATTAGTATTGACTAGAAATGAGACATTTGGACAAGAAATAAGACAAATATTCTTGGAAAGATGTTGAGTTTTTACAGTGTACTCTGAGTATTAGTCAGGGTCTTATGCAGAATAAATCAGTCATACAAAGATTAGACTACTGGGGTTTTTATGGGCCCCTATAATTATCATCACCTTTCTCCCCTATACAACGGCCCTGACTGTGACACTGTCAGACTGTGGTGACCAGTGCTGCTGAGAATTAATCAGAAGTCTTAGATTATACCCTTTGATGGGTTGTTTTTTGTCTTTGTTTGTTTCTGTTGTTTTCCACTTGTCTTGTATTGGCAGCACTTAAAAGAAAAGAAGTACTCACTATTAATACAACTTTTGCCTCAGCTTGAGGAAATCGTAGCCTACATGACAGGATTCATATTGTCAATTGTCCTGTAAAAAACAAATAAATCCCAACTTTTACATAAGCAAAGTAAAGAGCCCTTTTTCATTTTGTGAATCCAACAAGGTTTTGAATGGTTTATATAACTTGAAAGAAGGATTTCCCTTTTCCTTAACCTTTTATCAGGCAACTGATCACAATCAGAAACCTATTTTTGACAAATAAAATAAGTTGCTTAGGTTAAAGTTGAGTATTTAAATTTGGAATAAGTATTTTGGGTTTTACACATTTCTATGTATTAATAGTAATATTCCTTTAACTTTATCAGTGTGTTTGTTTGTTTTTACACATTTTGGGAAAATCATGACATTTGAAGGGTGAAGAGCCATATACTGTATTATATGGTAATATCATTGACCTTGATCTCGGGTCGGGGGCCATGGGCGCTTCCTCAATCTTCAGTGCCATGCCATGTCTCCCTATTGCCAGTGGCGACAGTGTGTGTTTTTTTTAATGTGTTAAGCACTTTGTGTTACATGTCCATGCAGGAAAAGTGCTCTGTAAATAAAGTTTTTTGACGTGGGAAAAGAAAAGTATGTTACTGATTTACAGTATGAAATGTTTCAATGCTGTTAACAAACACTGGAGGTAATTAAAGGAAATGTTTGGGTATATTCTATGTTATTTGGGAGACCTCTGACCCATATCTGCAAGCGGTCACTTCAAACCGGTATATTTCCCAACCAAATGAAAATAGTAAAAGTCATTCCAATATACAAAAATGGAAATAAACATCAATTTTCTAACTACAGACCAATTTCTCTACTTCCACAGTTCTCAAAAATTTTAGAAAAACTATTTATCCATAGACTCAAACGCTTAACACAAAACTTACTATGTGAACATCAATATGGGTTCAGATCTAATCGATCCACCACAATGGCTGTAATGGAACTTACAGAAAAAAAAATTGTCAGCAATAGACAAAAAGGAATACACAGTAGATGTTTTCATGGGCGTGCAAAAAGCATTTGGCACCATTGATCCTAACGTATTAATGAAGAAGCTGGAAATATATGGGATCAGGGGCATAGCATATACATGGCTAAAAAAATATCTAGATAATAGAAAACAATATGTGCAACTAAATGATGAAACATTTGACTTGTTGAGGATTTCATGTAGGGTCCCACAAGGTTTCGTGCTGGATTCAAAGTAATTTATTATATACATTAATAATATCTGTAATGTGTCCAAGCTGTTACACTTTGTTTGGATGTCACGATTACTTGCTTTCACAATTAATTGCGGTATTAAACGCCACAATTAATTTATCGCAAAGATTCCTAAATACCGTCACTTACCAAAAAAGATTATGTCAGAACCATCTTGACAAATGTGCGCCAAAGTAAATGTAAATGCACTACTTTACTGGTACTGGTTCAATTACCTAATGTAACATTGAATCGGTAGGAATTTAAAAGTTTGCATGTCATTTGTAATTAAAAAAAAAAAAAGATTAAAATAAACTTAAACACTTGGTAAAGATGACAGTTAATTCCCCCGGGGAATATAATTGGTCCTTTATTAATAGATACCTAAAATATTTTGTGTAAATTATTAGCTTCGTAATTATTTAGACTATATTTGATTTTACACATACATAGTGTTGGGAAATTAGTTAATGCATAATAATCGTGATAATCGTAATACCGTGATTATTTCTCTGACAATAATTGTACCAAGAAATTGTATAATTGTGACATCCCTAAATGACACTGAATCTGTAGCTTATGGATTTCAATGAGTTAATTTCCAAATAAACTCAGAAATTGTACTTGTAATTATACCTTGATAGGTTTCCACTGCACTCCCCCTAATTAAAAGGTGGGGACTTCAATTGTTCCTATTATTCATTCTCCCAAGTACTCACACCTTCTTCTTATTGTATCTCCTTTGTGCTGATGACACAAATTGACTTTGCTCTGGTAAAGATCTGAGGCACCTTCTAGACAAAGTGGAGAGAAAAAGATGGTTTGACATTAATAAAATGTCACTCAACTTAAATAAAACTAAATATATAATATTTGGATACCGCAAACATTTTTAGATCAAACACAAATTATGATAAATAATATTGACATAGAAAGAGTTAATATAAATTCATTTTTATGAGTTATTATAGATGACAAACTAAGCTGGAAATCACATATAAATCATATAAAGAACAAAATATCAAAATCTGTTGCAATATTAAATAAAACAAAATACATCCTCAACAGATATTCACTACATTTATTGTACCAGACATTTGATGAGCCATACATTACTTGTTGCATAGAGGTCTGGGGGCATGCGTATAAAACAATTACAAAACCAATTTTCATACTACAGAAGAGAGAAATAAGGATAATTAACAGAGCTGATTATTGAGACTCAACAAACAAATGTTTCATAAGACCTTAAGATTCAATGATCTTGTGGACATGGCCGTAGCTACCATTGAGGACACCGAGGTCATGACCTCGGTATTTTTTTCGGCCTAATGAATGAAATTTAAAAAAAAAAAAAAAAAAAGTGCGGTGAAAGTATTAGGGAGGACAGATGGAAGGTGAGTGACTCCTCTCTTGTCCAAACAACAATTCCGGTAGGCCTATAATGCTCTTGTTTATTGACGCCCTCACGTACGCTGGTGTTTGTTTACTGGTCGCCTGAAAAAAGGCGATTCATTCGGAAAAAGCGAGTGATACAGCGCGTCGCGGAGCCTGTGTGCATGGAGGAGAAGGCTACTGAGTGAGTTGGCTCTAGATAAACTGCTCTTTCCAACCAGTTGTTACACTGTAAAAGTTTTGTACATACAGTACGTGCACTTGAACCGCTGTATTATTTAGGGACGGGTCCTCATGTATGCGGAGAAAACAGCTGTTTAATAGGGTCAATTCAGCGCCATTTACAGTCTGTGTCCTGCACTATGCACTAGTTGAGCTAAGTGGGGGAGAGAGACCTCTTTCCTGCAGATACTATACTGAGGGGGCATCTACTGCACTGTCCATTCTTCCATCAACATTATGTGAAAAGCACAGTGACACGATACATTTTATGTTTACAGACAGGGGCGTCACTAAGTTTTAAGGACAGGGGGGGCTTAGCCCCCAGGAGATGCCAAAGATGTGAGCATATGTGGTGCACGAGCACAAAATTTCACAAACAGCAAAGACTGTGAAATTGTTTCTAAAAAAATTTGGACAGATTTAACAAAGAGCATATGGTGTAAAATCTTTAGGCAACCATTAGTTTTATTTCAGTCTTTTTTATTTATTTATTTAAAGAAAGCTAAGACCTGTGAGATTACTACAGACATGTCTGGAGTACAGTAGAAAATGTAAATTTTTCATCTCTGCCTAGTAAAAAACTAAACATTAGAGTAAAATCTACCTTTGAATCATGGGATATCAGGCAAATGAATAAGTAATGTGTAGGCTAACTGTGTAAAAGTAGATGCTAAAAAAATGAACCTGAGCAATTTTGCAGCTGTTTTACAGTAGGCTATTATCAGAGATGTCCAGGTGGAATTTGACCTTTGGAAAACTAATTATATTTCACTAATAGCCTGTGTCATAATATTCACTCCATCCAAATACAACTGTTTTTGGCTCATTTTGATTTCACCTAGACCTCTTCATATTTTCCCATTCAAAGAAGACCATACAACTGAAATGAAGTTTGACACCAATATTTTACAAATAAAAAATATGCATAGAAATGTGAAATACTACATAGCTAAACAACGTGAATAACCAATTATAACACAAAACAAAATTTGCTTCAAAAAGGAGCAGTCAGATGTATGTTTGTGGTAACTATAAGGAAAAGCAAACAAACTTCCTGGGCCTGTTTCAAAGTGAGGAACACAGCTGACGCTTCAGAAGGAAGTCACCCCAAAAATAGTAGGCTCTAGCTATGGTAAAAAAGAGTGCACACTTCACCCTATAAACCTGTTCATCTTTATGTTACAGTAACAACCAGGACCTTCACATTGCATTTCAGACTTTTTTTCGAGCTGAAATTATACTTTATAATATAATATTTTTGCTACTCTGTGGCTGCTACGAGTGTGAGGAGCTAGTCTCCTGTTTGTAATGGATGGTGTGTTCTCATCAGAATTCAGTGAAGTTGGGTCTTCTCTGGATGATCACTAGTGATGATAATATCATAAAAATGGGATTAATCTAATATGATGTGTGTAGTTTTTATCTGTCAAAGTGCACCAGATTGAAGCCTTTTAATATAAAATTGCCCCAAATTTCTGACAGGTGGTGGTTGGTTTTGTATCTATACTTTTATATTTGTCTATTGTACTTGTTAGGGTTTACCATTAAAGTAAACATGTCACATCAACACAGTCATGGACACACAGCTAACTTAAAGGGGTACCACTCCAAATACTGGTTAACTCTAAATTCATATGCCCAAATAAGGGCAAAAATACAAGCCTGTAGTCTCATTGTGATGGAGGCAAAGTGAAGAAATACCTCCTTAGTGAAGCAGTTTTCATAAAAACAAAGTCATCATCTAGTGTTCAGACAGCACAGTGTAACAGGAGTCAGCAGCGTTTCTGGGGAAAGTGCACATGCTTTTATTTAACCTGTGCATGACCAGAGTTGACATAAACTCCGCCCTGTGAGTCAGAGCCATAAAACAGAGTCAAAAGTTAAAAATTAATCAAGAACCTGCTCAAAGTACAGAAACACAAACACATAGCAGATATTTCACTTATGTTTTATGTATTTCACTATGTATTTCACTTTCACATATGTTATCTGTCGATGATCACGCCGGTGTGTGTGTGTGTGTGTGTGTGTGTGTGTGTGTGTGTGTGTGTGTGTGTGTGTGTGTGTGTGTGTGTGTGTGTGTGACACAAATTAGGATAAAAATAATATTTACGGTAATTAATATTCAATGTTTTATATATTTAAGAAATATATATATTATATATTTAAAAAATAATTACTAATTGAATGTTTAATTATTATCCCTATGTTAAATCATATTACTAATTAGCCTATTATACTTAGGCTACTAATTTTTTTCTACACACTGTCTCTGATAATGTACCTTTAGGGGGTAAATACATGTACCTTAGGAGTACATACAGTATATGTACCTTTTGCCATTCTGGAATATTTATGTGCCTTTTCTACCCCCAAAAGGTACACATAGGTACTCTAGAGTACAATAATTGGCCCTATAGGCTACAGTAGGACAAAACTGTACCTTTAAGTACAGAAATGTCCCCCTTCTGTACCCCTATTTTTCTCTGTGTAGACTACTGCTGCTTCATCCCTCTGACTGCAGGAAGTAACTAACAGTCTAATGGCGCTTTTCCACTACTCAGTCACAGCACGGCACGGTTCGGTTTAGGTGCTTTTCCATTACAGCGAACAGAGTTCTTCATAGTTCCTCCACAGCGGGGCCGGGGGCGTCATATCATCGTGCATCGTCTCACTATCTTTTATTTTTCGATCGTCTCGTCAGCTCCAAACTCACTCGTCTGCACCTCGGTGACGGACCGGTGACGGACCCCCCCGCCGCACCGTAACACCGCACCTGACAACGTCTCCCAGACAGTAGGCTGCCGTTCTCAAACAGACTCTGGTCTTTAGTGGACCGGTTCTGGCTCCAAATACCCGACCAGGTCCGACCAGTGTTGAAGCCTAGACCCTGGACCCCATGCGGTCGGACTGACGAGCATTATTGAGAGGGAGTGAGTGAGCAAGCGCCAGAGAAACAGCGGGTGCGCACCAGGGGCCTCATGTATCAATGTTGCGTACGCACAAAAAAGTGGCGTACGTCATTTTCCACGCCAACGTTCAGATGTATCAAAAGTGAAATGACCGTGGAAAAGTACGGTGGCCCACGCCAACTCCATAGCTGGCGTACGCACGTTTCTACAGCTATTGTTCCTTTGGCGACACTTAGAGGTGAAGCTGGGAAACTGTTAATAATGTGAAAACAATTAGTCCTCAGAGTAATGTGCACATCAGAGACATGAGCAACTAACCCATCCACATGTTGCAATTAGATAGGTGGATAGAAAAGCATGTGCAAAGTGGTGCAGGAAATATGTCAGCTTTAGTCTTAAGACATTGCAGATGCTGCAGTGCGAAGTGCACACGAGTCCCGGAGGTTTTTTTTGCACATGATGACTCTTTTGGTTTCCGAGGGCAATTCTCTTGGAACTGAGCGCAGTGCGCTGCGACCGGCCTGAGCGCGCGACACGGCGGGGAGCCATGGGTCGCCTCCATTCAGGTGCTGACCACACTGTGAACAGGAAGCATTTTTATACTATAAATGTACAGATCATATGTGATGCGTAAATGCATCACATATTAACAAACATTGAGGCGAGATGGCTGGTTCAGCGCACGATTCATTCATTCAGCATAGCTGGGGACAGATTACAGGCTGGGACTGTATGCGCGGAAAGTAAATGTATTTGTTTAATTGTCCTATGTAACCCCCCGATGCACATTGAGCATGTCTGCCGAAATATCACACTGTCAGTGACTTTCTTTTTGCTGGTTAAACTACACAGACTGTGTGAAGTACTTAATGTCAATAAACACATGCGTAAAGTTGGACATGTGTCTTTATCAGCCTCCCTGGCGCACTTCTGCATTTATTTAGTACGCGATCTGTGTATAAAAGAAGGCAAATAAAATTGTAAATCCATTTCACATAATTTAATTAGAGTACATTGTCTGCTTTCATTTGGGATGACAGCGGTCCTCCGCTTCACGTTCACCTTTATATAACACACACACTCTCCCACGGTGCCGGAGGACGGCAAAAAAAAAAAAAAAAAAAAGATGTTTACACGGCTCAACTTTATCGAGGAGCACCTTCAACTCAAATTTGGTTAAATTGCTCTTCCTCACAGTTTTTCATGGTGTTATCTGACCGTAAAGAGAAGGGAATCTTTGGTGCAGGCCTTATTTACATTGATTTGCATATTTAAATGGAGGCGTGGACAGGGAGGAGATTACCACTTCTACATGTGCGCTCAATTCCACGTTGATTGGGATGTACAAAGGAAAAGTCCTTGGATCCATGCGTACGCACACTTTGATACATCAGATTTTCTTTGTGCGTACGACAGTTTCTGGATTCTGGCGTACGCCATGTTTCAGTATGAAATCCACGCAAGTATTGATACATGAGGCCCCAGATGATTTCCAACCGGCAAAAACTGAAATGAGACGGTTAAAGAGAGGAAAAACACAGAATATAGGCTTATATGTCCAAGAGACTTTGTCCCGTCGTTAAGACGTGAGGGAGGGAGGAAACTGTCACTGTCAGCTGCACATCTGTCAGCAGCTGCTCCAAACACTCGTTACAAACTTTATTTTGAAGGGACAGATTAGATTAGATGTTGATTTTGTTAACAGTGACTTTGTTGCACCCAAACATATCGGGTGCTGTCTTATCCGGTACAATCGACCTCCTCCCTCCCCACCAGCCCCCCTCAAGAGACCCCTCTCGCCCCCCTCCCCACGGTGCAGCTTGAAAACTCCTCTTTCTCCAAAGGGGGAGATGACAGATAGAGTCTGAGAACTACTGTAGCCTAATCAAAGCTATATTGTTGCGAGTTGGCTCCGGCAGAAGCTCCGCGCCCGTATGCTTCGGCTGCCTATAGTTTATCAACGTTTTTTCGTCATTCTTCATTAGGATAATGTTAAGTTAATTTTGTGGTGGGGACACAATTGTTAACAAAAAGTGGTTCATCTCAAGTATGGCTTACAATGTTGTGGAACAGAAACAGCAACCACAAATATTTATAATCTATCATTTTATTGTCATCGCAATTTTTCAACTTTCGCCACCAGGGGGTGCTGCAGCCCCTGCCGCACCCCCACTTCCGGCGCCCCTGGGTGTAGGTTCAGGTTCAGGTTCAGTTTATTTCATGTCCCAAAGGGCAATTTGGGTTGCTGCTCATGAGATCACATTTACTTGAATGGGTATTCATAAGATTCATAACCATGACATGACACCTGTCATAAACATCAATGAATACTTAACATAATTTCTAAAATTTGGCCATTAGGTCTGCTATGATAGGTTATGTCGTCTTTATGTCAAGTTGTCAGAACAAAAACATCTCAAACAATGTCAACTTTGCATTAAAAGTGACATAACTTGGGGCGGTGTTTAGCTCAGTTGGTAGAGCACCCGCCCCATGTGTAGAGGCTGTAGTCGGACGGTCCTATCCTGCATGTCATTGCCCCCCCTCTCTGCCTCCCATTTCCTGTCACACTCTGAACTGTCCTATCTAATAAAGGCATGAAAAGCCCAAAAAATATACTTAAAAAAAAAACAAAAAACAAAGTGTCATAACTTACCGAATGACACTTAACGACAGCTGTCATAAGTATTCATTGATGTTTATGACAGCTGTTATGTCATGGTTATGACAGTGTTATGTCAATCTTTTGAATACCCATTCAAGTAAAGTGTTACCAAAGTATAAAACATAAAACATAGAAACATATATTTACATACAACACACATCAGTATAAATAACAATATAAATAGCATGTGCACTGACTATGATCGTATAAGAAATATAAAATATAGATGGGAGGATGAGAGGGATGAAAGGGGGTCCGCAACATATGGCTCCAGTGCAAAAAATGTACTATATACTCATGACGTTTCAAGCTGCAAGCTCTTCTTCAGACGTTCAGAGTACTATTAGAGACAGACGCCATATTTAAAAGTCACGTCATACTCACACACCTGCTAGGTATCAGCCCCAATCAGTGAACAATCATCCATTAACACTGATTGTGCAGCAGTTACTCGAGAGGGCTGAACATCCTCTGAGCGGATGGACAGAGCTTTGATAAGCACCTGTCTGTTAAAGATGTGCTCCAGGCTATTAAACTGGATGTCTGCTACCTTAGAAGCCACTTTTACAATTCGTTCAAGGGAATTCTTATCTCTGGTGCAAAGATTACTGTACCCACAGATAGACGAGAAGGAGATGACAGACTCAATGTAGGCTCAATAAAACATTTTCATCAGAGCCTTGTCAATATGGAACCTGGCCAGCTTCCTCAAGCAGTGTGGACGCTGCTGGCCTTTCGCACACAACATTTAAGTGTTGAGGTCAAATCTCAGCCGATCATCGATTATTGTACCCAGGTATTTATAGCTGTTTCAACTTTCTGACCATTTATGACACTGCTCAGGGCTGTTGGGCGGGTACGCCTAAAATCTATGCAGATCTCTTTTGTTTTTGTTACGTTAAGTTGCAGGAAGGCATCAATACACCAGGACAGGAAGTCATCGACAACAGGACGGTGACTGTCCTCATCATCGTGTAGCAGACTGACAATGAGTGAATCATCAGCATACTTGATGATGGATCTATTTGCGTGACAGCTACGACAGTCGTTCATAGTGATTCATGGTGTCTGTTTATATTTGGGCAAATTGTCACCATTAATGCACCGATAATTAAAGGTCATGAACCTACCCCTATATCTATAGGGTTTATGGTAATGGGAAAATTTGTCAAAATGTTGAACTATCCCTTTAGATATGTGTTGAATTCAACACAGTCTCACCCCTTTGCGTCAAACGGTTGACGCTTGGTCAAGGCCCCTTACGTCAATATACTGACGTGGAGGGGGTACCCTCGAGGTCGTTTCTCGACGAATAGGGCCACTCATAGACTTGAATGCAAATCCCTCATCGTCGGATTTTGACGAAGGGGGGCGGGACCGTTTCTCCCTCACTCCCAGTGCGTCAACAGCCTGACGAACGGTCACTGTCCCTCATCGTCACATACCTGACTCATTAGGTGCCCGTTTTTCGTCAGGTTTTGACGCGCTCGGCTTTCAGTTGATTCCAATGCAGTTCCCTTCACGGCGATATGTGACGCTCAGAGCAAGTGATCCAGCCGACCGGCTGCGGCACTGACAGACGCTGTGAGCAGAGGAAAACTTTTTTTTTTATTTTTTTTTTTACTTTTCCTTAAAGCTTTATTGAACCTGATGCTGCTGTGTCTGACGTAGCTTTCGGCAAGGACGTCCTTTCGGTTATTTATTTATTTATTTATTTATTTATTTATTTAGTGATCATGGTGTTTGGTGCAGAATAATCAATAAATAAATAAATAAATTAGCCTACGTCCTTGTCGGAAGCTGCGTCAGACCAGGAGGGGGGGTTGTGGATTCTACAGGTGAAGACCACTTCCGCGTTCAAAAAGCTGCTCTGTTTAATCAATATTCTGAAGAAAGATCTGATTATTAGCCACAACGCTGTAACCATCCAAGGAAGACTGTGTAACAATATTATGTGCTTCTGCTGAGTCCAAAAGCCCTGTGTAATATCAACTTTATTTTAAGAAAACACGCTTTGTTTCCAATGTCATATCACGGAGAAGCACTACATTACCCATAATCCTCATATTTATCAGCGACGTGTCTGATTGGTTGAGCTTGCTGTTACCAGCAAATGAAAAAATAAAACAAATTGAGCTTATATTATTTTCTTAGTAACTAAAAGGTCTTAACATCTTTTTTGTTTTCAACATTGAATAAAAAAAGGGTGCTATATTGTTAAAATTCAACAATAAAGTGCATAAAAGTTGGCTTGACTTCTTTCTTTTTTTCTTTTTTTTCATAATTTTCACCAGCATCTTTCTGGTCCACATCACATCATATTTATTGTAATTTTTAATTCAATGAGTGACATTTTATTTTTTATCTGAAAAACATTATTATGAATTCAAGGGTCAGAAGTCACTGATTAGTGTTAAATTTAACCTTTTTGACCCTGTTTCCTTGAATAAATCACTAAGACTTTGATGCGGGAAGCTGAGATTTTGATTTGATTTTGTTCAGAGCACTAGGGACAAAGTTTCTGTAGAATTTCAGACCTGTTGGACGTCCAGAAGGGTCACAGCTGACCGTCCAGGCTCGTTTCTCGGCCTTCAAAGCCTAGATTTAGAAGCCTTTTGTCTAATAACGTCTACATCCTTGGGGTTATAAGGCTGAAAGTTTCATGCATTTGCCCGGGGCCTAAGGCCATCCACCATGTGCAATTTTTCAAACCCGTGCGACCTTCACAAGTGTCAAAGGTCACTGATTTGTGACCTTTTTGACCCCGTTTCCTTGAATAAAACACCAAGACTTTGATGCAGGAAGATGAGCTTTTAAAATGTGGTCCAGAATGTCTAGTAGATTGTGTGTGCAAAAGGTTCACAGCTCTGTGACATTCAGAAGGGTCACAAATAGCCAAAGAGCAATGCTCCTTTCTCTGACCTCATATTAAAGGAGAAATGCAATTCTTTAATAGCTTCCAGGTGCTTTGGCCTATCAGGCTGAATTTTTAGCTAAAGGAGCTGGTGTACGATCAGGAAGTAGGGGAGCTGTGCATAAAGCCAATTGGTAAGTGTCAAAGGTCACAGGGGTCAAACATCAAAGTGAATCCAGCCATTCCTGCTTTTTCTCAACAAAACATACACGCTTTAAGTTATCATCATGAAATATTAATAGGTTGTATATCAGAGAGTCCTCTATCAGAATATTTTGGTCCCGTTGCTCTAGGGGCCCCAGGGGGCCCCGGGGGGCCACTTGGCTTTCCCATGCTCCCACAGAGTTGGGTCTCGGGGTGATGGATAAGGGCCTCACCATGAGTCCACAGGCCAAGTTTCAAGTGATTTGGTCGGTTTCTATGGAAACGGCGGCCTCAAGGATACAGAGGAATGCGACTGTTTGAAGCCCCGCCTCTCGAAAAGTAATGGCTCGATCAGGACCAAACACACATCTACGCGTTCGTCTTGGGCCCCCGAACCATATATTACGAAATCAGAACTGTACGACTTTTGGAAATGTGTTTTGTCTATTTCGGCTTTTCTGACTAAGAGGGTCTCTCAAGCTTTAAGTCTGACAGACTCTGAGTCTGAAAAGCCGAAATAGACAAAACACATTTCCAAAAGTCGTACAGTTCTGATTTCGTAATATATGGTTCGGGGGCCCAAGACGAACGCGTAGATGTGTGTTTGGTCCTGATCGAGCCATTACTTTTCGAGAGGCGGGGCTTCAAACAGTCGCATTCCTCTGTATCCTTGAGGCCGCCGTTTCCATAGAAACCGACCAACGCACTTGAAACTTGGCCTGTGGACTCATGGTGAGGCCCTTATCCATCACCCCGAGACCCAACTCTGTGGGAGCATGGGAAAGCCAAGTGGCCCCCCGGGGCCCCCTGGGGCCCCTAGAGCAACGGGACCAAAATATTCTGATAGAGGACTCTCTGATATACAACCTATTAATATTTCATGATGATAACTTAAAGCGTGTATGTTTTGTTGAGAAAAAGCAGGAATGGCTGGATTCACTTTGATGTTTGACCCCTGTGACCTTTGACACTTACCAATTGGCTTTATGCACAGCTCCCCTACTTCCTGATCGTACACCAGCTCCTTTAGCTAAAAATTCAGCCTGATAGGCCAAAGCACCTGGAAGCTATTAAAGAATTGCATTTCTCCTTTAATATGAGGTCAGAGAAAGGAGCATTGCTCTTTGGCTATTTGTGACCCTTCTGAATGTCACAGAGCTCTGAATCTTTTGCACACACAATCTACTAGACATTCTGGACCACATTTTAAAAGCTCATCTTCCTGCATCAAAGTCTTGGTGTTTCATTCAAGGAAACGGGGTCAAAAAGGTCACAAATCAGTGACCTTTGACACTTGTGAAGGTCGCACGGGTTTGAAAAATTGCACATGGTGGATGGCCTTAGGCCCCGGACAAATGCATGAAACTTTCAGCCTTATAACCCCAAGGATGTAGACGTTATTAGACAAAAGGCTTCTAAATCTAGGCTTTGAAGGCCGAGAAACGAGCCTGGACGGTCAGCTGTGACCCTTCTGGACGTCCGACAGGTCTGAAATTCTACAGAAACTTTGTCCCTAGTGCTCTGAACAAAATCAAATCAAAATCTCAGCTTCCCGCATCAAAGTCTTAGTGATTTATTCAAGGAAACAGGGTCAAAAAGGTTAAATTTAACACTAATCAGTGACCTCTGACCCTTGAATTCATAATAATGTTTTTCAGATAAAAAATAAAATGTCACTCATTGAATTAAAAATTACAATAAATATGATGTGATGTGGACCAGAAAGATGCTGGTGAAAATTATGAAAAAAAAGAAAAAAAGAAAGAAGTCAAGCCAACTTTTATGCACTTTATTGTTGAATTTTAACAATATAGCACCCTTTTTTTATTCAATGTTGAAAACAAAAAAGATGTTAAGACCTTTTAGTTACTAAGAAAATAATATAAGCTCAATTTGTTTTATTTTTTCATTTGCTGGTAACAGCAAGCTCAACCAATCAGACACGTCGCTGATAAATATGAGGATTATGGGTAATGTAGTGCTTCTCCGTGATATGACATTGGAAACAAAGCGTGTTTTCTTAAAATAAAGTTGATATTACACAGGGCTTTTGGACTCAGCAGAAGCACATAATATTGTTACACAGTCTTCCTTGGATGGTTACAGCGTTGTGGCTAATAATCAGATCTTTCTTCAGAATATTGATTAAACAGAGCAGCTTTTTGAACGCGGAAGTGGTCTTCACCTGTAGAATCCACAACCCCCCCTCCTGGTCTGACGCAGCTTCCGACAAGGACGTAGGCTAATTTATTTATTTATTTATTGATTATTCTGCACCAAACACCATGATCACTAAATAAATAAATAAATAAATAAATAAATAAATAACCGAAAGGACGTCCTTGCCGAAAGCTACGTCAGACACAGCAGCATCAGGTTCAATAAAGCTTTAAGGAAAAGTAAAAAAAAAAATAAAAAAAAAAGTTTTCCTCTGCTCACAGCGTCTGTCAGTGCCGCAGCCGGTCGGCTGGATCACTTGCTCTGAGCGTCACATATCGCCGTGAAGGGAACTGCATTGGAATCAACTGAAAGCCGAGCGCGTCAAAACCTGACGAAAAACGGGCACCTAATGAGTCAGGTATGTGACGATGAGGGACAGTGACCGTTCGTCAGGCTGTTGACGCACTGGGAGTGAGGGAGAAACGGTCCCGCCCCCCTTCGTCAAAATCCGACGATGAGGGATTTGCATTCAAGTCTATGAGTGGCCCTATTCGTCGAGAAACGACCTCGAGGGTACCCCCTCCACGTCAGTATATTGACGTAAGGGGCCTTGACCAAGCGTCAACCGTTTGACGCAAAGGGGTGAGACTGTGTTGTTGAATTATACATTTACTCTTTGCATCCATCCATTCGTCCTTTAGCTAAATTGCTTTTCTGTGTCAGGTCATAGGGGAAGACATAGACACAAACAACTGTACACAATCACACTATTTTAGAGTCACTGTAGGTTATTATTCATGGTGACACCATGACATGCAACATGCAATAGTACTGAACATGAAATGCATCTATTTAATTGATGAAACTCACACTGATCTCACACACTGATAAGAAAAGAAAATCTGGGAATATGTTCTTAAATGACATTTTCTTTTAACCCATCGGACCACAAGCAAACCCATTCCCAGATTTTAGCCTCAACTGAGGTGTGAGGAAACACCTCGCTGACACTAAATGACCTAGCCTGGGCTCATATGCTCGTACTCTACAAACTATTTACTTTCTGGAGTTTATTGCACAATTAGAAAATGCAGTTTTTGAAGTACAGGAATAAACTCTAAAACCCCACAGGCAAGCAGCCAGTAAAGGAGAGGACAGAGGACTCTGCTGATAGAAAAAAAGGGGTTAGATAGAGAAAAGACAGAGAGTGGGACGATCACATCACCTCTAAATATATTCATATCCAATACAAGGATTATGATCAATAAACCTGTTGTGATATCTCAACTGTCATATAGCTGTGACAGCTGCTGATGCTGACGTTGCATCACTTTAACACAGAAATACTGCAACTGAAAGTTCAAGGTCTGTGTTTAAAGTTATAAAAACTCCAAAGTCCAACACAAATGGAATGTAGCTCATACTGAAAGTCAAAGTGAGCATTATTGATTACAGTTGGCACCACATGTCAATGTACTTACAGTATGACTGTAACATCAGACGGACATTGAATTTTAGGTGAAAATGAAAATGTATTTGTCTTCAAGACAAGTCAGTCAACATTTCAATCCATTTAAAGGGATAGTTCAACATTTTGGCAAATTGGCCCATTGCCATAATCCCTATAGTCATAGCAGTAGGTTTGTTACCTTTATTTGTCGGTGTAAGCTATTTTTAGAACGGCAGAGCGCAGCCGTGACCTGCTCAGAGCTACGCTACAGAGGCTCATGGGATTTCTTGGTTTCCCTCATCATCAAACTCATCAAATACACAATCCAACAACTCCACAACGCTCTGGTGGACAAGTTGTGACCTGCACATTCACCACGCTATGAGATAATAACACAACGTTACCAGACACAGTTGTTTTAGAGGGAAATGCAGAGACTGTTTGATGAAAAACTGTCCCTGAAGGCAACGCAAGTAAGTGGTTTTGCATGACAATTGGCAATGGGCCAATTTGCCAAAATGTTAAACTATCCCTTTAATAGAACATTTCATACTGAAATTGGATGGAGTTGTTACAAATTATGTTTATACTAAAGATTAAAGGGATAGTTCACCCAAAATTGAAATTTCACTCATTATCTCCTCCCCCTCATGTGGACTAAGGGCTGGGAGAAGTTTCAGAGTCCTCCGTGGCTTCTCTGAGTTACAGGGGGTCTCGGCGTAGCAGTGCATGTCTATATAACGGTTGCAAATGGATACCAATACTCTTTGTAACAAAAAGACACACCAAAAAACATCCAAATACCTATAAGCAATAAGTCTATATTTCAAGTTTGTTGTAGCGGAAGTTTCTCAAAGCTCCTCTTCCCGGTTCGTCCAAATTTGACGAACCGGGAAGAGGAGCTTTGAGAAACTTCCGCTACAAACAAGCTTGAAATATAGACTTATTTTATTTTTTTCGGGACAATTTCGCATTTCGGGGCTTCAATACAAGACGGACATTACATACGAGCAGCATGGAGGTATTTGGATGTTTTTTGGTGTGTCTTTTTGTTACGAAGACAGTTGGTATCCATCCGCAACCGTCATATGGACATGCACTGCTACGCCGAGACCCCCTGTAACTCAGAGAAGCCACGGAGGACTCTGAAACTTCTCCCAGCCCTTAGTCCACATGAGGGGGAGTAGATAATGAGAATGGAGAATTTCAATTTTGGGTGAACTATCCCTTTAAGATTATCTGCTGTGTGTGTCAGGCATTACACACCAACTTTAAATTTTGGGGTCACCCAACGTCGCAACCTACATTCAACCAAAAATATCTGAGTTCAAGTTCAGGGAGCTGCACAAGTCATGCAACATACTTTCATAAAGTTGTCTTACTGCTTCACCTGGTTTACAGCCAATCACAAGCTGCTGACTGAGCAGAGTAAATGAAACAGGCCTGTTACAATCAGACAAGACGATTTCTTTTAATTCAGCTGCAGTTTCTACAGTGGGGAGTTGCCCACCAGGGCTGATAAATAGAACAACAGCAAGATAAAACCATCATTGTGAAAATGAAAGTTGTTGTTATATCGTATAAATAGTTAGAGCTGTCCTGTGTGTTGATACCAGACAGAGGACAGAGGAGCACAGAGCCACAGCTCTCCCACTTCAGTTTAAAGAAGACCATCAGACAAAGAAACAGGAAAAATGAGTGAGTTGTTTTACCCCTGATCTTTGTTGAATGTACTGTACTGGTGTGGTAGGAACAAAGCATCTTACATTAATGTTATGTAAAAGAGCCACAGTGGCATCTGTTCTTACGCCTGATTTTTCCTTTTTCTTAATATTTGTATTTTAGTAGTTGCTAGAACAATTACTCCTGACTTGTTTGTACGATTGGATGTGTGACTATGAAATTATCTCATGGTTTGTGGAGATTTTGAGGGTTTTGAGGGTCTAAGGACAGAGGATGTTGTTACGATGCCATGTAAAGCCCTTTGAGACAAACTGTTTATAAAAACGGGCTATACAAATAAAATTGCCTTGCCTTGCCTTTGTACTCATGTCTGAAAAATGACCTAATGACTAAACAATTGTAGGCATCAGCAGCATTACAACTACTGGAGCGTCATGGGAAACCTCTCAACAGGACGGAGATGGATACACAGGTAAAGACATGAGTTCTGTAGAAAAAGAAGTCATTTCACCATCTGTGTCTCCAGGGTTTATAGCTAAACACTGAGAAGCAAACAGGTGGTTGTTGCACTCATTTTTTCTGTTTTCTGTTTTCTGTTCCTCACTTCAAGGTGTGAGGGCCTCACACGCCATGGCACAGAGGGACAAAGACAGAATGGGAAAGTACAGGTCAAAAATCAACAATGTAGCAAGAGAAACTGGAATCGATGCAGCTCTCATTGCCGGCATCATCTCCAGAGAGTCCAGAGCTGGAAAAGCACTGGTCAACGGCTGGGGAGACAACGGAAAAGCCTGGGGACTGATGCAGGTTCAAACACCTACTGTTGTTTTTCTCACTTCTCCTCACTAGACGCTCACTTTGCAATACAATGACTTCATCCTATTTAACTCTCACACCTTTAGGTTGATGTCACACCCAATGGAGGTAGACATGTAAAAAGGGGTGACTGGGACAGTGAGGAACACATCCGCCAAGCCACTGGGATCTTGGTTGATTTCATTGAACGTATTCGCAGAAAATTTCCACACTGGAGCAGTGAGCTTCAGCTGCAAGGTTTGTTCTACTGGATCACACAACTCTATGTGCATCAGCTTTCGTCATTTTGTCTGGCTTTGTTCTCATTTCTGCCTGTTTCTGCAGGAGGCATCGCAGCCTACAACAAGGGGGATGGAAACGTCACATCCACCAATGTAGATGCGGTGACAACAGGTGGAGACTACTCCAATGATGTCGTGGCCAGAGCTCAGTGGTACAAAAACAATGGTTTCTGAGAGCTGAAACTCTTTACAACAAGAAGCTTTGAAACGATCTTCTGCAGTGTCCATGCCCATTAGAGATTAAAGTTAGGCTGCAGCTGTCATCTGCACTATGGTCTGTCTGTGAGAAAATACAATGAGGGAGCAGACATCGACTTTTCTGTTCAGCTTCACTCTTGATTGTTGAATTTTCAGCCATTTAGTGGATTTTGTTTCATTTATTTCGTTTCATTTGTTTCTTTATAATCTCGATAATTCTTCAGCAATGCAGTAATGCATTACAATGTTGAAAATAAACTTTAAAAAAAATGTGAACAACATGTAACTGTTGGTGAAAGTGAATAAAATCTTATACAAATGATTTTGATTCTTTTTTTTTTATGTTTCTTGGCAGAATTTCTCTGGTCTGCAAATTATGAGCTAATTAATACATCAAGGATTAAGAATCCACAAATTTATGATGGTATTATTCCCAAATCTCCCAATATTGCGTAAATGAGATGGGGTTTCCCAATTAAGACTCCCTGGTTTACACACCTGTCACAGTGGGTGGAACAATGTTTCTGTCAAAGCCTGGTTTTGGAAACCAGCTGGTTTATGTCTCACCGGTGAACTCAGTGTGTGTGTGTGTGTGTGTGTGTCCTTAGTGAACTGTATATGTCTCTTAGTTCAGTTTCTGTTCACTTTGACTGAGGGAGGTTTTTGTACAAGGATTTTTTCACTGTGTGAACACATTCACCCAGTGAGCACCATGACAGTATTGCATCTTCAGCCTGGACTCCACTGATGCTCGGAGTGAAGTCAACTCCATTCCCTGCTCCACTTCCACTGAACCGATCTGGAACCTCTGATTCCAGATGACGAGTCCATGTTATTAGTAGTTTTGGGTGTTCTCCATCTTTTTGTTGATACCAATATGAAGCATAGTCAGAGCCACCAGAATGTGTTACAGTACTGCTCTTACAGGTGATGGTGGCTGAGGCTCCGACAGTTTTAATAAATAGTTTTTTTTAATAATAATAGTTTGAATAAACAGTCTGCTGCTGGATCACAGTCTCATCTACTTCAAAAGTGTTGCTACGCACAAGATTCAAATCATTAATGTGGAAGCCCAACTTAAACAGAGCTTGATTAAAAACAATTCACATGACAAGTCATCATCAACTGAGAAAAAGCCACAAGGGTGCGATGAAAGCTCGCCACCTCAAACCTGGTCTACTCTCGGCGCAAGGCGACGTGCAGTGCGCACACGTCACCAAGACCTCACAGGCAGGTTTCCACAGTTCCAGGCACATTGAAATGCAATAAATAATCACAACAAACACTATTGAATGCAACTAATGGAATCAACACGTGAATTTATATCTATACAGATTGTCCCGTCACATCTGACGTGCTCAGTGGAAGCTAACTGGCAACCCGGAGGCTGAAATGCCACTGACGCTGTGACTGGGAGAAGGCGCTGGGTGGCGACACATGCCAACCATAGAAATTCAAAACATAAACATGATTTGCGGTCTGCTTTAATGCGAATATCTTGGCTGTAGAATTGTTGTTGGTGAGTTCAGTATGTTATATGAACATGAGTCTCTGTGACATATTAGGACGATTTTACAGCCAGTTGCTTTAGATTTCTTACATTTTGTACCTTTAAGTTAGCCTGGTCAAGAGGTTAAATGTCAGATGGCATAGGTTAGGTTTTGTTTTTAGAACCTGTTTTTGTCTGACCATCTTGGTCAGACATATTCTTATATTGGGAAAAGGTGGAGTTTTAGAAAACGTACTGTATATAAGGTTAGAGAGAGAGATCTCACATTGGCACCAGAGATGCTCCACGATTCGGCATTCTTATGACACTGTTCTTTTTCTTGTAATAAACTCCTTTCTGTATGCAAGAAAAGACGTGTCGGCGGTGATCCCTTCTTTTCATCAACACATCAATATACCACATATTAATCAAAATTCTTGATATTGGTTAATCATGTGCATCCCTAATTAGAAATAACTATGGGAAGCTGCAGATAGAGCCATTAGAAATGAATGCAACAGATTTTTTTATTTTATTTAATGATTAATGCTGTTTTATATGCAATAACTTACAGCCTTTGTTAGTTTTAGGTTCAATATGTGCAAAAAGTTCATTTTAATAAGTTCTCAATTACCAGTCCGGCCCTCGACTTGTACCTATCTTTAAATTTTGGCCCATGGCGTATTTGAGTTTGACACCCCTGTGCTATCTGCAGGGCCTTTCTGCCACTGCAAAAATGATCTGAATCATTAGTAGTGGCACATAAATTAGTAAAATGTGCAACATCGGAGAAGGGCCTCTATTGGTGTATGGCGTTTTTATGGTCAAAATAGAGAATTCATGATAAATATTGTATCATACCTGGAGACGCACTGTGATGTATGCACTCGCGGCTTCGGCTGCTGGTTGTCTTCGTTCCTCAAACAACTTGATCCATTGAGTTGTGCCAAAAGATAATATGTCTTGTAAGCAAGTTTTCTTTGGATATGAAACAATCCATTTTAATTGTACAAAAAAAACATAAATGTATAGAACAAAGAACTCAAAAAACGCCGCCAGCCTGCGGTCAAAAAATAATATGCTTCCGGTGCGCCCCACCTGAACTCACTAGTGGGCATCTTAAATGTCCTCCCATTACTCCCCACAGCGCCACTCAGGCGCTCTGTGAGAATGGTGGAGCCATTGACTATCATTGACTATTACATCTAATACTTTCTGAGTAATCAAATATATTTTTATTCACTTTTACTTAAAAAAACAAACAAAAAAAACAGCCTTTTTCTATTTAGTATGTTAGTTATTATTGTTCATTTATTTTCTTACAATGGTACTGAGACCTGAGCACTGCATCTCTCTATCCTCTATAATATAGCTGCCTGGTATGGCAGCCTGAAGGTGCAGCAAAAAAAGAAGCTTTCCTCCATAGTAAATATTGCTGGAAAGCAGGTCGGTAAGCAACAACGACAACTCGGTGAGTTGTTCAACACCGCAGTTGTCAGGATGGCCAGACAGATATCCGAAGATGTTACACATCCCTTAAACTCAGAGTTCGAACTGCTCCCATCCGGCCGAAGATTCAGAGTTCCCAGGATAAGCCGGGACATTTTTAAGAAATCCTTTATTCCTCAGGCTATACAAGCTCTGAATATGTTATGATTATTTGACTGCACCTGGCAACCCCTTAGAGGGCTGTTGTTGTCTGTGACTGTTTTGCACAACATTCAGTTTGTTTCCTGTTTCTATGTCTCTTATGTGTGTATGCTGTTGAGTGCTTTGATTGTTTTATGTTTTGTTGTCTCGGAGAGGCCAAAGACAAATTTCCACTACGGTGGACAATAAAGTCTTTCTAATCTAATCCATCCATAGGCATTCTAAGCATCAGTCTCAGCCACATGGGAGCTGTACATGCGCAAACAGAAAACAATTAAAAACAACACTGCTCTGAAAGCCATTTCTCTTTCCTCCATCAGTACTCTGTGAGAGGAGGCCTGGCTGAGAAAACCACAAATGTTGCACAAGCATGACAGTCAGATAGATGTGAGAATAATAAAACTGTCACAGATATAGTTTCTTGTTGGGTGGAGACGTTTATCTGACCACAAAAAATTACAAAAAATATTGTTGTCATAAAAGTGTGTAAATGTTCGATTGTGTGTTGCAGACAGTAACGAGCACACACTGTTGACGTAATTTGGTCATGATGCCTGTACTGAGTTTGCTGATATGGCACCAAGTGAACATCCAAACTCCATGGTAGCAGCCGTCTTAGTGGCAGCACACTGTTTGTAATGCCTTTTATTAGAAAATGATCTTAACATGATACAGCACTGCAGTGTAGGATACATGGTGTGAAGGTTACACTCTCAGTCAGCCATGATTGCAAATGGTTTTCTCAAGCAAAAAGCAGAAGTTTCTCATTTCGGGGGTGTGAGTGATTCAGCTGAGCAGAGGAAACCATCATTTCTGGTACTGGGTTGGTTGTATTACAGCAGCACTTCTCAGTCTACTGTTTAGATCAGACTGAAGAGAACAACTGTGGTGATGGCGGAGGTCAACTACGCTTCAGTTGTATTCAAAGCCAAACCTCAATGTAAGTCCATTTATTTAGTTTTTTCAAACACAGATTATTTTATTGTACTGGTATTTCCTTTGGTAACAATAGAGGCTGAAGTGGTCACTATGAATTGACAAATTAGATTTATACAATTCACATCTGCACAATGTGACTGTCTTAACCACAAACTGGTATGTAGTTTAACTTTTATAACATTGAACATTTACTTATGCCAGCTGTGATACATTTGTATGGCCGTTTATCCTTGGTTACCATTTTTTGAACTCATCATATCGTTTTAATCTGCTTGTGCCAAATATGAAGTATAAACCTGACTTTTTGTTCAGTGTGGTTGAATCATGTAACCAACGCTGTGGACATCAGCCTGACCTCAGACAACATGAGAATTTACTATAGTAAAATTGCAAAGTGTTTCCTTTTTCATTCGTGATCCAGGCAAAGAAAAAAGAAAAAAAAGCCAGGTTAAAAAAAAAAAGACTGCAGAGGCTTGACCACAGTAAAACAACCACCTTAGTACAGCGACTGATGGCTCAATAACAGCAGCCGGAGTGTGTACGTCTTTGGAGTGTGGAGGTGATTTTCTGAAGTGGTGCAAATGTAAATCAACTTGATCAGTTGCCTTATTGTATCTTGTGTGAGATCTTGTGGATCGTACGCAGGTGCAACAATCCATATCCCTGCATCTGTCCAGTTCCAGCTATTTCATTTTGTACGAATGCGGCCACCTCCTCCAGGTTTATGAGGTTCGGTTATGAGGTTCTGAACAAACCAAGTTTCTGACACAGTCTCTTCAACGTCCTTATACTTATGACCACACCGTGTTTATGAGCCAAAAGAGAGAGAACTTCCTTATTACTGAAGCCAATTCTGAAGTACAGCTTAATCAGGGCATCTGTAGAGGCAGCCATGACCACCGATTATAGTAGTTTGATATTTTCTCAATTTATTTATTTTTATGCCTGCCTGATTTCATCATCTTAGGGTTTAGATAGTTGTTTTAATGCCATGCAAGAGTCACAGAATGAATAGAGTTCACGCTCTGAACTGTTTGTCATTCTGCAAGATACTGCAATCATAATCATCATCAGGCAAAAAGAAAAAAAAAAGCTTCTTAAGTACTTTGAAAGTAGTTGTCATTTAAAGACTGCACATTCATTTACTGTTTCTGAACCTTTCAGCTGAACAGCAGTTGGAAGCTCTGTACAGTAAAGGAAAGGTGCGAAACAAAACATCCAAACAGTCCGCCACCAAAAAGGGTAAGTTCGTCAAAAAGACTATGAGCTAAGACACTGAGATTTGATTAAAACTAGGAACATCATAAACAAATTAACACATATAGATCAGACGTAGATGAACAATGTGACTATCTCCACATTTGCTTCTATGTCATATATAATTTACCATTTTCACATTTACATACTGTAGGCTATGTCAACAATAATGTGTTGATATATATTTCCTTTGTTATTGTGATAATGGTATTAACGCCCTACCTGATAATTAAATGACTTTGCATTGTATTGTATTAGCATTTAAGTTATCAATTATACTGTTGTAATATGTTTCTACCAAATACAAACTGTAAACTAAGTAACCACAGCTGCATAAAACTACAGGAGAATGTACAAATAAATGACAAATTATCAACTGGGCAAAAAAAAAGAGAGACTAATTTCAAATAAAGACGGCAGTAGGTCTAATTCATTGTTTTGTATTAACCTCTCAGTTGAAAAGGAGGAGGAGCCTGTTTACAGCCAAGTGCAAAACAAAACATCCAAACGGTCTGCCAACACCAATGGTAAGTGAGTGATCTGTGGAAAACAAAAAAAAACAAAACACAACTATGAGCTAAACACTGAGGTTTTATTACAAGCTACAAGATTGTGATTTTTTAAAAAGGATACGCCAACATTTTTTTTCCGTGTCTTGCCTCACTCCCGAGTCCATGACAAGCAGATAGACACCATCCCTTTGACTGTGCGTGCAGTAACAAGGGAGATAGAGCCGTATCGCCTGTAATTAGCTTAGCTCAAACACTGGAAGTGTATAGGTAGTGTTTGTTATGATTAGATGTTATTACATGTTTGATCGCTAGGCGGCAGTACTGGTTAGTAGTCAGCTTACCGTACCATATAACGGGGTAGAGCAAGACTGCAGGAAGCCACATGTATGTTGTTGAGAACGTGAGACATTAAACTAAGTTACTTGCTATCAACACGGCCTCATCCTTGGAACACGAACATGACATGGTACCAGGAGTAAACTCGAATGGGCGACATGGATTTAAAACCACCGGAAAGTTTGAAACTGACAGGGAATGTCGACGAGAACTGGCGCACCTTCAAACAACAGTTTCACCTTTATGTTGCTGCTACGGGACTCGAGGCTAAGCCGGAAGCAAGAAAGGTAGCGCTGCTGCTAACAATAGCAGGGCCACAGGCCATAGAAGTATTTAACACGTTCGTGTTTGACAGTCCTGAAGATAATGAAAAGTTGGATGTAGTGCTTAGCAAGTTTGATACTCACTGTTCTCCGAAGAAGAACGAGACGTACGAGAGGTACGTGTTTCAGTCTCGTACACAGCGGCAGCATGAGCCCTTCGATAGCTTCCTGACGGACTTGCGGCTAAAGGCGCAGTCCTGCAACTTCGCAATGCTGAAGGACTCCATGGTCCGGGACCAGATCGTCTACGGCGTGGAGGATAATAAGGTCAGAGAGAGGCTACTACGGGAGATGGAGCTGACGCTGGCAGGAGCCATTAAGATCTGCCAGGCCAGTGAGCTGTCCCAAAGGCACGTAAGGACGTTCAGCGAGATGTCTGCAGTCGCCTCGGCGCAGAGCGACAGCGCGGCAGCGGTTGGAGCAGTGACGTATCAGCGGAGACGGCGCACACAGACCCGGTCTGCACAGCAGGAGGACGTGATGATAAACTGCAAGCGCTGCGGCTCACAGCACAAGCCTAGACAGTGTCCAGCGTTTGGTAAGCAATGCTCCAGTTGCCAAGGCAAGAATCATTTTGCTAAACAATGCTTCTCCAAACGGAAAGAGGGGAAGAAAGAAAAAACTGTAAACTTAATAGACGAGCCTGATCTCAGTGACACGTTCTTTGTTGGAATGGTGAATTGTGAAAGTGAACAAATAAATAAGCCAGACAATGTAAATGATGTCACTACAGAAGATAAGTGGATAGCTCCTCTAATGATAAATGGGACTGTAGTCACCATGAGATTGGACACTGGTGCAAAAGCAAATCTCATAAGCATGTGTCATGTGAAGGCAATGAAAAATAAGCCACAAATAAAAAGAAAAGAATCTGGACTGAAAGACTACAATGGGCGGCCAATCAAATGTTTGGGCACATGCAGGTTGAGTGTCACAGTTAAAGGAAAAGTGCACCACCTATTCTTCTTTGTTGTGAATGAGGGACGGGAATCACTTCTTGGTGACAGAGCCTGTGAAGAACTGGGGCTTGTGAAAAGAGTGCATCGCATCGTTCCAACCATAAACCCAACAAATGACTCTATGGACACAATTGTTCAGAACTTTTCAGATGTTTTCAAGGGTTTTGGTGTTTTGCCCTTCACATATAAAATACAGTTGAAAGAAGGAGCCCAACCAGTTGTGCATGCAGCACGCAGAGTTCCGGCGCCACTGAAAGACTGCCTAAAGAAAGAACTCGACAGAATGATCATGCTAGGAGTGATCAAAAAGGTTAATGAGCCTACCGATTGGGTCAACTCATTGGTCATCACAAAGAAAAAGAATGGTGAGTTGAGAATATGTATGGACCCTAAAGACTTAAATGAGAGCATAAAGCGTGAACATTATCAAATACCTACACGTGAAGAGATCATCAGTGAAATGTCAGGTGCCAAATACTTCACAAAGCTTGACGCCTCACAAGGCTTCTGGCAGCTGAAACTGGATGAAAGCAGCACCAAGTACTGTACCTTTAATACGCCCTTCGGCAGATACTGCTTTCTCAGACTGCCTTTTGGAATCAAGTCAGCACCTGAAATATTTCACAGAGCGATGGAGCAGATCATCGAGGGCTTGGATGGAGTTCGAGTCTACATTGATGACATCATCATATGGGGGTCCACAGCCCAAGAGCACAACGAGAGGCTGAACAGAGTTATGGAACGCATACAAAAGTATGGACTGAAACTCAACAAGAGTAAATGTGAGTTTGGCGTTCAAGAGATCCTCTTCCTGGGAGACAAGCTGTCTGCACGTGGTGTCGAGCCAGATAAAGACAAAATACATGCAATACAGAACATGCCAAGGCCCACAGACAAGACAGGGGTGCTACGCATCATGGGGATGGTGAATTTCATAGGTAAATTCATTCCCAATCTGACAGCAAAGACATCATGCATACGAGAGCTTCTGCACAGGGACTGTGAGTTTAAATGGACAGTGAAACATGAGCATGAGTGGCAAAAACTCAAGGACACACTGAGCACAGCACCTGTGTTGGCATTTTATGACCACACGAAGAGGATAAAAGTGTCTACAGATGCTTCCAAAGATGGTATTGGTGCCGTTCTACTCCAAGCTGAGGGTGAGCACTGGAAACCGGTAGCCTATGTATCTCGGGCTATGACAAAAACTGAATGCCGATACGCTCAGATCGAAAAAGAATGTTTGGGACTGGCGTATGGTTTGGAGCGGTTTCATAGCTACGTGTACGGCCTGCCGTCTTTCACCGTCGAAACTGATCATCGACCGCTGGTCGCCATCATCAAAAAGAATCTGAATGAAATGTCTCCACGGATTCAGCGGTTAATGATGAAGATGCAAAGGTACGATTTTGAACTGATATATACTCCAGGTAAACACCTAGTCCTTGCTGATGCCCTATCCAGAGCAACTACAGGCGACAGTGTGAGTGAAACAGACGAAGACATACAGTGTCATGTGAACATGGTGTCGGCTACACTGCCTGTGTCTGACACAAAGTCAAGACAAATAGCGGAGGCTACAGCAAAGGATGCTGAGCTACAGCATGTCATGAAGAACATGGATGAGGGATGGCCAGCTGGTTCGTGTCCACAATTTTACCATGTCAGAGGTGAGCTTAGTACTGTGGATGGTCTGCTGTTGAAAGAGGGCAGGATTGTTATTCCACGGGCTTTGAGAATGGACATGTTGCACAGGATACATGAAGGCCATCTCGGCATCGAAAAGTGCAAAAGGAGGGCGAGAGACACGGTTTTCTGGCCCGGACTGAACAAAGACATTGAAACACTTGTAAGTAAATGTGAAACATGCCAGAAACACAGGAACAAGCAGAGCAAAGAGCCTATGGTGGTAGCTGAGGTGCCAACAGCACCATGGCACAAAGTAGGAATGGACTTGTTTCATCTCAGAGGTAAAGACTATTTAGTGGTAATGGATTACTACTCAAACTTCCCTGAGATGGCGCTACTAACAAGCTCAACGTCAACTTGTGTCATAACACATGCTAAATCTATCTTCGCCAGGCATGGCATCCCACACATCGTGGTGAGCGACAATGGCCCCTGCTTCAGCAGCAAAGAATGGCAGAAGTTTGCAGAGCAATATGATTTCAAGCATGTGACGTCAAGCCCACACTATGCACAGTCAAACGGGCAAGCTGAAAAAGGAGTTCACATTCTCAAGCAACTCCTAAAGAAAGCAGCTGACAGTGACTCGGATCCCTATCTGGCTTTATTGAGCTACAGAGCATCACCTCTTCAGTGCGGCCTATCACCGGCTGAACTGCTGATGAAGAGGAAGCTACGAACAACTTTGCCGAGTCATCAAAATGACAAATTAAAGCAAAAGAATCACCCAAAGATTGAGCATAAGCTACGACAACAGAAAATGATGCAAAAGTCATTCTATGACAGAACAACCAAGCATCTCCCTCCACTGACTACCAACAACACAGTCAGGATTGAGGATGCTGATGGATGGAGTACAAAAGCAACTGTCCTGCAAGAAGTTGCTCCACGATCGTACACAGTGAAAACTGATGATGGACAAATCCTCAGACGCAATCGTCGCAGTCTATTAAAGACTCCTCAAGGGACTGTTGGTGAGCTCAGTGTAACCTGTGGTGAATCTCAGGTAACTCCCACACCTGCTATGGACTGTAACACTGACTCTCACACACCTACTCCAAGTGAACCTGAGTTAAGAAGGTCCACAAGAGAAATCAGAAAGCCTGATAGACTGAACTTATAAACAAAGAAAATTCAATATGCATGTTAAAGAGGTTGAACAAAATGTATATTGATTGATGTTGTGAATGTGTTCTAAATGGTCTAGTGTTGGCTTAGAGATGAGTTATGCAATCTGATATAAACTGTTTATACTGCTTATGTGTTGCAGAGTTATGCTGAATGAGAAATGGTTGAAATAACTGACACAGCTAATGTGATAATTCATGTTAATGCATTTTACCTTAGAAAAGGGGGGATGTTATGATTAGATGTTATTACATGTTTGACTGCTAGGCGGCAGTACTGGTTAGTAGTCAGCTTACCGTACCATATAACGGGGTAGAGCAAGACTGCAGGAAGCCACATGTATGTTGTTGAGAACGTGAGACATTAAACTAAGTTACTTGCTATCAACACGGCCTCATCCTTGGAACACGAACATGACAGTGTTAGCCTGCCTCCACCTAAAGTCATCAGAGAAACTCTTCAGCAACTCTAAACGGGCCGATCTTCGTCTCAGAGCTGACAAAACTCTCCGGTAAGGCATCTTGAGCGGTCAAATGCCGCTAACGGGGCGAGATCGGTCAAAACGGAGGGTTCAAGCAAAGACGCTTTATTTTGGTTCAAGCTAGCTACATCGAGGGTAGGTTAGCTTTCTTTTTCAAAGTAAAAGTACAAATTCTATCATCATGGTTTTCTGTATGTAAAGGGCAACAGGTGTTTTATTTTGTGAAAGTAACCGGAAGTGCGTTGGTCACAACGGCTAGCTTGAGTAGCGCCGAATTCGTCCAAACAAAATTGCAAACAGATGGTATTTAGACAAATTAACGACACACTGCTGATCTAAACGGCTACTTTCTCGCCTAAAAATGTTTAAAATGTTGATAAAGTGATATATTTACAGAGTTTAGAGCTAAAATGAAATCAGCTTCTGACTGCTGATTTCAGCTCGGGTAGGAGGCAGGCTAACAGTACCTATACACTTCCAGCGTTTGAGCTAAGCTAATTACGGGCGATACGGGCTCTATCTCTCTACAAGTTATGTAAAAAAAAAAAAAAAAAATGGATGAGGTTTCATCAAAAAAGTGTTGATTACACTTAAGTGTTTTCTATAATTTAACAAATAAAACCTATAAGATACTGATGTTGCATCTGACTTGAATGGGTTTTTTCCCAGCCTGAGCACTGCTGCTTTAAACAACAAGAGAATTATCAACACTGGGCAAAAAAGACTGATTTCAAATTAAGAGAGTTCCTTAATTAACAATTTTGTAACCTTTCAGCTGAAGAGGAGGAACCAGTGTACAGCGAAGTGAAGGAGCTAAGTCAAACATCTGCCAACACAAATGGTAAACACAACACAACCACTTTTACTTCTTTTTAAATAGCATTTTAGACTTTGCTGCTCTTATTCTCTGACATAAGTTTGTAACGGGTTGTGCAATATTGTTGTTATTGTATTATTGTTATTTTTTGTGCATGATGATGCGTGCTTGTGGTCTTGTGTTGTCTTCTGCTGCTGGTAACATTGTAATTTCCTGCAAAGGATTAATAAAGTATCTTTTAATTTTAATTTTAACAAGAGCTCAACACTGAGGTATTACTGCAACCAGGAACATTTTAGTAACGCTACTTCTTTGAGTACTTTTACAACCATTTTCATTATTAGCTACTACTGATAATACGACTTTATCAGGAGGATTACTGCTCAGAATGTAAAATAATATCTGCAAAGCCTCACTGTAACACTAGAACCTGGAAATGTTGTATCTTATAATGAAGGATCTCTGAACAGAGGCAATTAACAGCAGTGCTTCCCTCTACCTTTGTCCTGATTTGAAGAACTGAGGATGGCTGTTCTGTCCTCATTACTATACACAGTGACAACTACCAAGCTATAAGACAGAAAGTTTGAGTCCTCTCCATGAGTGAACTATAGAAGAAAAACTTCTGTTCAAGCAGTTGTTGTAATCTGACCGGGGAAATGACAAAGAAAAGAACAAAAACGTTTGACCTTACAATTTTGTTTGTGTTTGTGTTTTTCACAGCCAGCCTCATCCCAGACAAGAATGAAACATCCAGACGTCCCTCCTGTCTTCTGGTGGCTTCTTTTCTGGCCATTGTTTGTGTCATTTTGATAGCAGCCATCATAGTAGTCTGCATCTTCCGTGAGTATATGCAACAAGCTGCCCATGTATGACCTCAGACATGAGACATTTCCTGAAGAATAAGAGTTATTTCCTGTAACCATTGACAGTCACTTTTAGTTTAGCTCTCTAAATCTTTTCTAAATCTGTTCACATTTCTGAATGCAGTAGTTAATGAGAGAATAGATGTGCAACAACTCAACTCACTTATGTCATCGATCACGGTCTGATACTGATCAGGGGCCGTATTCACAAAGCCTTTTATTTTACCGCTAGGAGTGCTCCTAACTCGCGCTAAAAGTTTTTACGTAGGAGTTTTTTCTTAAAAGCTATTCACAAAGCCGCTGAGACCGACTCTTACTAAGGATAAATCACTAAGAGCAAACTAAGAGTGACGCCCCTGGTGACGTCCCGTTGCTATGGATTACGTCAATTCTCGTGCACGAATTCGAGGCGCTCAACACGGTGATTGGTTGTTGAGTGCCGGATATTCAAATATTCATTTTCACCTTCGTTGACAGCCCTCATATGGTGATCATAATTATGATGAGAAAAGAAAATGCAATAGGCTACGCAAATTTGTAGCCAATAGCAGGATTCGAACCCAGACTGACAAAAAGTTTGGATTACTGGGGGAGCTGCCCTATCACATGAGCTATTACTAACTGATATACCTATGTGTCTAGCGCACCCACCAACTTTTTAAAAATATTTTTGGCTGATATCAGCACGACTGCATCGCAGCAGTCGCAGTTACCTCGGTCTGACCGTTGTGACGCCTATATTGGACAGTCCGTCACCGTCACTACTCCCGTTTTATAGCGAAAATGTTGTAGATATTGTTGCTGTTAAAAACACTGATAAAACGGCACTTTGGGCATCAATGGGCAAAGGGGCAGGTGCTCCAGCTCCCCCCTCTGCAGCAATTCGCAGTCTCCAAAACATTTGCCTGGCTGCAGCCATTTCCGATTCTTTGTGAATAGGTCTTACTGAGTTAGGAGTCCTCACCAGGACTTTTAAGCTCTCCCAGACTTAGGAGCTACTTTTAGGCCTAAAATACTTTGTGAATTACTCTTATTTTAAAAAACTAGGAGTCCTAAATTTAAGACTGACACGCCCACTTTTTTTAGGAGTTGCTCCTAAATTCGGCCCTTAGGAGCTACTTTTAACCCTAAGATTCTTTGTGAATACGGCCCCAGATATATTTAGATTTTTTAAATTTTGCCAAAAACTGAGCCGCCTGGGATTGCACCATAGCGCACAACAACAGACTCAGTTCAGAAAACAAAACCTTGAGACAAAACTTGAGTGATCTCACAATCAGGTTTGGAAATCTAACAGAAACCTTTGCTCTCTCAGAGCTCAGGGTCACAAACCTGACTGTAGAGAACCAGAACCTGAATGCAGAGATCAAGAACCTGACTACAGAGAACCATCAGCTGATGACAGAGAACCAGAACCTGACGACAGAGATCAAGAACCTGACTACAGAGAACCATCAGCTGACTACAGAAAACAAGGGGCTGAAGACAGAAAACAAGGGGCTGAAGACAGAAAACAAGGGGCTGAAGACACAGAGCAACAACTTAAAACAACAAATAGAAGCCGAGAAGACAGAATGGATTGAGTCCAACGTCACTCGAGCTCCGTGGAGCATCACTGCCTACTGTCCCATAAAATATAACAGTATGTTCAGATCCCTTTCATTACTGACCAAATACAATACAATCACTATACAATAATGTTGTTAACTAGTTTGTCTCTGTTGTTACAGAAAGACAGTGTCAACTGTGTCAACCTGGCTGGTTACACAACAAGGACAGCTGCTATGTGTTTCAGAACCCTAGACCTAATGAACAGAAAAACTGGACAGAAGCTCAAGAAGTCTGCAGAGGAAAGGGTTCAGATCTGGTTGTTATAGCTGATGAAGCAGAGAAGGTAATGAGAATATTAAAAACATCTTAGAATAAAAAAAGATTAGTTTTTTGTAGGTGTGGAACACAGAGTGTGAAGATGGTGATGATGATGATGGCTTGGATTTATACAGAGCTTTAATTTAATAGTCGCTGCGTCGTTTTTTTTTTTTTTTAACTTTGTTTTTCTCTCAAAACTGCTGCAGCACCTTCCACACACGCACCCGCAGCCGCAGCCGCCCACCACACACACACACGTCTCTCTTCCTCTCTTGTCCGTCATCAAGCGGCACCGGTGTAACCCCAACCCCCGCCCTGACAGTAAAAAGGGAACACACACTGAGCACAAGTTATATTTGAATGATAGGCCTACCAAAACTTTATTATTGTGAATAATTCCTTAGTTTCAGGTGTCTACCTCATTTTATTTAAATGTAGCTATGTTTAATGCCAGAGACAAATGAAGGAAAGAAAAACCTAAAAAACCTTAAGTCTTTATTTTGGTGTTGTTTATCCTTATTTTACTCAGCTGTTTGCACTTTATGCTACAGTTAAAGAACTGTTTGTTGCTACAAGCTGCATATTTCATTAAAAGTTTAATGAACTAACATCTTAATTGTCTGTATTTTTAGTTAGCATATACCTTAAACACTTCAAGCTGAAAGCTAATGATGGTTATATAAGAGCAGCTGCATGCTGGTGCAATAAGCTGTATGTTTTACATTCAATTTACGTATGATCCGATTAGTTGACTAATCGAAAAAAATAGTCGGTGACTAGTCGACTATCAAAATAATCGTTTGTGGCAGCCCTACTTAGAATAATTCAGATTAGTTTTTTGTAGGTCTAGGAACACAGAGTGTGAAGATGGTGATGATGATGATGGCTTGGATTTATACAGAGCTTTTCTAAGAACTCAAAGCGCTTTACAGAACCCATTATTCATTCATACCACATTCACAGCGGTGGTGGTCAGCTACGTCTGTAGCCACAGCTGCCCTGGGGCAGACTGACAGAAGTATGGCTGCCAACGTGCTCCAAACCACCACCACACATTCATACACATACACATTCACACAAAACAAGGTGGGGACAGTCAGGTGTCTTGCCCACTACGACAGCGACTGGGATTCGAACCGCCAACCAGTGGTGGACAGTAACAGAGTAAATTTACTTGAGTACTGTACTTAAGTACATATCCAGAGGATTTGTACTTTACTTGAGTATTAGATTTCTTTGGTACTTATTACTCTTACTTGAATACATTTCCAAGAGAAATATTTGTACTTTTACTCGAGTTAATTTCTAGGAAGGCTGAAAAGTACTCGTTACTTTCAGGTCTGCTCTTTTTTTCTTTTCTTTTTTCTAAAATCCTATTGGACACAAGCTGTGTTTGTCAGAGAAGGAAACCCTAACCCCTAAAAGCAGCACATCAGTGCAGCTGCTTTCAAAGAGTTCATTCTCAGAAACAAGAGTTAAAAGCTCCTTCAATTAATTTAGAAAATATTATAGTAATTCATTGATGTGAAAAATAAGAAATTTACTCTTACTCTTACTTTTACTTAAAGTGAATTTAAAAACATGTACTTTTGGATACTTAAGTACCTTTAAAAGCAAGTACTTTTTTACTCTTACTGGAGTAACATGTCGACTGAGCTACTTTTACTTGTAACGGAGTAAATTTTGACCAGTAGTATTAGTACTCTTACTCAAGTACAGGGTTCGAGTAGTACTCTGTCCATCTCTGCCACCAACCCACAGTGTTCTTGGTGTATTTGAATATCTCCTACAACTGTGTCTCCATTGTCCACAGAAATATGTCAATGATGCCAGTTTTGGATCCAGTGGATTCTGGATTGGTCTGAGAGTTGAAGATGGGAAGTGGAAGTGGGCCGATGGAAGTGATCTGAACAAAGAGTAAGAGACACAATTCTGAACAATTTAAATAATAAAATCTCTCAGCCTTCATCTAACCATCATGTTTCTCCCTCAGCTTATGGACAGAATCTGCTGTGGAAGGTCGCTGTGCAATTTTATTCAGAAACCAAGGATGGAGATCAATGAAATGTAGTGAGAGACACCAGTGCATCTGTGAACAGGCAGCTTTATCTGTTTGAACTGTGAAGTTGAAGTTGAGAAGGTCACTGGATCATCTGTCAACATCAGTCACATGTTAGATAATATCAACTTGTCGATAGATGTAAAATATGAGATATTAGATGATATAGTATGTGCAGTGAGTGTGAGTGCTGACAGCCGCATTGAGGAAAACACAGTGGGCCCTAGTTTGGTGGCGCAGCGCAGGTGGCGCAAGGTAGCGCAGCCGGTCTAATGCAAGTTTCGACCAGCGCAGCCTAGCGCAAAGTCAGATTAGCAGATTGGCAGATCGTGCTGCGCTGAGATAGGTGTGGCCACGCAGCAGTGGGACAGATTCAGCTTGGCGCAGTGGAACTTTCGTGCGAAAATGTCCCGCCGAGGTTGCGCTGAAAGCTCGACACCTCAAACCAGGTCTACTCTCAGCGCAGGGTGGAGCGCAGCAGGTGCAGTGCAAGTTTGGCTGACTGACCTGCAGTGCACACACGTCACCAAGACCTCACAGGCAGATCTCCACAGTTCCAGACACATTTCAATGCAATAAATATCCACAATAACCACTATTTAATGCAACTAACGGAATCAACACGTGAATTTATATCTATATAGATTGTCCCGTCACATCTGACGTCAGATCAAAGGCTGTCGGCAGCGTAATGGAAACTCCACCTGAATTAACACAGCAGGGACGAACTGGCGCTGATAAGCAGCTGAGGATGTCCCAAGAGCAGGACTGAGGGTGGAGGAGGACTGCATGTCACTGCCGTGTTGAGATGCACTGTGTCGTTGTGATGATCGCTTTATTTATTTATTTACTAATTAATTCATTAGCGGGCAGCGACCGCGTCGTCACGCAGCCGTAATGAAAAACAAAACACAAATCATCATCTCTCTTAGCCCACCACAACATCCTCGGTATCAGATAGTCAGTATATAGCCTATACTCAGCATCTCTCATCACAGAAAAAAAGAGAGGAGGACAGAGAGAGAGAGAGAGAGAGAGCGTCCTTTACGCTGATTTCATCCCGCATGGTGTTTGTTGTGATTAGTGTACACCTCTCATCTTTCTTACACAGGGTGTGAATAAATATGAGTTTCTTTATTAGTTTATTAGTTGTTGTTTCTTACACTGGGCAGCGGTTCTCAGTGTATCAGATCAAACCTGATTAAGGATATTAGTAAACTCATTATTCGGTCACTCTGAGCTCGGACCTCCGGACCAAAACAGCTGTTTCCTCCTGGGAGAGGTTCGGCCTCTGGCGTCGCTGTTTCCTCCGTCCATGTCAAAGTATAAAATAACAAACTTGTAGTGCGCATCGCCCGCGGCGCAGTTAAAGGTGAGGAGAGGAGCTCATTTGATTGGTGAAGATCCGAATCGGCCTTTCTCTCCTCCTCCTAACACCCTCCCGCCCTGTCTCCTCCCCCTTTGCCGTTTGCGCCGGTAGGAGGGACGAGGGGAGGGCTTGAGCTGGTGTAAGTCGGACTGCGCTGCCCACCAAACTTGCGAAATGGACCTGGACACGCCTCATTGGCGTGGCGAAGCCGCGCCGCACTTAGACTTCGCTCGGTCTAGGAAACTAGGGCCCAGTGAGTGAGCTCAGACGGCAGTAAACTGTTGATCATCAATTACTCTGAATGAGCTTTTCTTCTACTTTGTTAGAGATGCTGTGCTTCTCATTTGTATATTAGCAGCTTGATGGAAGGGACCAGTGATACTACTCAGTTTGCTGTTTGCTGTGTGCAACATTTGAGGTGGTTGGTGCTGATTGGCCACCAGAGGGAGCTGTAGTACCTCTCCACTCAATGTTACTGGGCTGTGCTCCCAGGTTGTTGTCTTGTTATGTAAAGAATAACTTGATGTGTCGGTGACAGTGAGGTGGAAACATTCATGTTTTGTTGTTTATGACTGTGAATAAAATGCTGCCACACAATGTTGTTTCTGACTTGTTCTTGCTAATTGCTCCTTGGAAACTTGAATCTGTGAAGTCTGTGATATTAATGTTTAATGAAGACACCTCGTTATAAAAGAGCTCATCAGCTGCTCAGTCTGACTGAGTGAACATATTTATATTTACCCAGTTAAATTTACTGATTAAGTTTTGACTTGATTAAAGGGATAGTAGCATTTTCTTAAAGTGGGGCTGTAGTCACTATACTTTAATTGCAGTAGAAGACTATTTGTAGATCATACAACCCCACTTTAAAAAAAAATGTTACTATCCCTTTAAATACCAGGTTGGTAAAAGAGGAACTGCAGCAGCGTGAGAACGTCTGAACTTCACAACTTAACACAAGAAGCAAGATAAAAACAAACAGTCACAGCTAAGCTGACCTCAAAGCCACTGACTTCTCTGGGAGGGTTATAATCTGTAGACTTTTATACTCGTCTTCATAGAGAGTCACTGGTCAACTTGATGCTGTGTTCAAGATGAAGAGAAACACTCAGCAGCCAACTGTCACTTTCCAAAACCCAAATGTTTCTCCATCTGCAGGTAAGATGCTTTCTAACCGAATCCAGCTTTACCAGCTTCTCATCTTTTCTGCTGCAGCATCTTGTTTGATTGTTTTCACTATTTTCACTAGTGTCGTCCTCTCTGCCACAGTCATGTTAAACTCTGTAGCTTGATCATTTCAACACCACACTACAGCACGTAGCTACTGACTTTGTTTTCATGTTATATCCTGATGTATGTAAATGTGTTTGTTCTGAGAGCGCTCCATCTTTCTATTATCATGTGATTCTTCTGATACATGACAACACACTGGCTGCAAATGCATCTGAACACTTTTAGATAGATTTTCAGCTCATCAGACTTTGACCACTCTGTTGGAGTAACACTGACAATAAGAGCTCATTTACTGCAGATGTTTAAACACTGCTGTTTGATCTGAACTGTTTCAGAGGAATGTGAGGAAGTCGACTATGTTAATGCAGCAGTGAGCACTGACGACAACCTGCCCGCCATCTTAGGTTTGTTACTGACGCACTTTACTTCACGATAATTAACATAACCTACACACTTGTGTTTTTAACTGTTATTAAAATGATTAATAAATATGATAATGCATACATTTGAAAATGTGAAGGTTTACAGTCCCTGTATATTCAGTATTTAAAAAGACAAATGTTTCTTTTCTCAGTGTTAAAATCCTCTAACTGAAACTTTGACTGTTTTGAAGCTCACAGTTTATTTCAGCTGAATTCTTCTTGTTGTGTCAGATGAGAAGCCTCGCTCCTTAACTCAGTCTGTTCCACCAATAGCAGTGAGCTGGGTGATCCTCTCTGTGATCTTGGCCCTTGATATCTACTGTGAGTAGAAACTCAGCTGTGAGCAAACATGTCCACGTCTCTGTTAATGCTCTGATACAATGATTCTCTGTCATGCTACACAACAGTGACAGCTCTCCTCTACTTCCTGTGTTTTTGACTCTAGTTACTTATGTCATGTCTGAAAACAACACCAAGCTGACTGAAGAGAACTATCAGCTGACTATAGAGAACCATCAGCTGACTACAGAGAACCAGCAGCTGACTACAGAGAACCATCAGCTGACTACAGAGAACCATCAGCTGACTACAAAGAACCAGGGGCTGAAAACAGAAAACCAGGGGCTGAAGACACAGAGCAACAACTTAAAACAACAAATAGAGGCCGAGAAGACAGAATGGATTGAGTCCAACGTCACTCGAGCTCCGTGGAGCATCACTGCCTACTGTCCCATAAAATATAACAGTATGTTCAGATCCCTTTAATTACTGACCAAATACAATACAATCACTATACAATAATGTTGTTAACTAGTTTGTCTCTGTTGTTACAGAAAGACAGTGTCAACTGTGTCAACCTGGCTGGTTACACAACAAGGCCAGCTGCTATGTGTTTCATAACCCTCCATCTAATGAACAGAAAACCTGGACAGAAGCTCTAGAGAACTGCAGAGGAAAGGGTTCAGATCTGGTTGTTATAGCTGATGAAGCAGAGAAGGTAATGAGAATATTAAAAACATCTTAGAATAATTCAGATTAGTTTTTTGTAGGTCTAGGAACACAGAGTGTGAAGATGGTGATGATGATGATGGCTTGGATTTATACAGAGCTTTTCTAAGAACTCAAAGCGCTTTACAGAACCCATTATTCATTCATACCACATTCACAGCGGTGGTGGTCAGCTACGTCTGTAGCCACAGCTGCCCTGGGGCAGACTGACAGAAGTATGGCTGCCAACGTGCTCCAAACCACCACCACACATTCATACACATACACATTCACACAAAACAAGGTGGGGACAGTCAGGTGTCTTGCCCACTACGACAGCAACTGGGATTCGAACCGCCAACCAGTGGTGGACAGTAACGGAGTAAATTTACTTGAGTACTGTACTTAAGTACATATCCAGAGGATTTGTACTTTACTTGAGTATTAGATTTCTTTGGTACTTATTACTCTTACTTGAATACATTTCCAAGACAAATATTTTTACTTTTACTCGAGTTAATTTCTAGGAAGGCTGAAAAGTACTCGTTACTTTCAGGTCTGCTCTTTTTTTTTTTCTTTTTCTAAAATACTATTGGACACAAGCTGTGTTTGTCAGAGAAGGAAACCCTAACCCCTAAAAGCAGCACATCAGTGCAGCTGCTTTCAAAGAGTTCATTCTCACTAACAAGAGTTAAAAGCTCCTTAAATTCATTTAGAAACAATTATAGTAATTCATTGATGTGAAAAATAAGAAATGTACTCTTACTCTTACTTTTACTTAAAGTGAATTTAAAAACATGTACTTTTGGATACTTAAGTACCTTTAAAAGCAAGTACTTTTTTACTCTTACTGGAGTAACATGTCGACTGAGCTACTTTTACTTGTAACGGAGTAAATTTTGACCAGTAGTATTAGTACTCTTACTCAAGTACAGGGTTCGAGTAGTACTCTGTCCATCTCTGCCACCAACCCACAGTGTTCTTGGTGTATTTGAATATCTCCTACAACTGTGTCTCCATTGTCCTCAGAAATATGTCAATGATGCCAGTTTTGGATCCAGTGGATTCTGGATTGGTCTGAGAGTTGAAGATGGGAAGTGGAAGTGGGCCGATGGAAGTGATCTGAACAGAGAGTAAGAGACACATTTCTGAACAATTTAAATAATAAAATCTCTCAGCCTTCATCTAACCATCATGTTTCTCCCTCAGCTTATGGACAGAATCTGCTGTGGAAGGTCACTGTGCAATTTTATTCAAAAACCAAAGATGGAGATCAGTGAACTGTAGTGAGAGAAACCAGTGGATCTGTGAACGGGCAGCTTTATCTGTTTGAACTGTGAAGTTGAAGTTGAGAAGGTCAATGGATCATCTGTCAACATCAGTCACATGTTAGATAATATCAACTTGTCGATAGATGTAAAATAGGAGATATTAGATGATATAGTATGTGCAGTGAGTGTGAGTGCTGACAGCAGCATTGAGGAAAACCCAGTGAGTGAGCTCAGACGGCAGTAAACTGTTGATCATCAATGACTCTGAATGAGCTTTTCTTCTACTTTGTTAGAGATGCTGTGCTTCTCATTTGTATATTAGCAGCTTGATGGAAGGGACCAGTGATACTACTCAGTTTGCTGTTTGCTGTGTGCAACATTTGAGGTGGTTGGTGCTGATTGGCCACCAGAGGGAGCTGTAGTACCTCTCCACTCAATGTTACTGGGCTGTGCTCCCAGGTTGTTGTCTTGTCATGTAAAGAATAACTTGATATGTCGGTGACAGTGAGGTGGAAACATTCATGTTTTGTTGTTTATGACTGTGAATAAAATGCTGCCACACAATGTTGTTTCTGACTTGTTCTTGCTAATTGCTCCTTGGAAACTTGAATCTGTGAAGTCTGTGATATAAGTTTAATTTTCACCATGTCCACTTTACTGATCAAGTTTTGACTTGATTAAATACCAGGTTGGTAAAAGAGGAACTGCAGCAGCGTGAGAACGTCTGAACTTCACAACTTAACACAAGAAGCAAGATAAAGACAAACAGTCACAGCTAACCTGACCTCAAACCCACTGACTTCTCTGGGAGGGTTATAATCTGTAGACTTTTGCTGCAGCATCTTGTTTGATTGTTTTCACTATTTTCACTAGTGTCGTCCTCTCTGCCACAGTCATGTTAAACTCTGTAGCTTGATCATTTCAACACCACACTACAGCACGTAGCTACTGACTTTGTTTTCATGTTATATCCTGATGTATGTAAATGTGTTTGTGCTGAGAGCGCTCCATCTTTCTATTATCATGTGATTCTTCTGATACATGACAACACACTGGCTGCAAATGCATCTGAACACTTTTAGATTGGACAGAAGCTCAAGAAGTCTGCAGAGGAAAGGCTTCAGATCTGGTTGTTATAGCTGATGAAGCAGAGAAGGTAATGAGAATATTAAAAACATCTTAGAATAATTCAGATTAGTTTTTTGTAGGTGTGGAACACAGAGTGTGAAGATGGTGATGATGATGATGATGATGGCTTGGATTTATACAGAGCTTTTCTAAGAACTCAAAGCGCTTTACAGAACCCATTATTCATTCATACCACATTCACAGCGGTGGTGGTCAGCTACGTCTGTAGCCACAGCTGCCCTGGGGCAGACTGACAGAAGTATGGCTGCCAACCTGCTCCAAACCACCACCACACATTCATACACATACACATTCACACAAAACAAGGTGGGGACAGTCAGGTGTCTTGCCCACTACGACAGAGACTGGGATGGAGTGGGATTCGAACCGCCAACCAGTGGTGGACAGTAACAGAGTAAATTTACTTGAGTACTGTACTTAAGTACATATCCAGAGGATTTGTACTTTACTTGAGTATTAGATTTCTTTGGTACTTATTACTCTTACTTGAATACATTTCCAAGACAAATATTTTTACTTTTACTCGAGTTAATTTCTAGGAAGGCTGAAAAGTACTCGTTACTTTCAGGTCTGCTCTTTTTTTCTTTTCTTTTTTCTAAAATCCTATTGGACACAAGCTGTGTTTGTCTGTGAAGGAAACCCTAACCCCTAAAAGCAGCTCATCAGTGCAGCTGCTTTCAAAGAGTTAATTCTCACAAACAAGAGTTAAAAGCTCCTTAAATTCATTTAGAAACAATTATAGTAATTCACTGATGTGAAAAATAAGAAATTTACTCTTATTCTTACTTTTACTTAAAGTGAATTTAAAAGCATGTACTTTTGGATACTTAAGTAACTTTAAAAGCAAGTACTTTTTTACTCTTACTCAAGTAAACTCAGAGAGTTCAGAGCTGGTTTCAGGAGCTGTAAGATCAGAAACACACTGTTTGTGACAAACTGTGGAAAGTCCATTTAACCAACACTGAATCTTTTAGAAACAGTAAATGAAGAAGTAGATCATCGATCAAATGATTTAGAATCAGTTTCAGTGTAAAAGATCATTTCAGACAAAATGAAATCAGTTTTACTTACAGGATGGACGGTCTTTGCCTGAAACAAAAAACAAACCAAAGACAAATCAGTTGTAAATGACAGGATGTGTTTGATCAGCTCATCACCACTGAATATGATCCTCTCCTCTAGGGAACTCTTTTTTTAAACTCAAGCTCGTTTTCAGTTTTATCTGGATAAACACTTAAACTCAAAGAATAATATCTAAATATTAAAAGAGTCATTAAATTAAAACTGTCTATATTTTCTTTCTCACCTTTCTTCTGTTTATAAACCATGAATGCAGTGACAGCGATGAGGACGAGAGCCAGAGGAGCCAGTGCAGAGATGAAGGGGACGGTGGTGTTACTGGACTTCTCTGGTGAATATAAAATATCCCATTTTAAGACCAGAACAGATCAACAGGTCAGAACACAAGAGTGTAGAAGCTGATGTCTGTTTACATTCATCTGGTCATTTACTGCCCCCTTGTGGAGGCAGCAGGTTATTGTCTCTGGAAACTTGTCAACCATCTCTAGTTTGTGCACAGTGCTGTCCCTGCTGCACTTAGTAGATGAGGTTTTGTTTATTGTTTATTGTATTCTTTGGATCCCCATTAGTCTACATAATGATGCAGACTATTCTTCCTGGGGTCCACATTAAATCAAACACTTATTCCAACAATACAGTGTTTATACAAAAAAATTACATGAAATCATTTATCCTGAATATATAAACAAGATTATAGAAATGCATATTAAGTAGTACAATGTAAATAAGTTAACATGATCAAGAGGAGTAATATAGTTTTTTACATGATTATCAAATAGTTACATGATTATAGAAGAGTACCTATACATGAGATAACCTAAAGCATAAATGTTCAACGCAGGTGTACTAACATGCTTGAATTCAACTTGACATGATTGCCTAATTTGGTAGTAGTCTATTGCAACATGATATTATGACGAAACACAGCTTCTCTCAGTTTCATTTTAAAACTGGACATTCCCGTGGTTGTGATCAAGTGTGAGGGGAGACTGTTCCAGTGAGCTACAGCTCTATACATAACTGACCTTTTGAGTGCATTGGTTCTAGGTAAAGGCAAGGTGAAGTTGTTTCCTGAGGCCTGTCTAGTGCTATAACTATGTTTCACATTTGTCGGTTGAAGTTGTAAAAACAAAAAAAACAGGTTTATGTTAAGTATAAGTCTTTCTCAAAAGCATTATAAGACTATAAGCCAGTCTCTCCTCCACCAGCATCCATGTGAGACTTTTGTGCATACTCATGACACTTTCTCTGATAGAGTACCACAGAGCAAGGCGTGCTGCCCTGTTTTGAGTTAGCTGCAGTTTAAAAAGGTCTTTCTTTGAGGCACTGGACCAAACTGTTGGGCAGTAATTCAGATGAGACAGAACTAAGGAATTAATTAATAGTTTTACAGTTGATTCATTCAGCAGGTAGGTGATTCTTCTAATATTAGAGATATTGTAACTCATTTTAGACACTATATTATTGATATGATTTGACCAAGACAAAGTTTCATCCACTGTTACTCCCAACAGTTTGGCTTCTTTGACCTGTTCTATAGCAATGCCTTGCATAGAAAGACATTAACCAAGAGATGAGCTGCTCAGCTTTTAAACCACTGTATCTATGTTCACAACTGTTGTTGAAGATGAATTCACAGCTCAACTGTAGAACAAAGACTAAAATACCCAACAGAGCACAGACATGACGTCACATCCAGGAGCTGCTGGTGTCTCTCTTACCCACGTTGGTCCTGATCTGAGCTTGGTCCAGTTTGGTGACGATGTCGTCCTTCACTCCAGAGAGCTGAAACACACAGTCATACCTCCTCCAGTCTTCAGCTTTGACCGATGAGACGTCCAGGTCAACACTCATCTGGAAGGATCCATCATGGTTGGGGAGGATCTCTCCTTGGTCCACGTCCTCATGAAGCTCCTCTCCATCTCTGGTCCAGAACATCAGGGCTCTGTGAGGGTAGAAACCTGTAGCGTGGCAGCTGACTGGAGAGGAGGGGGTCTTCTGGAGGAGAGACACTGAGGGAAGATCTGGAGAGACAACAGGTAAGTTAGACTGGTGGTCGTTGGTCTCCACTACATGTTCAGACTCACACATTCATCTTCTGACAGCTCCACATGACAACAACAGCATCTCTCTCTTCTAACAGTGAAGAAGTCAAAGTGACTGTTCACTGACTATCACCAGTCACCAGAGTGATGATACAGTGGTGATTCAGTCTGATTGGTCTATATATCAATATGGTTGTGATCATAGACATATATACAGTACATTGACGCCGCATTGACTGCTGCCTCCCACGAGAGCGACGTGCCTACAGGGCGGCCATCTTGGAACAGGACTACTCACTCCTACAGTGCATTCCTTCCATAGAGGTATCATGATATCAAAGTGATCATAATTCGCTCAGTTTTCACGGGGTTTGTTTGTAACAAATGTCAGACATAGTAGATACATCTTTATTTAAGGAGTTTTTTTTAAGGGTATATATTATTATATTATATTATTATTATATTAGTGCCCCGTGCTGGGCAGCCAGCCAGCCTCCCCTCCAGAGCTCTGACAACACACAAAACACACTTTGCTCGGCACCAGCAACGATGATTGCATTGTACCGGTACCGGTACTGACGACGGCAACACATTCACGTGGGCTGCTCTCTGACAACACAGGCAGCAGACAGACAGCTGCCCCTCATCAACCGGAGTACCAGCACCACGTAACCGGGCCGTTGCTAGGGACGCCGCTTGTTAAACTGTGCCGGTAGTTTTCTTTTTCAGAGGTAGTTTATAGATTAATAACGTTGCATTTTAACCAACATTTGGTCTCAAATGAGTTATTTCAGCAGTGAGCAGCAGCTGTGTAATAGGCGGGATGATGTAGTGAGCTGGTGATATTATAATGGGACCTGAACTTGGAGCGGAGGGTTCTGTCCGTCCTGGGTTTATTTCACTGCTCACAATATATTATCCTTTACTTACATCTGACCTCTGAAAAGTGATTCTACAAGATCTGTTTTTTATGTTCCCCTTATTCATATGCGGCACCGAAGTCTGGTATATTTTCCGAAGCTTGTCTGCTGATAACATAGAATTTGTATTTTGGTAGTAAAACCTGCATTTTTAAAATATCAAAGCATCCTGTATCATACCTACATGTCTGACGTTTTTTAACAAATCAAACCATTTTGAAATCGGTCCAAAATTCAGCGAATTTGAGGTTGAGGAGTTCCTCTTTTCCCCATAGCTGCATGCACTGCTGCCTCTGTCAGTCCTGTTCCAATATGGCGGCGCTGTAGGCACATCGCTCCACAGCCAATGCGGCGTCTATGTATATATGTCTATGGTTGTGATCATCAAACTACATCAGGTCATGTGACTCTACCTGTTCTCAGCAGAGAGTTCTTCCCATAGCTCAAGTAGTCCTTCATCCACTCAGGACAAATCTGAGTTATGAAGTTCTCATTGTATTTTATTCTCCCTTTGTCGGCATCCCATCTCAGTTTGGTGACGACAGCCTGTGGTTTGGCAGCGATCCATGTATGTGTCTTCAGGTCCAGTGACAGGAAGTCTTCTCCGTCATAACCACACTGAATAAAACCATCAACTTCTCCAGTTTCCTCGTCCCATTCACATCCACCCAACCTCTGCAAGATGTGGACACCTGAGACAGAGACTGAAGTTAACACTGGACTCTGAGTTCAGATGAAGACATTGATGTATCTTCCTCCCATTAATTTTCTCTTGTCTCTTAACTTAATAAAATAATAAACTCTTAATAAAGACAGTGCATCAAAAAGGCCACATCACTTTTACTGTATTGGTTCTTGATTCATTTCTAACTTGTAAAATGTGAGAGGTTACAAAATATCAGGGTCCTGACCTGATGAGAAAAACTACCAGTGGGTTTTCTGAATCTTTCTCGATCCTACTTTATTGGCTGGTCTACTGTCTACCTGTTTATGGTGTTGAGCTTTTGTGGAGTCGCAGACAATAGAAACAGTCAAAAGTGAAATGTACGATAATGCACCTACCTCCACTTTGGTTGAAGCGCTGCTTCAAACTATGAATACTGGTCTTGAAGATGTAGGGCGTGCTCTCAAAACACTCCTCAGCGTACCACCATAGGTGTTCAGGGTTCTCAGCTAAAGCTGTTTTCATCCAGCTCTGTTTTGGTTCTACTCTGTTTATGTTGCTGTCACAGTGAGCAGCCTGAATGTCATCAAGCAGTGCAACAGCCACAAACTCAGGGAGGTTTGTGACTCCAGTTGATACAGTGGTGACATAGACCAGGGTGTGTTTCACTGTGGGGAAAAACAAGGCCTTGATTATAATATAAAACTACACTCCTCATAAATGTGATATATTCAGATTGATTTTAAAATCTGCAACAGTAAAATCCACAGTTGAGCAAAAAGTAAGGTGAAGAGATGAATAAATATTTAAATGTGATCCTACCTGCTGATGAACATGTGACAGAGAAGAAGAAACAAAAGAATTGTCTTCATTTTGTTTTTCCAGACAAAGGACCAATGATACAGACGCTTTAACCTCTCTCTGCTGTTTCCTCGTAAAGGAAGGTTCAGGTGTCACCGCTCAGGTGTGGAGTTCTGGCACTTGATATCATACAAGTACAACTTTATAAGAACATTAAAGGACAGATGATGTCTCTTCTTTTAGACCTTTCTCACAGTCCTCTACTGCTCAAGGTTCAAAAACAGATGATTTTTGTTGACTACTACTAATGTTTACTGGTTATTATGTTGATGCTCAGTAGATGGACTACTGTTTAATAGCCAAAACATTGAATATAATATAAAACAGACCGTACCTACCTTCACTTGTGACTCCAGAAGACAGAGTGGAGAGAAACTTTACAGCGTGTATCACTGAGGGACAGACAGGGTTTTTTTTTTTACTATAAATATAAACATTCACTCTTCATAATTGTGATATATTCAGTCAGATTCAGTTGAAACTCTAGTTGAGGTGAAAGTGAAACCAGGTCATGCAGCAGTGTGATGCAGGGGAAAAACCCAGAGCTGAGCAGAAAAAAGTACGAAAGTGAAGAGTTGAATAAATATTTAAATGTGATCCTACCTGCTGATGAACTTTGACAGAGAAGAAGAAACAAAATCCACGTTTTCACTTTGTTTTGCCACAGACGATCAACGGATGGATGATACAGCCGCTTTAGTAACATCCTGTCCATGAATAACAAAAAAGGAGAAGTGACAAATCCCAATATTTGTCACTATGGGCCTGAAAATGAATAATAGAAACTGGACAAACAGGAAGTTTTTGAAGCACACAGTATTAGAAGAATAAAATGTTATTAAAAATAAGAAAATAGGAGGATAGGAAATAGGAAAATAGATACAGTATTGAAGAAAGAACACATAATATACTATGATATACACAACCTCAATAAAAATGGACAGAATGAAAATGACCTAAAAAAAATCTTAATAACTATAGTGACAGCTGGTTTTCTACTCTGAAGCTTTGAGAGTGTCATCTGTATATTTATATATGTGCATACATGTGAAATAAATATATTTTGGTAATGAAAAATGTTATCTCTGATTTTTACATTGATTATTTATACATTCATTTCTTTACAATCAACCTCATCTCCATAACCAATCCAGCTTTAGACTGAAATAGGACAGCCCACCTAATTACGTATGACCACAGAAATAAAGAAGAGCAGAACAACATAAACAAAGCTCATGTTTTGAAATGAATGAATGAATCGGTGTAAATGATCAGGTAGTGACACCACAAACCTTTGGATGGAGACATTCAAAAAGTGAATCATTGCTCAGTGTTCTTGATTTTTTATTGTTGTGAATGTGAGTTAAAATAAACAGATCAAACAGGATTCACATAAGTAAGTTGTGTGGTTGAGATGAGCAATATGGCAATGTGAACAAGTTATGTCAGGTAAAATACCGCAGCTGCTGCACTACAGACGTTATTGTGTGACAACTGTGTGATTCTCTGATTTTAAAGAACTTTGTCATTATTATCATAACAGTAGGTGCCAGTCTGTTGTCACAGATACTACATACTGCAGGGTCTAATGACTGGTCATCTACAGGACGTTGTTCAAGTCTCCACTTTTCAAAACTTTATTCTTCTCTGTTCATATGTGACTCCAGTTACAGTGATATTTTTCTTGCAATTACCCGTCCATTCAGCCAAACGTATGGCAGCAGTGCTGTTTTAAATCTGTCTTCATCTTCCTCCCTCTGGTTCCTCTGTATGATCGGTTAGTTACATCTTGTGTGTGATAAAATAAATGTTGAGGTGTAATTAAGTTGTTTGTGTCTCACTGCTGCTGTTGCCTGAACCAAACAGTCACATCTGCTTCGTACAGGTCGTCATACTTCACCTGACCAGGAGCAGCTCTGTTAAATTGCTGTTTTAAAATGTGCGAAACAGTGACACCTTCTGGCCAAACTACGGTATTGCACAAGTTTAACACTTACCGTGTTTCCCTTATCTTTCTCTGTTGAATGATCTGTGCTGATTGGTCCTGATCACTGATTTTCTGTAACATTAATACTCTAAAATTATCTTGAGACTATTTAACCCCAGAATATATCACATTATTAAAACTGCAAAATGCATAAAGAAGATTTTATTGAAAAACAAAGCAACAGCACAAACAATGAAACATGTCTGGTTCTGTTGCTTATAGCTTGTTTTTTGTAATTGTAAAAGTTTAAGGTCTGTCCTTCAGCTCTGGTGAAAGAAATGTTTAAAATATGTGTTGGTTGCAGAGAGATGGTTGATAATAAATGTGAAGCCAGGGTCACAACAATAAATGGAAGCCAATGCTAAACACTGTCTAAATTATTGCTTCTAAATAGCTGTTAGCTCCTAAACTTAAAGGTACAGTATGTAAGAAATCTAAAGCAACTGGCCATAAAATCATCCTAATATGTAACAGAGACTCAGGAATAATGTTCATACTGAACTCACCAACAACAATCCTACAGCCAAGATATTCGCATTTAAACAAATCATTTGCAGACCGCAAATCATGTTGATGTTTTGAAATCATGTTTTGGCATGTGGCGCCACCTACCGCCGTCTACAAATCATTGCAGTCAGTAGAGTCTCAGCTGCCGAGCAACCACAGGTTGCCAGTTACGAGACTACGGTATCTTTGGACTGAGCTACAATGGCGGAGGCAACGAAATCTAAAAGACCTCGTTATGACTTGCAAAAACGCCAAGATAAAATGCGAGGCAAAGCGAGAGTGTACATAGGGATGACCCCCATAGGGGATGCATTTGAACGATGGAGAGAGCTGAAAGCCGAGAGGAAGTTGAAAAGCGATGCAGAATTGGCTACTTTTCTACTAGACAGGTAAGCTTGGCTAACTAAGTTAGCATCATAGCTCGACGGGGATGGACATTTCAAATACTTTGAACTGTCGAGTAATGACGTTATACATTTCGATCATAGCAGCACAGCTAACGCTAGCAGCATTAGCACTGTCCATCCGGTCTCCAGCCGCTGTCGGCGCGTTTGCCAGCAGCGGCTGGACAATACGAATACGATACTTACATTTGATGCTAAGCGGAGTCCTCTTTAGGTCTTTGCATGTATATTGTCATAAACTATATAACGTTATAAAAGCAGAGGCAACAATGAAGGACAGTTCGGTAAAATATCATGCATAACGTTATTCCATCTGATATGTCCACCCCTAGTCAACAGCTAACGTTACCAAAACTTATAATACATCTTGATCTTTACTGAGAGAACAGAATTGTGTCGAGCCACTCAGTTATGATAAAACACTCATCGTTTTAGCTACATGGGTCTGAGCACCTCCACCCCCAGTAAGAGGCACAGACTGGGGAAAAAAATCTTGGCAACTCCTTCACTGTCAAGCATTGGAGGGCCACCATCTGATACCCTTTCTGTTGACGAAGGAAAAGTAGGCCTAAATGTAAATGAGAGCACCGCGGATGCCCCTGAAGCCCTACAGGAAAGGTAAATAAAGCCTCACGATCCTTACAATATGATTGAGGAAAATAAAATAGGTTGAACATTTACTTTTTCTACGATCCACACCTATGGTAACAGACATTTCTTTCCCCAAAAGTATCCAAGATACTGAGACCCAGACTATGGATGAAGGTCAGATAAACCTGACCTGAGGAACAGTGTGTAAGTTTCACTGAAAATGCCTCTAGTAGTAGTGTGACAAGGCTTGCTGATGTGCTTTGATTGTTTATATTTTATATTTTCAAATTTGACAGTATTGATTGGGGTGACTGCGATGACACAGGGGAGGATATCGAATGTGATGACAGTCAGGATGAGGACTACGTTCCTCGTATTTGTGTTCGGTATGTTACCATTATTTTGATTCTCATTGCTTCATGATGTTTCACTTCAAATAAATACTCTAACAATTTATTTAATTATTACTGTTTCACCACTATATCTTGTATTAATAACTAATGCATACATAACAATTGCTTTCATATGTTTCATGTCTACAGGATGGGTGGAGCATTGCAGACACCACCAGACCTTGACAGTCTGCCTGTAATAGAGGCCAGTGGAACTGTACATGACATCCCAGAGATGGAGCCTGACCCTCCAGCAGTTGACCCACCCCTACCTCAACCTCCCTTTCCTGGTGTACCGGATGTCATAACAGAGAATGACCTAATCGGGAAACGTGCCTCCATTGCATATGAGGACTGTCTGAGGCAGCTAGCGTCATTCCTTGTGCTGCCACTCCAAAGGTGCCCTTACACGTTTGGTCTCAGCCAGGTGGAGCGTCAGTGCCGCCCCCCCTTTGAAGTTTCTATCACCTACAGGGGTACTGCAAGCATAATGGAATGGGTGAGTGGTTGTAGTCACACAACATTGCAAACAAGTAGTATTTCTGAGTTAAAGAAATTTGGAAATTGTTTTGTGACACTTGATTATGCTACATTAGCAGCACATCTGTATTTAGCAATGTTAAGTAAGTTGTGTTTTATTCATTCACAGACCTGTCCTGTTGGCCATGTTGTATGGAGGTGGTGCTCACAGCCAACAGTGAAATACGGGATGCTGGCAGGGGACTTCCTGTTGGCCACCAACATCTTGCTCTCAGGGAGTAACTATGACAAAGTTGCTCTACTGTTTCGTTTCATGAACATGGGGATGGTGGACCGTACTTCATTCTACAATATTCAAGGCACGTTTTGTGTTGATACCATCAAGGAATGTTGGGAAGAGAAGAGAGCAAAGAGCATAGAATGCCTACAAACCAGAGATGTGGTGATAGTAGGTAATGTGAAGTTTTTTTTATTTTTATTAAAAAGGATTCAGTGGTTTGTTGAAGTTTGAATGTGATGATCATTGAAAATAATGAATTATTTACTATTTCAATAGCGGATGGAAGAATGGACAGTCCTGGACATTGTGCTCAGTACTGTACTTACACTGCCATGGAGAATGACTCCCGAGAAATAATTTCCATCGTAACAGTGGATAAAAGGGAAACAGGGAGAAATTCTGTGGTGATGGAGAGAGAAGCATTTGTGCAGACAGTCGATATAGTGTGGTCGTTTAAGGCTCAGTCATTTCAAATTGGGGTTAAAGTTTGGTTTTCACTTCCAAGTTGAAGTTTAGGGTCTATAGAACAATTTGAGTCCAAGTGTCAAACACACAGATAAAAAATGGCCTTTAGTCTCCTGTTATCTCCACAAGGTTAGCTCTACTTAATATCAGATCACTAGCCAACAAATCCTTGTTAGTAAATGACATCATTATCACCTATAATCTAGACTTCTTACTTCTTAGTGAAACATGGCTGACTGAATGTAGCTGTGCTACCATTCTCAATGAGGCTGCACCAACAAATTTCAGTTTTATGAATAAGTGTCGAAGTGGTAAGAAAGGCGGGGGAGTTGCTGCCATTTTTAAATCTGTATTTCAGTGCAAGGAAACTATATTTGGTGATTTTAGCTCTTTTGAATATCTATGTTTTTTAGTAAAGGGTGATCCAAAAGTTCTCTTCCTAATTATTTACAGACCACCAAGATACCCAGGAAAATTCTTTGATGAGTTTGCCGAACTGCTGTCAGTTATCTGCACTGACTACAACTTTTTTATCATAACAGGGGATTTTAACATTCACATAGACAATAACATGGACACAAATGCCAAAGAACTTTGCTCTCTTCTTGACACTTTTGGCCTCTCCCAACATGTGAAAGGGCCCACACACACCCGAGGCCACACTCTGGATCTGGTTATCTGTAGAGGTGTTGACATTACATCTGTTGATATCAAGGACTTGGCTCTTTCTGATCATTTCTGTGTGTTCTTTGACTTACAGATAACTCCGGACATGCAGTTACCCTCTGTATCTGTTAGGAAAAGGTTCATAAATGAGAATACCAGTGTTAAGTTTATGGAGGCTATAGTCATGTCACCAACTGTGAGCGCAGAGACAGTTGATGAACTCCTGGATAATTTCAACTGCAAAATCTCAAATGTCATTGATACCATTGCACCTATTAAAACTAAGATGACCTTGGCCAGACAGAGAACACCATGGAGGAACACTTTGATGGTAAAGGCTCTGAAAACAGAATGCAGGAAAGCTGAGCGTAAATGGAGAAAAACTAAACTTCAAATCCACCATGACCTCTACAAACAAAGTCTTTGTAATTGCATGGGCTATTCAAGGCTAGACAGCAACACTTTACTGAAATGATTAATAAGAATATCAACAACACTCGTGCTCTGTTTGCTATGGTTAATAAGCTTACAACCCCCCCAAAAGAGATAGTTTCAGAACTCTTTTCCACAGAAAAATGCAATGAATTTGCTTACTTCTTCAATGAAAAAATCAAATCCATAAGGCTAAATATCAACACAAATCAGCAAAATAATACAATGATGCAATCCCTAAAATCACCTAGGAATAAATCAACTGTAATGTCAGAGTTTAATACAGTTGACCAAAAAACCTTAGAAGAAACAGTTCAGCATCTTAAAACATCGACATGTTGCCTTGACACAATACCATCTGACTTTTTTAAAACTATTATAAGCTCTGTCCAAACAGATCTGCAGCAAATAATCAATTGCTCACTTCAATCAGGCACGTTTCCTAAACCCCTGAAAGTAGCTGCCATCAAGCCGCTCTTAAAAAAGAGAACATTGGATACTACCATTTTAACCAATTACAGACCCATCTCAAATCTTCCCTTTATAGCCAAGATCGTTGAGAAAGTGGTTTTTAATCAACTCAGCAACTTCTTAAACTCCAGTGGACTCTTTGACAAATTTCAATCAGGCTTCCGACCTCACCACAGTACAGAAACAGCTCTTATTAGAGTGTTAAATGACATAAGGTTGAACACTGACTCAGGCAAGGTGTCAGTTCTGGTCATGTTGGATCTCAGTGCTGCGTTTGACACTGTGGATCACAGTATACTGCTGGACAGGTTGGAAACCTGGGCAGGACTCAGCGGGACAGTCCTAAAATGGTTCAGGTCCTACTTAGAGGAACGGAGTTATTTTGTGACCATTGGTAGTTATCAATCCGATCGAGTGGCTATGACATGTGGAGTTCCTCAGGGGTCAGTCCTTGGACCCCTTCTGTTCAACCTGTATATGCTGCCTTTGGGTCAAATTCTACAGAACTCTAATGTCAACTATCATAGTTATGCAGATGACACACAGATATATCTTGCACTGTCTCCAGATGACTGCAGTCCAATAGAGTCATTATGTCACTGTTTAGAGCAAGTCAAAAATTGGATGAGCCAAAATTTCCTTCAGTTAAATCAAGAAAAAACTGAGGTCATTGTTTTTGGAAATAAAGAGAAGAGGGTTGCTGTCAGTAAACACCTTGAGTCACTGTCTTTAGAAACTAAAGACCAAGTCCGAAACCTCGGCGTGCTGATAGACTCAGATCTGACCTTCAACAGCCATATCAAATCAGTCACCAAATCAGCCTTTTATCAACTGAAGAACATATCCAGAATTAAGGGTTTTATGTCCCAAACTGATCAGGAGAAGCTGATTCATGCTTTTATCTCCAGTAGACTTGACTACTGTAACGGTCTTCTGACTGGTCTCCCCCAAAAAAGTATCAAACAGCTGCAGCTCATTCAGAACGCTGCAGCTCGAGTTTTAACCAGAACAAAGAGATCAGATCACATCACCCCGGTTCTTAAGACCTTACACTGGCTCCCAGTCAGCTACAGAATAGATTTTAAAGTTCTGCTCCTGGTTTACAAATCACTGAATGGTTTAGGTCCAGAATACATGAAAGACATGTTACTAGAGTATAAACCCAGTCGAGCTCTGAGATCTACTGACTCAGGTCAGATAGTGGAGCTCAGAGTTCAGACCAGACATGGTGAAGCAGCATTTAGCTGTTATGCTGCTCACAAGTGGAACAAACTATCAGCAGAACTGAGATCAGCCCCAACTGTAAGTACTTTTAAATCCAGGTTAAAAACATTTCTCTTTTCACATGCTTATAGCTGAGAACTTTAAACTTATCTATTTTTTTTTTCTTTTACTTTTATTTGCTCTTGCTTTTAACTCTGTTTTTAGTGTTTTGTTTGTTTTTATTCTGTCTTATGCTTCTTTTTTTAATGTTTTGTCTTGTGTGTAAAGCACATTGAGTTGCCTTGGTATGAAATGCGCTATATAAATAAAGATGCCTTGCCTTGCCTTGCCTTTAGGGGGCGCCGCAAAATATGTAAACTGCTACAACTTTTGATTAGATTATCTAATTTTAACATATGAGGTATGTATGGATTCAGAATTAAAAGGAGAAACTGGTATGCCAAGCATTTGGTGATCAGATTAAAAATAAATACACTTTTAGCCCAATATATTAAATGGACACAAGAAAATTTTTGCTTTTTTTGAAGATAAAGTCTGGAAATGTCCTCAAAGTTGCTATGAAACATGATTTTTAAAGTTATTGTAAATAAAGGCTGTGTAATTACTCAACTGGATTTAAGATTGGTGTTCAGAATATCCCTATAGCATAAAGATAGCTGGGATACCCATACACAAATATGGCTGCATATAGTAGCCTACGTGATATGAAGCACCTAACTTGCAGGCCTTTTGTTATTGGTGCACTTCTTAATTATTTTGCTGCTTTCAACCCTGGGTTGCATTAAGAATGTCTGAAAAACTCAAAGAAATCAGGAGAAAGCAGCATAGTAGGGCCCATCCTGCCTCATTCGTATACATCTGTATACCACCTGTGGGCCGAAATCGTGTTACCCAACCTCCAGTTAAAGTTATGCAGCTAGTGGTGAGAGGTTCATTTGATGCAGAGAGAAAGCATGAAGAGGCATGGATGAATGCAGTAAATGACACCCTCTATGTCAATTCTGATTTAGGGGGTGGTGCGTGGCGCAGTTGTTAAGGTGGCCGCCCCATGTAGAGGCTACAGTCCTCAACGCAGGCGTCCCCGGTTCGAGTCCCGTGTCGGGCGAACCTTTCCTGCATGTCATTCCCCCCTCTCTCTGCCTCCCCCTTTCCTGTCTGTCTCACTATGTACTATCAAATAAAAAAAAGGCAAAAACTCCAAAAAAAAAGACTGAAAAATTCAGATTTAGAAAGTGGCACTCCAACAATGTGTTCTTCATTCTGTGGTAAGGTGAAGAGGGCCTGGGCGGACTTCGAACCCCAGACTCCCGGGTAAGAGTCATGCGCACCAGGGCACATGATCAACTGGAGGCATAGTGACAGGACCCGTCAACTGTCACATTCCATGCTGCTCGATCTGATGTTGTTGGACAGCCGGAAAAAAGCATTGAGGCCCTCCTGCCACTTTTTCATGACAAAGCAGCAACCCCAGAAATGATTCACCATGGAATGAACCTGGTGAAAAAAACAGCACCTCAACCCACAACAAGTCCCTGTGATGGTAGTGGACCAACCCCTCTATGACTTTGCAAAAAAAATGCAGTGGACCTTCCCTGACATCTTCAGAGAAGACATGTTTGTGGTGATGTTAGGTGGGCTCCACATTGAAATGGCTTTGTGGAGTACCATGGGAAATCTTCTGCGTGGATCTGGATGGCCTGAAGCCCTGAAAGAAGCTGGGCTAGTGAATTCAGTGGCAGCAGCCACATCATTTCTGAAGGCATCCAATGTGATGAGAACAAGATATGCCCATCAAGTTACTGTTGTGGTACTCCACAGCCTTCTAAAGCGAGCCATGAGGACAGTGGAACCGGGATGGTCCTTGAGGACTAGGTTGAGAGAGTTGCCCAAGAGAGCCCAACATTCTCCTTCTGGCTGCTTGTGTACAAGTACCAACAGAGTTCATATGAGCACATCGCGAACGGAAGATCAAACTCATGGTCACAACCCTGCAGAAGCTTGACCATCATAACTATGCCCGGTGGCTTCCAGTCTTTATAAAGGACATGGAATGTCTCCCAGATAGTATCCGGGCAGAGTTAGAAAAGGGACATTGGAGGGTAACTCGCAGCAATCGGCGATTTTCAGCTATGCTGATTGACCAAGCACACGAGCAAGCCAACCAAAAGGTGAAAGGAGTGGGTGGCATAATTGGCCTCACAGAGAACCCAGACATGTTGGAGCGTTGGATTGTGACTTGATGGCTGGATGGCTGGCTGGATGGCTGGCTGGCTGGCTGGCTGGCTGGCTGGCTTGATTGATTGATTGATTGATTGATTGATTGATTGATTGATTGATTGATTGATTGATTGATTGATTGATTGATTGATTGAAAAAAGTTACTCCTGATCCTAAATCCATACATACAAAGACTATGGCTGTTTTGCGGCACCCCCTAGGGCATAGAATAGAAGAGTGATGAGCATTTCAATTTCAGTTTCATCACCACACAGTCTTGACTTAATGAAATAACATTAATAAGTAAAATTGCTTAGCAACTGTGAGGATATTTTCAGACTTTATCTTTAAAAAAGCATAATTTCGCTTGAGTCCATTTAATATATTGGGCTAAAAGTGTATTTATTTTTAATCTGGTCACCAAATGTTTAGCATACCAGTTTCTCCTTTTACTTCTGAATCCATTCATACCTCATTTGTTAAATTTGGTAAATCTAATCAAAAGTTGTAGCAGTTTACATATTTTGCGGCGCCCCCTAGAGGCCATTTTTTATCTGTGTGTTTGACACTCGGACTCAAATTGTTCTATAGACCCTAAACTTCAACTTAGAAGTGAAAATCAAACTTTAAGACCAATTTGAAATGACTGAGAAAAATTACACATGTTACACTATAAGGGTTAAACAAACCATACTTAATTTTTAAAAGCTTGCATAATATTCTTTTACAGGTCTTGTTATTCTTAAACCTTTACGTCATCTTTCATAAAAAACACCGCCACAGCTGCTAATGTTGCTCAGCTGTAGCACCGTGTGTTTTATGACGGCAAAACGGCAGTAAAAAACAAAAACAACTACATTGATCGAGCCGAGTCACAGGCACTCAATAGAGCGTTTGAGCCCAGTTTGTCCGCTCCGGTGGGTGCACGCCACCTATGTATTTGTAAACAACTCATTCTAAGCTTGAGTTTATAAAGAAAAAAAGTCAAAATTCTCTGATTTCAGCTGCTTAAATGTGAATATTTCTGGTTTCTTTGAGTCTCTCTTTGGTTTGTGGACAAAACAAAACATTTGAGGACGTCATCTGGTGGTTTGACAAACACACTGATATTTGTCAACATTTTTTAACATTTTATTGACCAAACAATTAATCGATTAATCATTTACATATCAACAGATTAATCGATGATGAAAATAATCATTAGTTGCTCGGGTGTAGGACCGGAGCGTCCCGTCCTCTAGCTGCTGTGGAGCTGCTGGTGTCTCTTCAGGCTGTTGGAGTGGCTGAGGGCCTTCCCACACTGACCACACACGTACGGTTTTTCTCCGGTGTGGATCCGCTGGTGGACCGTTAACTGTTTGGAGGTAACAAATGTCTTCCCGCACTGCTCACAGCTGTACGGCCTCTCTCCAGTGTGGAGACGCTGGTGGACCGCTAACCCACTAGAGGTAGTGAATGTCTTCCCACACTGCTCGCAGCTGTACGGCCTCTCTCTGGTGTGGACGCGCCGGTGGACCGTTAACTCTGAGGAGGTAGCGAACGCCTTCCCACACTGCTCGCAGCTGTATGGTTTCTCTCCGGTGTGGATCCGCTGGTGGAGCATTAAGTGTCCGGACCGAGCAAACGCCTTCCCGCACTGCTCGCAGCTGTACGGCCTCTCTCCAGTGTGGACACGCTTGTGGACCGCTAACCCACTAGAGGTAGCGAACGCCTTCCCACACTGCTCGCAGCTGTACGGCCTCTCTCTGGTGTGGACGCGCCGGTGGACCGTTAACTTTGAGGAGCTAGCAAACGCCTTCCCACACAGCTCACAGCTGTGCGGCTTCTCTCCGGTGTGGATGCGCCGGTGGACCATTAAATTTCCGCTGGTAGTGAACGCCTTCCCACACTGCTTGCAGCTGTACGGTTTCTCTCCGGTGTGGATCCGCTGGTGGAACATTAAGTGTCCGGACCGAGCAAACGCCTTCCCGCACTGCTCGCAGCTGTACGGCCTCTCTCCAGTGTGGACGCGCCGGTGGACCATTAAATTTCCGCTGTTAGTGAACGCCTTCCCACACTGCTCACAGCTGTACGGCCTCTCTCTGGTGTGGACGCGCCGGTGGATCGTTAACTTTGAGGAGCTAGCAAACGCCTTCCCACACTGCTCACAGCTGTACGGCCTCTCTCCGGTGTGGATGCGCCGGTGGACCATTAAAGTTCCGCTGGTAGTGAACGCCTTCCCACACTGCTCGCAGCTGTACGGCCTCTCTCCGGTGTGGATCCGCTGGTGAATTTTCAGTTTGGACAAGTTGGTGCACGATGTGCCACACTGTTCGCACCTGTACACCGTCTGTTCACATTGGCGCCGCCGGCGATGAGCGTTCAGATGAACTGAGGTCCTGAACACGTTACCACACTTATTACAGCTGTGTGATTTCTTCTTGGTGTGTTCCTGTTTCTATGGCAACAGACAGAAAGAGAGAGAATCAATCAATGATGGATGGTCATTTGTTTTCCTTTTTAAATTCTTCATAATACAAATCTTACAAGCAGAATTATTTCCACTAAGCAAAACATGTCAGCGTTTGAGTTGATATAGTAACCAGGGATGACCCAAAAAGTTAACTCTGTTACCATTACTTTTTTTATTTTTACTTGACAATAAAACGCTCCATTACTTTACTCAAGAAGTCCCGTCACTAATGTCTGCACGAGTGTAAGTCTGCACGTGTCGGCTTGCCCCCATAAGATAAAAAATAATAGAGCCATTAATTTTTTAAGAGCCATTAAAATAAATGCAACTGATTTTATTTATTTATTTAATGATTAATGTTGTTCTATATGCAATTATTTACAGGCTATGTTAGTTTTAGGTTCTCAATAGACAACCAGTCCGGCCCTCGACGTGTACTTTTTAAATGTTGGCAATTTTGAGTTTGACACCCCTGGCTACGCAATTATAGTTTTCTTTCTTTCTCCCCCGAGATGACGACGGAGGTTGGCCGGCCGACCAGCTCTGCAGATGATCACACGGGTGAAGCCTCTCTTCTCTGAAACGTTGGAGCAAACTTCTAAACAGCGTTTGGATAAACTATCCGCACATTGGGGATATAAAAAGTTACTTTCTTGCATGAAAAAATATTTAAAAACTTAATAAAGTGACGTAACAGCACTACAGCAGGAAATAAAGTAGACTAGTAGGTTAGGTTTTAGACTTTTTAGTGAACCACAATATAGAGTTAGCAGCTAACAGTTAGCTTCATCTCTTGACTCGCTCCCACTGAAAACAGAAACACAGACCTGTGGACCGGAACCGGACGGACTGGAGGGCTCCTTGTCCTGGTGGACCGTGTCCTGCTCTTCCACCGTAGTCCTAGTCTGCCCAAACAAATCCAGATCCTGGTTCGCCTTCTTTATCATGTTGTAGTCCTGGTCCTGGTTCTCCTCTTTAATTCCGGTCGTGTTCTGATCCAAGTCGCTAATTTCCCGGTCCAGGTTCTCCTCCTTCATCCTGGTCCTGGTCAGACGGGACCTCCTCATGGTGCTTTTCCACTAGCTCAGTACAGTACAGCACGGCTCTACTCGGTTTTATCCTCTTTTCCCTCCAGCCCCTCCTACCTGGTACCTCCTACTTCCCCTGATTGGCCAGAGCGTCGTCACTGGAAGACGAGTGAGTCTGGAGCTGACGAGAGGAGAGAAACAAGAGAGAGACGACGTGATATGACGACCCCGCCCCCGCTGAGGAGCAACTATGAAGAACTCAGAGCTGGAGAAGCACCTCAACCGAGCCGAGCCGTTAGTGGAAAGCGCCATCTGTTTACCTTTGTATTCTCATGATCTCTCACATTGCTAAGTCTCTTCCCCTTAGATACCGTTGCTAAGGTGTCGGAGTTGATGGTTGGAAGAATAGACTGGGCTGTAACTTCAGAATCATGTGACCCTGTAGAAATGTTTGAGGAAACGTGGGCAACCAGCATTTTTTTTTAAAGTTCAAGGTGTCCCAAACAAGTATCCATCGGTTTCCCTCCAAATAAGGCCCCTAGTTTTATATATTTTCTCCTCCAAGTTAACTCAGTCATATTTTATGAATAGTAATTCATTACAAAAACATGAACTTTGATGTTTGTTTGCAGTGATAATCCCAGATAGCAAAGATCAACACCACACTTGCTTCATTTCCTTCATTAGTGTTTACAGATCTTCCATTCATTTAAACACTCAACGCATTTGTGTTTGTTGTCAGAGCTTAAATAATATATTCAGACACAAACTTCCAGAAGTATTCCACTGGTGTGTGGAGGGAAGGTACATTGTTGTACGTTGATGAGTCAAGTAGATACAGAATATTATTGGGACCAATATGCATATTACTAGTGATACCAGTCATGGAGCATGGTGTGTTTTTTCAATTGGGACTCAATGTCCACATTGACTGGGCAATACGTTCCTGGTTGGTTTACTTGTCCACAGGTATTGTCACCTGACTCTGCATCACTTGCATCAGTGTCATCTAACATCATAACCACATCACATTATCCATTTTGGATGATAACACTCACATCCAGCAGACTGTATCAAGGATCTGTCCTTCTGAAATGGTAAAAATAAATGTGACACAAATGTTTAGTATAAATCATACACATGCTTATTAACTTGTAGATAACCTGCAGGAAAAGTTGGGGTGGTAGGGAAATTGAATGAAATATAAAGTGTTTACACATTCACACATTTCACCAGTCACACAACACTGTCTGGCTAACCTATTATACTCTGTGATTATCATCCCAAAAGGTATGCATGCAGCCCCCAATTTACCACCACACCCTACACTCCTGAACATTCACACCTGCTCCAGGACATTACCACCTCCAAGCACCCCCCACCACCGCTTTGACTATGAATGGATTAGAAAATGTGCAGGAATTTCTTTAGAAAGCTTCTGTGATGAGAGGAAACTTCTCACAGAATTGAAGGTAGGCCTAGTTAGAAATTAAGTAGTAAATTAAAATCAGCCATGGCAATATATTTAATTCCTGTTGTAACAAAAAAAAAGGTTATTAACAAAACAGTAGTTGATGTGGATTGAAAATCAAATCCTTTCATGATCTAGCCCAAGTGTTGTGATGAGAATTTACTTTAAACATATTTTGAGTTGAAGTATACTGGTGCTTTGTTTGAATGCATTTAAAACTTTAATTTTCCAAAAATTAGTTTTGTGATCTTTCCTGTGCCAGAGTTAAAGGTGAGCATAGGGACTACCAATAGTCGAGATATCATTGAAAATTTGTTGTTTAGGGCAGTGGTTTTCAAAGTGGGGAGCCGCCAGGGGGCGCTAGGGGGGCCTCGGAAAATGGGAGGAAAGATAAGAAAAAAGAGCAAAAAAAAAAAAGGAATCCAATTTTTTTTTTATTATCATTGTTATAAAATATAATTTATAATAGTATATATCAAAATGTATTTGCCATGCTCATCTTTCTGATTGCCTGCCAGTCAAAATATCATTCATGACCTCATAATCTGTGTAGGCCAGCTGTTTGCGCCTGTTACCAAGCTGCTCTGCCCCATAGACTGCCCATGGCTCTGCTCCTCAGCCTGTAGCTAGCTAGTGCGAAATGGACAAAACTCTCTCAGAGGAAACTTTCTCAGCTCACGCTGGATCTAGCTGATCCAGCTAACACTAACTAATTTGTTAAAATGATCGATGGCACCCAGGTGGACCAGATGTTTTTACAGTGTGATCACCTGATCGATACAAAGCTCCAGTCATTCTCTGAGCTTGACCGTGCTGTGCTGTGAAACTACGGCCGAAGAAGCTGGACTCTGACACCCGGTACCGCCACACTGAGCCTCAGACCGGTACCGTCTCTGTTGACACTCATCCGTGAGAACACCTGCCGAGGCGGTGCCGTCCACAGGGACTGACCGCAGCTCAGACGGACTGGAAATGAAACTGACCGGAGACTGCAGTGCGCGCCGAGGAAAAGTTCTGATTATTGAATGGGAATGAATTGCTCTGGTCCGACAGTCTGTCCGGGTCCGGTTCGACAGATCCAGCAGTCCACAGTATTGGTGAGTGGGGGTCCGCCCGCTATTCAGACATCCCGCTATTCCGACATGTCTCTATTTAGACATCCCACTATTACGACATCCCTCTATCTAGACATGCCGGTATTCTGACACTTTTTGGTACCGCTATTCCGACACGTCATCTTTTTTTTTCTTTTCTTTTTTTTCTTTTTCTTTTCTTTGTGATGAGTGATGTTCTTAATCTCAACAACTAAACTATCAAGTCGCAAACAAAACTGACACACATGATAAGCAAACAGAACTATGTTGCAGTTTGTTTGTCAAGTTAACCTGTCACCTTCAGCACCACGGACAGCGCCGCGGATGAGCCGCGGAGAGCTGCATCTGTGAGCGTCTGGGCTCTGGGCTTAGGGCCTGGGGCCTCATTTATCAAAACTCTAAGTAAGCAGTGTAAAACTGCTGCTACAAAATTTTTTGCTTAGGCCTACGGCGAAAGGACACCCAAAATATTTACACCTTTTTCAGATCTATCAAACTGTGCGTGCACAACTCTCCGCAATTTCTCTTTGATAAATCAAACTGGATCCAAGAATGGTGCGCAGTTGCGCACGTGAACACACCTCATATTCCGCCCCCGGAATGCCTAGACACATACATATATGGTCAGCACGTGCATATCAATTAGCCATGTGCGCTCTGTGGAGCGGCTACAAAGTGACAACAAAGTGACAACGAAGACAACGGGCGGAGGGCAGGGGAAAGAAAGCGAGATACATGGCATCGGGCAACAAATGAGTCAGAAAAATGATCTTGCATTTTAATAAGCTACTATAATAACAAAAACCTCCAAAATCTCAACAAAAGGGAGCAAAAAGAATAATAATCTTATGTAATCTGCGCCTTTATCCCAGAAAAAAAAATGTTTTTCTTCTTTTACCTAGATGTTAAAACAATGTAAAGCAGGATTTCCAGGACAGTTACCATTACTTTGAACGACTTTCCACTACACAGTTACAGCTCTACTGGACTCGGTTTAGGTCATTTTCCATTACAGCTGAGTCCTTCACAGTTCTTCCTCAGGGCCGCGTTGTCTCACTCTTTATCCTCTCATCAGCTCCAAACTCACGTGCACCTCGTTATCTCAGGTGACAGAATAATAACAGTCTCAGTAGGCTGCAGATCAGCGGGCGCTGCTGCCCGTGTGTTTTTAAACTTGGCGGGTTTGTTTTTTCTTCTCTAGGCCTATGTATTTGTGTATGAGAAACAGTGTCTCAGATGAAAAGAAAAAAATCAGAAGGACACGTCTGACTATAACGTAAACAATGTCAGAAAACTACTACTACTCCGACAATGAAAAAAAAAATGTCGGTAATAGTGGGACGCTTGAAAAATAATGTTAATGCCGCTATTCCGACAATTAGAAGTCAATGTCGAAATAGCGGCATGTCGGAATAGCAGCATGTAACCTGGTGAGTGACAGCATCATCATGCTGCGTTTGTGGTGGTGGTCTGTGCTTACTGTGTCTATTTAAACGGAACAATATGTTATTGATTTAAAACAGTCGGAGGATAATTCACGTTTGTAATTAATCATAGTAGCAATCCGCTATTGTTGTGCTGGATTGCTATAGATGGTGACGAGTAGGGGTTGCACAGACTAGTCGACTTTACTGCTCCACAATGATGTTTTGAGCTTGACGTCGACTAGTCGCTGATCATGTGACAGTACAAGAGTAGCGGCTTGAAACAACAGCCGAGTGCGCTGAATGAAAAAAATACGAGCGCCGTCAAGCTGGATAGAACGAGATCGTACCAGACAGGAAGTCGGGCACAGAAAAAGGCGAGACAATCCGGTCAACTTTCAAAATAAAATAAATGATGATTAAGTTTGCTTGTCCGTCTATAAATATTTGTCAGTTGCATCTGCACACAAGACACACATCCATACATACAGCGCTAGAGACAGACCTGTGTGTGTGGAAAACCGAGCCGCCTACAGACGGGTCGATGTTTGACCGGCGCGGAGAGAGCAGGAGAAGCTGCTGCCTGCGAGACCAAGCGCCTGTGATGCGCTCCGCTTCCGCAGGCAGTAGGGGTTTCACCGAATAGTCGAATATTCGACTATCAAAACCACTATTCGACGCTGTGAGTCATAGTCGAGTATTCGCCTTTTCCTTCTTTTTCTTTTTTCAAAAGCCCGGTGCTGTAAT
>NC_140916.1:36528300-36711897 GCF_045865225.1 Trachurus japonicus
TTAGGGCTGCAACAACTAATCGATAAAATCGATAAAAATCGATTATTAAATTCGTTGGCAACGAATTTGATTATCGATTCGTTGGGTGGCGATTAACTTGGCCCAGAGCCAGGGAAAAAAAGAAAATATTTCTTATCTTTACCGTGTCCAAAACAGTCAGCAGCAGCAGTCATCCAGCTCCAATAATCCACTAATATTATTTCCGTTTACATCGCGTTCCTGGTAGCCAGCCTGTTCATTCATTTGCATCATGTAAAAAAAAAAAGACGTGTTTTTAGCGGCGGCAACAGCAACAGCCGTGTTTCTGATCAACCTGACCTGTGTTGTCCGTGTAACCTGTTAAAAAAAAGAAAAAAGAGAGAGAATAACCTACCTGTTGTCTCATAAGTAACCTGTGGAGGAAAAAAAATGGTTAAAAACATTTAGAAATATTTTTATTTCATAGAGTATTATTTTTATTAAATCCTGAATCACAGTCTTTATTTCGTTCTGTATTTTATTTATTTGGGTTATCCCAGAGGTCAGAGGTCAGTAGTGGTTCTGTGAGGAAGCAAGTGGTTTCATTCGCTCAGAGTGGAGCAGCTGAATTGCGATTGGAGGAAGTCAGCTCGTGCCCGCCTCCTCGGCGCATGTTTGTGTGACACACCGAGACACACACAGAGCGCATGATGGCATGAGGAGAGCAGAGCCACAGGTGTTTGGAGTGATAAAAGTTCGGAAGAAAACACTGGATATCGAGCAAGAGGAGCTGTTGGAGCTGGCACCTGAGCGTCCGGTAACCACGAGAAGCGACCCTGGGAACCCCACCTTTGTTTATTCCTTTCTTTGCCCGGTGAGTACGGTGAAAAGTAGCTAGCTCAATGAGTTAGCATTCGCTCGCGGTGAGTGCTAACCTGCCGAGCCGGAGCCTTAGCTCACTGTGTGGTGTTTATTTCCCCTTGATAGACGAGAGAAATACGTGTGTACGTGTGGGGAAAGAGTATACAGTGGGTACTAGTTTCATTTGGACGTTTCCCTCACGTAACGCGTGATTCACGCGTTGCGTGAAATTGTAGGTCACACTGTAGCCACTAGGTGGAAGCATCGTACTGAGATGCAGCTCAAAAGATTTTGGGGTAATTCCACGTTTGACCACAACGTAGCTGCAATGGAGAGTGGCGCTGTTCATAGGCCATAGGTACTTCATTTGCAGCTGTGGTCGAGAGAGCTAGAGAGTGAATGGAGAGAGGGACCGCTACGCCGGTCAATCAGATCAATGTTGTTGTTTTATTGTTTCACAGTGGTTACAGCAGCCTACGTTCATCAGGATCAGTGGTTCTCAGCCTTTTGGGGGTCCCCTGCATATTTTTGATCTCTCCTGTAGCCTGGCTGGGTGGCTCCAAGTTTGAGTAGTTTGAGTTCTGCAAGTTCTGGTGAATGTAACAAACCACTCACAGCCCACGACCGCGGGTCCCTGCCAGCAGCCTGGACCCGATGCTGCTGGACTTACGAGCGGAGCAATAATGCACATCTGTCAGCAGCTGCTCTTGAAGGGACAGATTAGATGCTGATTTTGTTGCATCCAAACATTTAGCATATCTGTCGGGTGCTGTCTCTTATCCGGTATAGTGGGAGATGACAGAACTACTTTAATCGAGGGAAAGCTACATTGTTGCGAGTTGACTCCGGCCGGCGTGTGCACGTGCACTAAACCTGTGAATATTCTCATTTGTCCCGGACTCCCGGTCATAGTTATCTCAAGGAAATTTAAATCGAATGCAACTGGACTTGGTTATTCGTCTAGGAAGATGTTTCACCTCTTACAAGTTACAGTTGCATTCGATTTAAATTTCCTTGAGATAAGATGGTCTCACACAGACGTTTGTGTTTTTCTTACGTAAATGACTACAGGTCTCTCAGTCCGTGACTTTTCCATGTGTGATGGTTTCTGAAGCTTACAACTTACACAAATGAAACATTCGATTTCTGGGCATTTATACCTCGGGCCGACAATAGCTTATTTTTTTCTTCAATTATTGTTTTCATCTACAGTTATATTTATCATAATATGCCCAATTCGGGAGGGAGAGAGGGGGGAGAGAGTGCCGCGGTCACGTTACATAGCCTATACCGTTTCCAGAAAAAAACAAAACAGGATATTTATTCATGTTACCCAGGTAGATAAAGGTCTCAGTCACATTTGAATAAAAATAATGCAATTAGGCTATTAGGCTTTTTTTAAAGATAGGCCTATTTTATTTTTAGTTCCATAATTCAGAGATGATTTTCACTTAACGAAATGAAACGAAACAATGAAGCCTACAGTTTTGTCCTCCGGCTTATGAAAAGTGTGAGGAGAGGTAGCTACTGTAAGAACCGGTTTTTCTAAGCTGACTGAACAGCTGTGTGAAGTTCTGTGGGGGGCAGGGCTGTAGCCTACTTGAGTGAAGTAGCCTATCCACAAGCACACCTATTGATCAGAGATAAATGAAGGTGCTAATGTGTCGCTGATGTGTCTATTAAGCTGGTCCTACAGACCGCTGCATATAAACCACACTGTGGCGATTTTCACCTAGCCTGCTTTCAATAAAACACACACTAGCATTCTATAGCCTAATTGCAATCAGTGAAATATATGAAATCAATATAAAAACACAATTTAAATATGAGAGTTGCTGTTGCTCTAGTTTAATAGCGCTGCAGTTGCATTTGCCGTGCGCCCCTGTCTGTATGTGAACCTGTGTCTGTCTATGTGCAGGCAGAGATCAGAGATGGTGTTTTAAATAATCATGTTAGCGTTTCACCAGCTCTCATCTCCGCCAGTCAGCCTCTCAACCTGCTGCCTCTCTCGCGTGCGGCGCACCGCACGTTAACACACGTGAGACGTGGACACATTTATTTATTTATTTAGCCTATTTATTTTTTCTGTGGGAAACACTGATCAAGCTGTGCGTACGTACAACTCTCCGCAATATTCCATTGATAAATCACACCGGACCCAAGAATGGTGCGGACATGAACACACCTCATATTCCACCCCCAGAATGCATCAGCACAACCATATATGGTCAGCACGTGCATAATTAAGTAGCCATGTGCGCTCTGTGGACAGACAACACCGGAATGATGCTTCGGCGGACCTGCCCTCGCTTTTGAGGTCGGTTGTGAGAAAAATGCCTACTGTCCAGACAACTGTGTTTTTTTTAAAGCACCCCTGCATTACACAAACACACATAGGCTACGGTATAGCCGCACATATAGGCTATATCAGTGATCATAATAATGATGATAAGAGAAAATGCATTGTTCACTAAAACTGCACGTTGGCATCCCAGACTGAATTTAAATCTTTGCTTATAGTGAGAGCTGCTCTACTAAGTGAACTATACCTTTCTTGCGTTACTAATGTTATTGTGTCTAGAGTGTTTCAGAGTCGGCCGGCTGTAAACCAGCTGACCCCGACTGACTTTTTTTTTTTTTTGGGTCACATCAGCACGGCTGCATCTTCGGTCGCGGCTGCTGTGGCATTTGCCCATATTGCCCTATAGCCAGTCCGTCCCTGCCACTGGTTGTTTGTGTTGTCTGTCAAACATGGATGAATGAAACCTATATCCACACATCTTGTAGCCTATTTCTATCGAGGGAAAGTTATTTCAGGATATCCTGTTTTATCGCCCAGCCCGAAAGTGACATAGACTATTGCCCGTTCATTCATGAGAAATCATCCCGCTACACTCTCAGTCAAACAAGGTGGGGAATGAACACTACTGTACAGTAGTTGGCTCATTTTAAAAACACACCGGCAGCATCGCCCACTGAGTTAATTAACTGCTGTGTAGAAAACCACGCTGTGGTCCGTAATCGCGGTGCAGATGGGTGTGTTTGGAGCTGACGAGAGGATCGATAAAAGAGAGTGAGACGTATAGCTGCCGTCGTTACATTTTTCTAATTGAAAAACTATACTGTATTATTATTATATTGCATTCCCCATTCGTGTTCACTGCTCCGTGCTGCTCTCTTATAGAGGCGATCTGCTGCTCACAGATGCCACCTGGCGGTTGTTTGGGAACATTGCAGCTTCTGGTGAAAACACAATTACTCCTCCACAAAAAATCCGCGTGAGCCTCCCGTGACTCACGCGTGAATCTCGCGTGAAACCATCCAAATGAAACTAGTACCCACTGTATGTGCCTGTTATTCACGTTGTGTGAGCAGAGAGAAACGCCATTAAGCTGTGTGTTGATTTAGAAGACTGCTTTGTTTTTTATGTGTATTATTGTGCTGCTCCATTCAGGCACAGGTTAAAGGTCTTGATATCAACTTAAAACTAGAAAAAGCATTTCCAAGAATGGAAATGGTGTGACTGCTGATAGCAACTGAACGCTGTTGCAGAATTAGCAAATAGTGCAAGCAGTGATCACCATACAAATGTTTGACCGAGGTCGGAATCGAACCCACAACCTCATGGTCATCAGACTTCCACTCTGCCTCTAGGCCACAGTGCACACACAGTTGCAGAGACTTGTCTGTTAATGATCTGCACACTATCAACATCAAGAAAGCTTGAGAGTCAAGCTTGAATGACTTCGAATGAAAATTTCTGTGAATTTCAGGCTGAGAGCAGCAGTTTCAACATGAAGCAAGTTATCAGAAGTCAACAGAGGACAACTGGGAAAATAATTCACTATAATTGTTGTTGAGGCAAGATTTGAACCAGCAACCTTTAGGTCTCCAGACCAGCAAGCTAACCACTAGGCTACAGACAGAGACAGTATGTGAGGGGTAAAGACAAAATTATAAAGCTGAAAAAAATCAGAAAAAGTTAAATATTTGAAAAAGTATAAATAGTTAAAAAGAGAAAAGTAATGCCGATAAAGTTCAAAAAAAGCTGCACGTTTTGATATATGAATTGTTGAAATAGCACAAAGTATGAAGGACTAGAAGAAGACCGTAAAAAGGCGGAAGAAAATGGCCAAACAGAAGAACAATAGTGTGACTGCTTCAGCAGTCACACTAACAAGTTCATATTACCTGATTTCACTTACCTTAATCCAGTGTGAGTGTACTGTCGAGCTGTGAATATATTGAAATTGTTTACATGTGATTTCTGATTGTTTATCAGTGATTTAAATGATTTTATTTTTCATTTCAAAAGAAAAACAGTTAAAGTTAACCTCAGGCTAACACTGTAAAACATGTTATCTTGAAATAAGTTAACAGTGGGAAAAGTTGTTTTATATTGATATTGATTACACTGAGTAAATGCAAACTGTACAGTTAAAAAGAAAAGGTGAATAGATTTATTCAAGCCCTGTTGTATTACGCAGGCTGGGTTTTTTGGACACCTTGGATTTTGGAGTGAGATTCTCTTCCTGACGAGGGAGAGTGGCGAGCCAACCCGTGTGACCACTTGGATCAAAGAGGACATCTCTTCGTCAACCACCGTCCTATCGGTCGGGTAGGACTGTGAAGGATTCACATAGTTAAAGGAGAACGATACAAAATTTTTATTTTTTATTTTTATTCTTTTTTTGGAAAAACAAACTGAGAAAGACTCAAACATTAAAGGAGCACTATTTTTCTACTCTCGGAAAAGAGACACTTTATTTTCTTTTATTTTAAGGGTGCACCCGATTCAGAGACATTGAAAATGATATAGAAGGCCGGCCGAAATTGTAACATTGTTTATTACATGTGTGTTAATACTTTCAATACATTCAAATATTGCTAAACTTACCTCTGCATGTTCCCTTTTGCTTAATTGGTGTCCAGTTCATTACTCTAACATTTCTCCCTCTCGAGTCTAGGAAATTCTGGTCCGTGTCACTTACCCTTCAGGTGGGTTACATCCGGTTCCACCGCGTTGTTTACTCCCGGTCCAACGTTACTCCCACACGGACACGGTCCGCGCGGCTCGGACGCGGTGTGTCACGGACATGGTCACGGACTGTCTGGACCGGTAGTCTGGACTCGGTACCGGCAGCAGAGAGGCTTCACTGTCTCCTCTGTCAGCCTCTCCTGTCAGGACGCTGAAGCTAAAGCTAAAGCTAAAGCTAAAGCTAAAGCTAACGTTAGCTAAAACTTTTTTCTTTTTTTTCACACAATGCAAATGAATGAAGCAGCTGGCCGCGAGGAACGCGATGCAAACGGGAATAATATGGATTATAAAACTGTTGGCGTTTGATGACTGCTGCTGCTGACTGATTTGGACATAGTAAAGGTAAGAAATATTGCTTTGAGGTTTGATCAGCTGTTCCTCTGCTCAGAGCTCGGTGTGTGGAGGACTCAGATTAGAGATTTGATCATCATTTACCCGTTTTATTTTATGGTGATGGGCGCTTACAGTTAATACCGATGTTTAATTTACATCAGATCGCTGCTGTGTGTGTAACGTTGGATGTGACCGGAGGGTCCAGCCTGTCCCCCCGCGGTGACTGATGTTTATCACGGTGTGATTACGTGGGCCGGTCGGGGAAGCGGGCTGTGAGCCAAACTGAAAACTGTCGGAGCAACGTCAGGTTGTTGTCGGTTGATCCGGTGAATGATGAACTTTCAGGATTGATCAGAATTTTCCTCTGGATGTAAACATGCTGCAGACTTCCACTTGTAAGCAAATCAGGCAGTGCCCTAATGAATTTTGTCTATTATTATTTTTTAATGTATTATTATTAGTTTAACAGCTCTGGGCCGTTCAACTAACTTAAAAAAAAAACTTATTTGTGCAATTTTTTGCACTAATATTGTCCATTTGGAATAACATTATGTTTTTGAATAAAGTTAGGGAGAAAGAAATAAATTATACCAGTGACATGCTGGATCAAACTGAGAAACAACTCCTCCTCTCGTTCTTCTCTTCCCTACAATGTAAATCAAATTTGTGCCGTTTTTTTTATCCGATTAATCGATTAATCGAAGGAATAATCGACAGATTAATCGATTATCAAAATAATCGTTAGTTGCAGCCCTAGCTGTAATAAAGCCGTGGAATGGCTTCTACATTAATGCTCTACAGCAGATATGCAGCAGGGGGCGCTGTGGGCGTGTGTGAGACCATAGACTGTAAAAAAAGATGGACGTAGACTTCCGGTCTGAAAAGTGAAGCCAACGCGGAAGTGACTTTACTTGCAATCCCCCCGAGATCCACTAGGGGTGTTTCCAAAAAGCTCTGGTTCCAATCCACTCCCATTCATTTTCAATCATGAAATACTCGATCAATAATTTTTTTTCACAACTGATAACGGTCTAAACAGCTTAAGTTCCTCATCCTTAAATATGACCTGGTGGTCCATCTGAAAAAAATTCTATAATTAATTAGATATTAGTCCTTAAAGGTTGGTATAACTGACCAATCACCTTCCAGCACGAAAAATGATTGACAGCCTGATGACACAGATGTCACAGGTCAGACACCGGTGGATCAGACACCGAGGATTAACACCGGAGGGGAGCTCCCGTCGTTTGCGTATTGTGTTCAGTCAGTTTATTTAATTTCTGATATTTTGTCGATATGTGTGGATGATATATAGCACAGGTACAGTGTTGGCAGTTAATTAATTTCAGCCAGTTTTAATTTCACCGCGTTTATGATTCGTCCGACGGTGCTAACAGACCGGAGGGAGCTGATATCACGATTTGGTGAGTATTTTTTTCTTTTTCTGAATGTGTAAAAATTATATTTAATTTGTTGTATATTCCAGAAGACCACTGATTACTTTCCCGTGTGTTCTCCTGTGTGTTTTGACCGGAGAACATGAGACTGTCACCGTCCAAGACAAGTTAATTTTAGAGTTAATGTGAATAACCGATTCATACGGTGGCCCTAAAGTGCGAAACACAACGGCAAAAGAGAAAACACAACGGCAAAAGAGAAAACACAACACCAAAAGAGAAAACACAACGGCTAAAGAGAAAACACAACACAAAAAGAGAAAACACAACGGCTAAAGAGAAAACACAATGGCAAAAGAGAAAACAACACAAAAAGAGAAAACACAACACAAAAAGAGAAAACACAACAGCAAAAGAGAAAACACAACACAGAAAGATAAAACACAACACAGAAAGAGAAAACACAACACAACGAAATTAACCAAACCGGAAAAGGTAGGTACCATCGGGCGACATGAATAGTCTCTGATTGGACAAAAGAACTGGTCCGTGCTTTGAACCGGAAAGACAACACCGCCAGCGCGCCAGACAAGCGGGACTAGCGAACATCCATGGGACTAGCACAGAGGCCGCTATGTATTGCCAAAATTGTGGGAAATAGTATAAAGATAAACCAAACTTCTGCAGCGAATGCGGGAAAAAGCTGCAAGACGGTGGCGAGTCTGGCGATGCTCACGTGCGACCTTCAAGTAAGTAAACATGTAACGTTAATGTTTGTTAGGCTACTTTTGTATGGTGTAACGTTAGCTTAGCAGAGCAAGTTGAAGACAGATGAAGCATCTTCAGGGTTTAGTTTAGAAATGTGCAGGCCAGAGGGATGTACTGCGAAGCCAGTTTAGTGGGTTAGCGAAGTATGTTGAGTCTAAAGCCAGGCTCTCCTGTACTACGAAGGTGGCTCTCTTTTAACCCGGCTAGATCACCATGGTAACTTATGCTTTCAGAGTTTCTTGTATGCTGTAAAGCATCAGACTACTTCTGTTTGTTGTTTGTGTGTCTGTAATGTTACATATTTTTCCTTTGTTACCATGTAGAATCACAGAACCCTACTCTGGGGAGCTTTCTTGAATACCGAAAACGAAACGCAGAAGAGAGGGCTAACTTTGTATGTGGGGAAAAAGCCAAAGAAGAGCTGTAAAGTACAGGTAAGTTGGTTATAGCTTAGAGTGAGAATCAACAACTGTTAACTAGCTGTTGACATTCGTCCATCATCTCAGTCCTCTAAAAGATGATAGGGTCATTTTTATGGTGACCAGTATATTTTTGCATAATACTAATGTGCTTTTGTGCCACGACCATATTACTCAGACAATGACACTGTCCTGTTTTCACTTTTGTACATATTTGCTAGTTTCTTATTATGATGAATATGTAACCATGACATGCAAACCATTGTAGCAATTACCTGTATTGAAAAGTAATCCACTGTTTACTGGTTTTTTGACATGCATGATGGGCACTTAAAATGATGTTTGCCTGCAGCGGCTCAGGACTAACCCTCAATTCTAACCTCATAATTCAGTTGTACAGTTTATTGTATAAAGACAATAAAGGCTACTTCAACATAAACGGTGGGTCACTCTGTTTTGACTGATATTTAATTGAAGTGAAGTTAATAATTGTCAATTTTGTATCGAAGTGCGACATGTAACATAGCAATATTGATCGTTTTAAGTAAACATTGATCTTTAAACATTACCCACTTACAGTCCACTTTTATTTATTTGTTTTGCAGATAAATATTGGTTTGATGACCATTGGGAAGGGTGGTATTCTGAAGCCAAGGCGTGGGAAAACTATTTCCCTTACCACAAATCCTGACATCAATGCCCCAGATCTCCTTGATGAGGCAGTGAAGAAAATGGGGGACTTCAATAAAGACTTGAAGGATGAAGGGCCTTTCCTCCTCCTTTTTCCAGACGGCTCAGAAGTCATTAATGTCCCTGGGACACAAACACCATTTTCTTTAAAAGCCTATAAAGAAGAAGTTGGGAAGTCTTATCAGCGGATAGTCATTTATCTCTGCCAGAAAAAAGACTTATTTTTTTTCTTGAGGACCATTGAGGAAAAGACCTTATTTACAATGGTGTCGAGAGAACACAATAACAGCAGAAAAGAACAGAGTTTACATAAGAGAACGTTGGGAAAGCTAATTTGAGGTGAGCTTATTTTCATGTTTTTCAGTTGGAGAATTGCCAGACACAGACTCCGACCCTGGGATTGTGATAAAAACAACATCAAGAGAGTTTGATCTAGCTGATACACTGGTGAGTGTAATTTAAAACATATTTGAGTGATCATTTTTGTGATTAACCTGCCTTCAACCTGTGTGGGTTTTTGACACCGGTCTACCAGTACTAAACAAATACTTGTATTTGAAATAAATTATGTCTTCACTACAGCCATTTGAACCTCCCCACAAAAGCAGTCCTGTACAAAAAGAGCCTGACAAGGTGTAAGTAGTGTGTGTGTGTGTGTGCGTGTGTGTGAGTTGTAATGGTAAATCTTAATACAGTGGAAACCGCTTATAGTGGTCACGGATATAGTAATCAACCGCTTATATAGATCAAAAGGCTTGGGACGGAATCATTTCTATACAAATGCTGTTTAAATAATTTGTTTATAGTGATCTAGAAATCCGCTTATAGTGCTCATTTTTGGTCATTTTATGGATGAAAACATGCGCAAAACAATTTAAAAACTACGTGTAGCTTATTTTATTTTTTACTCCCATGATGCCTTGCTGGACGTCTGCTTCAGCCTCGCGCTAGCTAACGTAACGAGTTGACACCGGGCAGCAAGCGCGCGAATCATGGCTGGAAAAAGGAAGTCATTTTCTCTGAATGAAAAACGTAGTCTCCTCGAGGCTTATGACAAATTGCCAAAAACAAGCCAACGAGATGCTGCAGCGAAGCTTGGCATTCCTCAGGCTACTTTGTGTAGTCTAATTAAACAACGAGAGACAGTCATGACTGCTAACGACGGAGAAAGAAAACGACGGCGCCCGGGAAAAGCACCTGCGGTTGAAGCCGCCCTGGTTAAGTGGATTGATAATGCCCGGTCTCGCAACGCCCCGCTGAGCGGACCCTTGGTCAGGGAGAAGGCCGAGGCATTGGCAGCAAGCCTCGGAGAGGATGGTTTCAAAGTTTCTGTTGGCTGGTTTGAGCGATTTAAAAAGAGGGAGAACATTGGGCCTCATTCACGAACCGTTCTTAAGAACAAATTTGTTCTTAAGTCCTACTTACGAAGTTTTTACGAAGATTGTGGCATTCATGAATGTTTTCTTATCCAGAATTTGTTCTTAACTAAGAACAAAATCTAAGAACAGTCAGGAGTATACTTACGCACTTTTAAGTGCTGAGACTTCTGCAAAAATAACCGATTATAGTGTTTTCTTTTGTTCTGCAGTTGTATGATATTATATGATTTGAATAAGAATTATTTTCTTATCTTTTATGATGTTTTTAATAATTATATATTAATAATAATAATTGACAAATCATTGCAGTTTCTTAAAAAAAACATTATAGACACTTAATTCATATCAGTTTTTTTTTTTTTAAGTGTTCACACTACACACAACTGTTTTTATTTTTATTTTTAAATATATGATAATATGATGGTATTTATGATGGCACACGTGAGAGCTACTAAATATAGCCTAAATATAAATATAAATATAAAAATATAAACTAAATATAAGCCTTTTGTTTGTTTCTTAGTTTCATTCCTGCCGCAGTAGCGCCACTTCACTACTTTAGTTCTTTTTATGTTTGGAGTCTGGTGCTCCATCCCAGATTTTCATTTGAGCATTTCAACTTTCTTTCTCACTTCACCTTCTCTGCTCAGTGCCTGTGGGTGCTGTGTGCACACGGCCCTGCAGTCTCATGCCCTTTTACGGGCATTGATGGGGCAGTTACCTATGCTAATCATATGTTAATTAGACTCACCTGGCACACGCCCCCAATTTACGAGGAGATGGCATTCATCAAGTAGGAACACAGCTGCGAACAATTCTGAGGCTTACGAACGCGTTGATGAATCTGACGTAGGGTTTTCTTAAGGAACTTCTTAAGAACAACTTAAGAAAGAATCTAAGAAGGTTCTTAAGAAGATATTGGTGAATGAGGCCCATTGTGTTTAAGAAGCTGCACGGGGAGGCTGCTGAGGCTGACACTGTGTCACGCGATGAGTGGCTCGAGCAACAGTGGGTCAGGATGAGACAGGAGTACAGCGAGGAAAACATCTGGAATGCTGATGAAACCGGGATTTATTTTCGGGCACTACCTGACGGCACCCTGACCTTCAAATCTGACAATAAAAGAGGGGGGAAAAAATCAAAAGAAAGGATTACAGCCCTGTTCGCCTGCTCTGCCGCTGGAGAAAAGAAGGAACTTTTTGTCATTGGAAAAAGTCACAGCCCCCGCTGCTTCAAACACGTGCGTACACTGCCTGTTCGTTACGCAGCTAATTCTTCTGCCTGGATGACTGGGGATCTGTTTGTGGAGTGGTTGAAGGACTGGGATCGCAAACTGGGCCAAGAGAGGAAGCCTATTCTGCTGCTTGTGGACAACTGTTCAGCCCATAACGTGAAAAACGCAACACTGAGAAACGTCCGACTCGAGTTTCTGCCAAAGAACACGACCTCAATTCTCCAGCCCTGTGACCAAGGCATCATCTGAACAACCAAAGCTTACTTTCGCAAAGAGATGGCCCGCTCCGTACTGCGCCAAATTGATGAGGGGAACAGAGCAGCTGCTGCAGACATAGCAAAAAAAATCAGCCTCTTGGATGCTATCCTGATGCTGCGGGACGCCTGGGCTGATGTGGAGGCTTCCACAATCAGGAATTGCTGGAGGAAAGGAGGTCTGGTCATGTCACCAGAGGAGGAACCGACAACTGTTGATCCACCTGCTGAGATCAGCACCGACGAGTTTGAGCAGTGGATCGTAAGTGATGACAGCACTCCGGTGTCAGAGCCCGTGACGGATGAGGACATCATCTCGGAGGTACGAGAGCGCTTTGGTGCGGGTACCAGTGCTGCGCGCAGCGAGGAGGAGGGGGAGGAGGAGGAGGACGAAGAGTAGAGGTAAGATCTTAAGCCCGAGCCCGAGCCCACCCATCGGGTCGGGTATAAAATGTCAATCATTACGTTCGGGCCGGGTCGGGTCGGGCCGGGCTTCTCTCTCGCTGACTTTTTTTTTTTTTTTTTTAATATATGTTTATAGAAATGTATAAACGATGTGTGGAGATACTAAACTGAGGAATACTTGTTATAAAATAAATAATTAGGGAAAAAAAAAACAGAGAGGGCGCTGTAAGGTAATTGATATTTAACTAAACAGGACAGGAGCCGCAGCGCAGAGCCAGAGCATGCTTTGCGCACGTGAACGCGGCCCTCTCATAATCTTTCACGGCCTCCGCAAGACAAGTCCGCAATTGACCTGGTGTAATGTATCACCAATATGGAGCAGCGCCAGAAAGAAGTCAAGGACAAACTACAGACAGGGGAACTCAAAAGGCAAACACGCACCGGTAAGAGTGACGTGTGGAAAAGCTTCAAATTGATTGTTGACAATGATACAGATACTTGCGTTGGCTTCGCTGAATGTAGTCAATGTGGCGCTTTGCTTTCATACGAGAGCAAAAAGACTGGCACCTCGGCGCTGAGCAGGCATTTAAACAACTGTGCTGGTAAAGGTGTAAGTGATGATAGTCAAAAATCTATGTTATCATTTGTCCAAAAGACCGCCCCTCTACGCGCTAAGCAGGCCATCACGGACAAGTGCGTGGATTTTTGTTGTCAGGACCTTAGACCATTTTCTGTAGTTAATGGTGAAGGTTTCAAAGGTCTGGCCCAAGAACTGATTAATGTTGGGTCAACTTTTGGCCGCGTACCTGTGGACTCAGTCCTGCCCCACTACACCACAGTATCAAAGGCCTGCACCGAGAAGGCTGAGGAAAAAAGGAGCGTGTTCATTGAGCGGGTTAAGACAGCTCTAGCAAGTGGATGTGACGTCGCCATGAGCACTGATATGTGGACGGATGATTACAGGAAGATGAGTTATATTGCAATAACTCGTCACTTTACTGAAACGGACTTCAACTTGGTTGGAAAAACCCTCACCACTGCTGTATTTCCAGCAGAAGACGCCAAAACGGGGAAGAATATAAGAAGAGAACTGGTCCGGCTTCTGGTGAATAGATTTGGTTTGGAACCTTCATCTTTATCCAGAATAGTGTGGGTTACAGATCAGGGCAGTAACATTGTGAAAGCTTTGGAGCCTTACAAGCGCCTCTCCTGCCTTGACCATTTGATCAACACTGTACTTCGCCATGGTCTGGACAAGGACGCACTGTCTGCAAACGCACCAGACATTGGAGAAACGATTAGTGCAGCCAAGAGTGTTGTCCGTTTCATCAAGCAATCTGGTTTGGCAGCACAACTATCAAAAACAGTGCTTCAGATGGGTGAAACCAGATTCAGCACCGTTTACTTGACGTTCAAGTCTGTGCACGAGATATATAACGAGTTGTGTGAAAAGCTGGAGTCACGCGGAGAGGAGGGGCGCATGGACAACATTGCGCCAGATCTGTTAGATTTTTTGATCTCCTTTCTAGAGCCTTTCTATGCAGCACAACGAGAACTGGAAGGAGACAAATATACCACACTGAATCTAGTTTGCCTCTGGAATGAGAAGCTAAAAAAGCACTGCCAACCCAGTTCTGCGGATAATCATCAGCAGGCGTTTGTGCGCCACAGGCATTCTGAGTTTTTGGATCAAAAGATCAAAGTACAGATGTTGCACAAAGTTGCACTGTTCCTGTGGCCTATCTTCAACAAACTCAAAATGATGACACCAACAGAGGTTTCAGAGGTGCATGCACATGTCCGCACACTCCTGGAAGAAGAAGATAAAGGAGGAGAAGAAGCCACCACTTCAACTTTTGAAAACGAGGAGGAGGAGGAGGCGGAGGTGCACACCAGCCTTTCTCCACCTGCCACTGCAGCAAAACGAAAAAGGAGTTCTTTTTTCGCTGAGTGGGAAAACGCAGATGATGACGATGATGTTCCTGTTCAAGACGAGGTTAACCTGTACATTAGTCAAAGACATGCCATGGCTGATGACCGAGATTTGCTTGGCTGGTGGAGAATAAACTCCAGTATATACCCGAAGCTTGCCAAGTTGGCAAGATCCGTGTTGTGCATACCCGCAAGCAGCAGCAGCAGTGAGCGAGTTTTTAGCGCAGCTGGCCGCACAATAGATCAGCGGAGAGCTTCACTGAAACCTGGCACAGTGGACGCGATCTTGTTCTTGTTCCTAATATCCTACTGTTCAAATCGCCATTTTAATTATTGTCTGAGGCTTTAATTATTTCCCTTATTTCACAGGAATAAAGAGCAGGACGTCACACACGAGACCACAACAGCCTGCTTGGGCCAATGTGCATGGAGATCTTTAAAGGTTATGAGGGTTAAAGCAACAACTTTGCAATAGTCGATATTATTGTACAGATACGACGGATAAAAAAAGGACAGTAATTCAAAACACAAAAAGTGATTAATCGAGCCGTGATGAATGTTCCTACTCAGCACCATTTCCTCCTGGAAATCTATATGAAGAACTAGGTCTTTAGGTGGAACAATGGCACATGAGGCGAGTTGTCACCAGTTTGTCAACGTATGTAACGAATATTTGTTCATGTTTGACATTTATTGTATTATACATTCACTAAGTAGTGTGATTTTTTTATTCAAAAAGCGTGTTCCTGAAAATGTTCCTATTTATTTTGTTTCAATGCTTCAAAGCAGGTTGTTTTTTGTGTGTTCTGAATGCAAATCGTTAAAATAAAGAATGTTATTCTTCATTTATTATCTAGTTTATAGATTTATTGTATTTCTGTGTTCTTGCTCTCCGATCATTTCATTAGATTTTCCATTTTCAGACCAAATTAAAGATAGAGAAAATTAAAGCTTTTATTTTAAATTTCGTTTAAACAAAATATAGAAATAACAATTTCATATATATTTTCACATTTATTTGCATTATTCTATTTAAAGCCTAGTGGGCTGCAGTATTTATCTGCGTAATTAAGAAAGTGCGCATCAAGATCTCTCTTTCGCTCTCTGTCTGGCCTCTTATTCTGTGTTCCATGTCTGGATGAGTGCTGCAAAATGCCCTGTTAGTGTCAGAGGCAGAGCCGAGTTAGTGGCGTGGGCCATGATGTGTAGGAAACACCGAGATTAAATCAGTAATCTTGTCACAACTCACTGTGATGTTGCTACACCACCATCACAGTGCGCCGACTTTGATGCGTTTCGACGACCTGAGTAGTTTGGCCACGAGACACCGTGGTCCACAAAAAAACAGAAGTCGCCTCATCACAACAACACGTACTGTACTAAACTCTTGCAATGACAATTCAAAGAACTCCTTCCTGTCTCTGTTTTAGAGAGGTAAGATCTTAAGCCCAAGTCTGTCTATTATCCACCCCGTCATTGCTCTTCTTTGTCTCTCTGCGCTCTCTCTCTCTCTCTCTGCGCTCTCTCTCTCTCCCTCTCCCCGTCTCTCTCTCTGCGCTCTCTCTCTCTCTCTCTCTCTCTCTCTTAAAGTGCTGCGCTAGAAGGACATACTGTATTTGAGTTATGTCTGCGCACTGCGCAGTACTGTAATTAAACTTGCATGGTAATAAAATTCAGTAAATGCTGAAGCTATCCGTTTCATTTCATTTTTCTCATTGAAAAACGATACAAATGGCATTTATATGATATTCTGCATAAAAAAATAAGTGAAATAATACAAATTCTGTTATAGCAATCAACCGCTTATAGTGTTCAAATTGGCTCTGGACCAACGTGATCACTATAAGCGGATTCCACTGTATTCCTTTGTTTTAATCACTTGAGACGTTCCTACACCCTACTTTCCCAGACTTCATTCTGCAATTGTAAATTCAAGTTCCTTTACACTTAACCATCTGTGATGCCCAACTTCCCACTTCCTAATTCACACTCAAACCCCTTTGTATTTTAAATTGTATCTCTTAACCCCATACCTCGGGAGACCGTGATGATACCTTCAAAGGTGAAGGTGTGAAAACACAATCAGGGAAGGGGCCGGCCAAAGGACACAAACACACCCCAGAAGTGGACCTTCCCTCAGTTATAAATGTTTAGGTTTTCCCATTGTCTTGGTCTTTTTCTTTACTATCACCCACTCGGGTAGAACTGACCTTTCCTTGCAACGAAATAAATTCATGTCGGCCGGCGAAGTCTCTTTTTCATTATTCACCAACAGCAAACGGCTAAGAATTTCCACCACAATTTGGGGGCTCGTCCGGGATCCCTCGTGCAGTCGTCTGGGACGGAACGCGGACAGCGACAGGCCAATCCTGGGAGAGAAAAACCTTCCAGCCTCCATACCTCAATTCTCTTCTGAGAGGGAGGACTGACCGCAGACGCCCCAGATCGTTGCCGCTGGGATTCCAAGAACGTAACTCTATGAAATTCATCTGGTGAGCACTGAAATATTGACCTTTAAATTATCTTTCTCTAAAATTTAAGAAATTGACTTTTGGGCCACATGTGGCATTTAGCTGGCACCTCTGGCTGAGATGTGGTATGGTAAAATGTATGAGGGCCAAATCATAACCACATACACATTGCCATATATTCAAATTTGGAGGGAATTTTTCTTCTGGTACACTTATTTAACTGAGGCACTTGGCCCAGATAATAGAATATTCTTTTGGGCCGCATGTGGTACTGCTCTTTTATTTCCTGTCTTACATTATTGGACAAACTGATTAATCCAGGTGTGTCTGAGTAGTCACAACGGTCAGACACATCTGGATTAATCAGTTTGTCCAATAATGTAAGACAGGAAATAAAAGAGCAGCCTTAAATTCAGGAAGTAGCGGAGCTTTGCATAAAGCCCATTGTAGAGTGAAAAGAAAAAAAGGGAATATCCGCACACTGGATTAAGGCTCCCATTTACTGGATAATTGCAATGTTTTGACCAGACGTGGTTTTCCTCAGGCAACTAGAGAAATGGCATAGCAGGCATATACAGTATAGGCTGAAGGCCTGATGACATCACACATCTGTCATTAGTTGGATGGGCTTCAACTTAGTATGCACAGAGGTCAAAAAATGTACAATGATGTTACACAACACAATACAAAATATACACAGATACACAGGTCAAGTGTTTAAAAGATATACACAAAGACATGAGATTACAGTCGATAAACAACAAAATGCATAAAGTCTAAAGAACACTATTTGGAGATCTCCAACGTGTTCTTTAGACTTAATGCATTTTGTTGTTTATGTATGCCTGCTACCTGTCACGCCATTTCTCTAGTTGCCTGAGGAAGACCACGTCTGGTCGAAACGTTGCAATTATCCAATAAATGGGAGCCTTAATCCAGTGTGCGGATATTCCCTTTTTTTTCTTTTCAATGATCCTATGACTATCCGGCACCTGGCCTAAAATAGGCACTGGATGTGCGCACAACTACTCTGTTTTTCTATATTGTAGCGTGGCCCAACGAAAGCCTCAGTGCTAGACACATGAGAGGCTGCATAGAGTTACTCACAGCTTTTGATATTTCAAAGCAGTGCATTGGTAGTATAGTGTTGTTAGAAACCTCTGGCAGCTCTGGCTGAATGTCATGCAAACTGACCCAGGTCCTACATTCTCTACCTAGAGCCCTATTCGCACGGGATTAGTATTACCTGGGGACTGGTAATTTGTAAATTACCCCCCCACGTCTGTGTTTCTTGCGGTGCATTCGCACAGGATAAGTGAAGTCTGTATTTTACTCAAATTTACTGACATTAAGGCTCCGATATGACGTCAAAGCTGTGCATGTCGTAACATCCTCTGCTGTCACATCCATGTGCGAAGCAAATGTAAATAAAATGTCAAAGCAGCAACGTTACTTCGCAACAGTGCAGTTGTTGTCACAATAACGGGCCGTCACAGCATTTGTAGTAAAAAGCCGCATGTCAATATCCTCCGAAATTTCGCTCTTTTTATGGATCTGTTTCTTCAAATGGGTCTCCAGTACTGAGACGAGACTGTAGTTGCACCTAAAATGATGTCAAAATTGCTATTCATAATTTCCACCGCAGCCTCCATGTTTCAACCCGTACAGTATGGTTTCAACCGGGGAAGAAGTAGAAAAAGGCGCGCAATAAAAACAACAAAAACAAAAAATGCCCCTCAATTACTGAGATGCAGATTCACACGGGACTAGTTTTACCACAGGACCTCGGTCTTGGGTGAAATATAGCAGGTCATTTGTGGGGGAATTTTTACTTTACAAATTACTGACATGGCGCATTCGCACGGGATTAAGATCACAGACGTCCTCCGCAATTATTACAAATTACCAGGGGTCTCATTTATAAAACTGTGCGTGGGATCGTTACTAAAAGGGTACGTACGCCCAAAAGCCAAGTTTTGCGTGCGCCAGTAAATATTCAGATTTATAAAACCCTGCGTACGCACACTTGCAGGCAAACTTCCCTTTATAAATCCCAGAGTTCCTACAAGTGTGCGCAGCTGAATCCGCTTCACGTTCCGCCCTGTACACGCCCTGTTTTAACCCTAGATGGTCAGTGCAAACCACCACATGAATGTGATCTGCATGTCAATGAGCCTGACGTGCTCTTGTTCTGTCGCTGTTGTGAATTAGCTGCAGGTGTGAAAGTGGCGACGTGACGTGTTGCTGCAGCTGTTAACGGCGTCAGCGGCACAGAGCGCACGCGGTGTTGTTTTGGTGCGCTGCCTCTCACATGCTGGACCCGGTTCGGCACATTTACAACAATGACAACAGTTCTAATCTGAAACGAGTTATTAACCATTCATCATGGTCTCCCTCTCCCTCCTTTCTCCTCCAGCGGTGCCGTGGTACAGCATTAAGCACGGGGCTCACCACTGTATTATTTACAGTAATTAGACTGATCGATACAACTTTGAATAATTAGCGGAATCAGTTACATTCTGAGGAATGATCAAACATGACACTTCTCTTGATAACAAGAAAACAGAATGTAACAATTGTGCGAACGATTACTGGATTTTTATTCCCCCAGGGTTTGAGATTTAATTGACTCTCGATCATATGTTCACAGTATCACAGGAACATATAGTTATTTACACCATGTATTTATTCCATGCAGCCGCGCCGTCCTCTCCTCCTCCTGCGCTCTGAGTGGACAATATGACGGAGAGATGGTGGTGATTAAATATAGAGAAGGAATTTTGATTTTGAATTTTCAGTTAGATTCTAAGAAGATGTTTCTGAAACACCAGTCCGATGCAAAATAAGGGCGCTGTTGAATTAAATCACCGTGGCAACATGGATCTAACGCATACGGGTTGAAATTAAATGTGTGACGGCCGATAATAAAAACATAATCGTTCTTCTCACTCATCATTTCCCGAGTCTGACTCCAGTTCACCACCACACCGTCTGTGTCGCCAATTCCCCTTTTCCTTCAAACCATGCGTACGCATGGGTCAGAGTTTGCTTAGAGCTGCGCACATTCTCCCGTCAAGTTTGTTTTTTATAGATCACAACCTTGGCGTGGAAAGTCACGTACGCCACTTTCAGCCCCGTTTAGTGCGTACGCAACGGTTATAAATGAGACCCCAGAGGTCCCCAGGTAAAACTAATCCTGTGTGAATAGGGCTTAGGTCTTATAAAGCAGGGACAATGATCACATGAAAGCACAACAGTGGTGTAACCAAACATTGTTATTTTATTATCTTAAAAAGTAACACAATCCCCATAGGGTATCACATACACTACAACAACGGTAACACCAGTACTACACATCAAAGGGACTTTCAGATATTATAGACATTTAAAAAATCCCTCTCTTTATTGTTTAAATTATTTGACTAGGCATGACAGATAAACATCATTTACAGGTATGACATACCGTCACCATTAGAAACAATGTTATTGTTGAACCTCCATTTTTGTATACCACCGCCGATGTTAAGGGAAGACATTTGATGGACTGTCAGTGTAGAAAAGGGGTGGAGGGTTACAGGACTGTGGCTGGAGGGAGTGATGGGTCGATGGAGGACCACTGGGCCAGAGAGTTGGGGGGGGCGGTCGGTCGGTCGGGTAAAGGGGCAGTGCAAACATCAGATGTGAGGGATGGGAACCCATGACTTCCACTGTAGGCAGGGCAGCTAACAGAGACAGAGCCCCACTGGAGCTGTGGTGCAACGGATTAAACTCCACTGTGGGGGAAGAAAAACTCAACCGTAGTGGTAAACCCAAGATTAGTGGTGCAAGAGAAACTAGTGTAGTCGTAGGGACGTGGTAAAGGTAGAACAGAAACTAGAACTTAACTAACACAATCTGGACTCCCTGTCTGTCTGTGGTCATGGGATGGGGGGGTTTGGGGGGTGGGGGGTAAGGCTCATCATCTGTGAGTACACCTGGCACTTCAAACCCCACTTGGAATTCTTGGACAACACATTGTGTATCCATATCACCCTGAGGGGTTGGAGTTTTCCTTGCATGGTGACCCTCGGTGTCCCTGGAGACTAAAACCCAAGAGCAGTGGTGGAAAGAACAGTGTATCTATTTCACTGGGAGAAAATAAATCAAGAGGATTATAGAATAGTAGAGATCAGTCATTTAGGAACATACTGTATATAACTTATATGGTAACACACAGGTTGGACCTCTGTATACCTGGGAGATGTAAAGAAGAACCAAATAAAGTGCTAGAATGAAACGAAGCAGCTCTGAGGGAGTTTTGGTGTGTCTCTACAGCCCATGTGACTGTAACCATGTTTCCATCCACAAGTTTTTCTTTGCATTAAGCAATATCGAATAAAAATGCCTTATGGAAACAGTAAAATTCCATTAAATATCATGAATATCAATAAAAAGTTAATACGGTCGATCTCATCGGATTTTCTATCGATCGATACAAAGTTTATGCAACATATTGTTGATGGAAACAGTTCTCTGATGGATAAATGTGAGTTGCGATCATGTTTTATGTCAATTCCTCTCCGCTTTTTATTCGATTTAAAGGTCTGAGATGGAAACGCACTTGAGCCGGCATTATTTGCATCAATATTTTTAGCGATCTTCAGATAATTCGATCGACAATTGGATGGAAACATGGTTTGCGACATCATCGAATGCATTTTGTGATTCTTCATTCATGAGAACTTTTCGAAAACTAATTTGCATTGTACCTAAATATATTCTGCATGATGTTCTATGTAATGACAATAATGACTTCTCCTCTAACAGTCAGAGCCACATCAGGCCGGTGGGACAGGTGCAACGTCAAAGCAGGTGCAGGAATTCAGAGGAGAAAGAAGAAACAGTTCCTTTAGCCACGGTCAGACAACACAAACCATATTGTTTGTGAGTTTAGTTTTAATCCACGCACTTGGGTTTCAGTCCCTTTCTGGGAGCCACAGGATGGTTTTGCACAGGAAGTCATGTACCACTAGAGGCCATGATGGTGATGATGAGGAGGAGGAGGAGGAGGAGGAGGGGGGTAGTCGGGGTGTGATCCACAGCTGAACCACAATACTATCATGTACCATTAGAAGAAGCCTTGTTAGTGAAAATGGGGAAACAACAGGTGGGAGTCCAGCACTTTGTTGTGTAGTGTGTTTGTATATATGTTCATGTATGTATGTGTGTATGTGTGTGTGTGTGTGTGTGTAGACATTCACAGGCAAGAGGCTGATGACAGTGTGACAGTAGAAAGGATGGGCTGTGTTTTTGCTGCTGTGGAGGTAGTTGTAGAGGAGCCTATAGGACGACAACACTGGGACTGACAGCTCCCTGAGCCTATAGGAGAGCAGGAAACCAGCCGGCCTATAGGACTGCAGGATTTTTCAAGACAGGTAAATTCAGCTCAGCTCAGCTCAGGTCCGGGTGTGGAACGAGACCGAGTCATTTTCAACGTGGGTCTGATCTCACACCTCCCTGTGCTGTAGTCGGTGGCCGGCCATCGCTCCGTCCGTCTGTTCAAACGCTTCATAGAAGGGACTGAATGGCCTCGGCCAGAAGTACACAGGTGAAACCTATTATTACACACACGTAAGCAGCCATTTAATACTATATACTCCCACTATATCATCACTCTTTATTATGATTATTATCATGGCTTCACTGACCATAATACATATAGCACCAGGAGTGAGAGCGGCTCAGGGATCTCAGATTCACGCTGTCGTGGACTTGACAGAAACGCAACGCAACGGAAAAGTCTTGTAGAAACAGAGGATCGGTGAGATCAGAGGACGAGGTCACATCCCTGCTGGTTGTGTACAACACTGAGGTGGACGCTTTTGTTTTTTAAATGTCAATCCGTTACCTCTGGACAGGAAACACTTGAGTGTATAGAACAAGCTTCAGTGTGAAACCCAACGAGGATGTGGCGACCTCTGGTGTCCACCGGACGCAGCTGCATCACATTTTCACTCTGCCTGAAACAAACTGTCGCTCTGTTTCACTGCTTTAACTGGAATCAAGGTGCTTTGACTGAAATGTTGTTGAGCAAACACTTCTTCCTCTCTTTCTCTCTCTCTCTCTCATCCTCCTTTCACTTCATTCGTACAGAAAATAGATGGTGAAAGGTTTTAGTTGGATTTTCTAGACCAGTGGTTCTCAAACTTTTTCACATCAATGACCCCTAAATTGACACAAATTAGACCACGGACCCCCATTGGACAAAATTTTGAAGCAAACACCATTTGTTCCGAGACTGAATAAAGTTTTCTACATTCAAATTAGGGCCAATGGTGTGGATTTTGGGAAATATTATGGAGAAATTTCTGGAAAAAAGTGGTACAATTTCTCCAAAAACCTTCAAACATTTTCTAGGAAGAAGTGGTAAAATCCCCCCCCCCCCCAAAAAAAAGTAAAAAAAAAAACAACCAAACAAAAAAAGTTTAAAATTTTCTAGAAAAGAGTGGTAAATTTTCAAAAAAAAAAAAAGTTTAAAAAAAAATCTGGAAAAAGTGGTAAAATTCTCAAAAAAATAAGTTTAAAGAAATCTAATACTATATATATTCTCAAAGAAAAAAAAGTTTAACAATTCTAGAAAAAGTTGGGGACCCTCTTCAACCCTCTCAAGGACCCCTGGGGGTCCCCGGACCCCACGTTGAGAACCACTGTTCTAGAGGAAGGGTCCACTGAGGTCCTGATGGCATACTGTCAGTGAGTCTTTCGGTGTGAATAAATCTGGACTGACTGAGCTCATGAGTAAAGATGAAAGAACATCCATGTTTTATACTGTTTTGGAACTTGTTGTGAGTTTGTATGGCTGCTGGGGCTTGATGGGGCAATAACAGAAATAATAATAATAATAATAATAATAATAATAATAATAATAATAATAATAATAAATACTATCAATAAAAATATGTAACAGAATAATAATAATAAATACTGATAGGAACTTGGTGAATTTGAATAGGATTAGTACGGTTACCTGAGCAGTCAGTATGAATACATGTCCAAGCTAACAGGACAAGCTCTCTGACAGCTGACCTCAGCAGGTTGTATGGGAACCCATCTGGGAATATCAGTTCATATATTAATCAATTAATATATCAAGTTTTGATTTTTGGTTTTTAATTCAGAATTGTTTTGTGCCTCAGACTAAACACTGGAGTTTTCCCTCAGGGATCAGTAAAGTTTTGCTTTCATTCATCCATCAGCTCCATCACTTATGTCGGGATCGGTCGCTAATCTATGTAACGCAGACAAACCACCACTCACACTCACATTCACATGCATGTCTTTGGATGTGCAGATACACACAGAACTCCTCATACATACAGAGTCCCAAAAGGAGAACTTCGCTGCTCCGAAGCAACAGCGCTTAACCTGCTCTGACAGAAATCAGGGTGTTGCATTATGACGCAGCTGCATCCTGTGGACACGGAGAAGAACGTAAAGAGAGAGACAAAAGTGAAAGATCTGAGCGGTCGGACATCAAAATCCCATAATCCCTGGAGCTGCACCTCAGGCCGTCTGCACACGTCACCACAACCGGAGCCGCTCACATTCGCTCTATAGGACGAATCTCCTTGTTGTTTGCAACTACTTCCGGGTAGAAAACCAGCATTTGAACAATAGTGACGGACGAGAGTTTCGCTATATATATCTAATTTTTCATGTCACTATATCGCCGTTTAGACTAATCTGATGTTTGTAAAGTCTATAAAACCAATGATTGGACAAACATTACTATTTACGTGTGCACATTTTTGTAATTAGTCATGGTTATCAGAGATTAGCCGGGCTAACGGTTAGCTAGCTGTTTAACTTTAATAACTCAGTGACTCAATAAACGCTCCATGAAAAAATATTTTCTCCAGCGGATATCTGAGTTCCAACATGACTGAGCTAACTGGAGTAGTTTCATGTCGTGTCCCACAACGGGAGGGTTTTAACAGCTGACGTCCTGATGTTAGCTTAGCTGCCGCCGTTAGCTTAGCTACCGCCGTTAGCTTAGCTACCGTTAGCTTAGCTACCGTTAGCTGTCCCTGTCAGCTGAGCCACTGATGCTTTCTAGACACCGTGATTCCCCCAAACTGAATAAATACAACACACAGCAACACAAAACACACACACAGAAATAGTAATGTTTCTTCAATCATTTCAGATTTGTCTAAACAGTGATAGGGCGTGAAAAATATGATATATAGCTAAACTCTCGTTCGTTACTATTGATCTCATTCAAATTACGTGCTGGTTTTCTACCCGGAAGTAGAATGTAAACAACAAGGCGATTCGGTCTATACGGACGTGGTCAGTCGACGGACCGTCCCACCGCCTCTTTTCTTTTCTTTTTGCATTTCCTGTCGCTGCTGCTGCTGCTGCACCTGGCAGGGTGTGTATGCCGGTGATAGATGTTGGAGGAGAGCTAACAGAGAGCTGCGTTGACCAGCGAGTGTGTGTCAGTGTGTGTGTGTGTGTAGTGTCAGTAGTAGCAGTAGCTGGCAGAGCTGCAGCGTCTCTTCAGTGTGCGATGCCAGGACACACCACTAGAGGGAGATGTACTGATCTGAAAGCAGCTGGAATGGGGGTGGAAATAACATGACCTGAGATTACAGATTATACAAACATAACCCACACACGCACACACACACACACACAAGCCCACACGCACACACACATGCACTCACGCACACACACACACACACACACACACACACAACTAGAACCCACATAAGTGAAACAACACGACAGCAGTGTGTGACATGTTCAAGAGTCTGCCCAGTGGCCTGGTGTGTATGTATGTGTATGTGTGTGTGTATTTATATATTTATATATATATGTGTGTGTGTGTGTGTGTGTGTGAGAGAGTAGTTTCCTGGTGTTCTAAATATGTTTGTGTCTGTCAGTGTGTGTGTGTGTGTGTGTGTGTGTGTGTGTGTTAACAGCTATAGTTCCACAGTGGGCCTGTCGCAGCTCCACTGGTTCAGTCAGTCTGTCAGTCTGAAGGTGTAACAGTCCTTAGGGGGCGGAGCTATTATTTTCTGCCCCTCCCTCCCCTCCCCTCCCTTCCCCTCCCTTAGAGCACTGGAAAAGAGAGTAAGGACACGACACCACCATTGACTCCCATGGTAAGGTTTTTGCGCCCCTAGTGGCAGGATATGGGTACTGCAAAAGCGCCCAGAAAACCCATTCACTCCAATGTATTGAATGTGTGTCGCCCACTTGCTTGTAAATTGATGAAAGGCCGTGTTTTTGTTTTTAGGTGTCTTGGTCGTATCAAATTATACTTATGATTTGTTTATTACAAAATGTAGATTGAAACATTAATGTAGACAACTGTTTTTTTTGTTTGTTTTTAACAGGAATCAAGGTGCTTTGACTGAAATGTTGTTGAGCAAACATTTCTTCCTCTCTTTCTATCTCTCTCTCATCCTCCTTTCACTTCATTTGTACAGAAAATAGATGGTGAAAGGTTTTAGTTGGATTTTCTAGATCAGTGGTTCTTAAACTTTTTCACATCAAGGACCCCTAAACTGACACAAATTAGACCACGGATCCCCCCCATTGGACAAAATTTTGAAGCAAACACCATTTGTTCCGAGACTGAATAAAGTTTTCTACATTCAAATTAGGGCCAATGGCGTGGATTTTTGGAAATATTATGGAGAAATTTCAGGAAAAAAGTGGTACAATTTCTCCAAAAACCTTCAAACATTTCCTAGGAAGAAGTGGTAAAATTCTCCAAAAAAACCCCAAACAAACAAAAAAAGTTTAAAATTTTCTAGAAAAGAGTGGTAAAATTTCAACAACAAAAAAATCGAAATCTAATATATATGTATTCTCAAAGAAAAAAAAGTTTAACAATTCTAGAAAAATTGTTTGTTTTTTTTACTCGCCTATGTGTTAATGTTTATCTGTAAAGGATCCTCAATGATGCTATTAACGTGGGTGATCTATAAATGTCCTTAAATTATTTAAAGGCCTCATGCTGTGCACTTTTCTCTGGGTTTATTTACCTGCTGATATCCCTAACAAAATGTATCATTGGTTTTGAGTATCTGTAATCTGCTTAATATCGTCTATATTGCCCCTTTCTGTTGCCTCTTTCTGGAGCTCTAGCAGGCACAGGTCATTTGGCCAATCAGAAGAGAGAATGAGAACCTCTCCTCTGATTGGCTCACTGTTTTTGAGTGGCATGTGGTCGGGCCAATCACAGGCAAGTAACTGAAACCTAAGCTTCATTCATAAAATTTGAAAAAAAATAAAAACTGGTCAGGGTGGGCGGAGTTACCTTGTGTGTGACATCACAGAAAGGAGGAAGTGCTATCTGCTCGTCTTAAAGAGACAGTTCCTACAAATGGGCGGTGTGTGTTTCTCCGTTTATGACCAGTTTGATGCATGGGGCAGTATATACATGGCCCAGAGACCTCCCCAAGCACCAAAAAATAACCACAATCAAATTTTTCATGCCATGGGGCCTTTAAAACACCGCACTTGCTCATTCACCAACAATGCAGAGATGTCAGTTCTTGGGCGCTTTTGCAAAACCCATATTCCTCCACCAGGAGGCGCTAACATTGGACCAATGCGTGTCGTTAGGTCGTTACTCTCTTCTCCAGCGCTCTACCGCTCCCTAAAGCCCATTGGCTGTCAGCATTCTTCTGTGTCCCGCCCCCCTCCCCCCCCCCTCAGACGCTGGTGATTGACGCAAGGCAGGCGCTGGGCTTCTGCAGCTTCTCTGGTTGGCCGCCGGCGGGTTCTGGGATAGTGCGGAAGGAGAAGGGGGGGGGGCCGCCGTTGCCGGTGGTGATGCCGAGGTGGCCGGGGCTCAGCGCCAGGTTCTGCCGACGGTTGCTCTCCACGATGGAAGAGGTGTTGGACGCCAGGCTCTCCCGCGTTCTGCAGGAGGAAGACACAGAAACACACAGTGAGACACACACACAGAGAGAGAGAGAGCAGGAAATGGACAATAGTCAGAGGGAGGATTACTCTTTAAAGGGAAAGTTCACCCAAAATTCAAATTTCACTCATTATCTACTCACCCTCATGTCGACGAAGAGCTGTGAGAATTGTCACAGTCCTCCGTTCCTTCTCTGGAAGGTCGTCTGTAATGTCCCTCTTGTATTGAAGCCCCGACATGAGAAATTGTTCCGCCGGTCAGGAAGAGCAGTGAACTGAGACACTGGGAGCTTCCGCTACAAACAAGCTTAAAATATAGACTTATTTAATTTTTTTCGGAACAATTTCTCATGTCGGGGCTTCAATACAAGAGGGACATTACAGACGAGCACTATGGAGGTATTTGGGTGTTTTTTGGTGTGTCTTTTTGGACGAAGAAAGTTGGTATCCATTCACAACCATTATATGGACAAACACTGCTGCACGGACCCCCCACCCCCCCCCCCCGTAACTCAGAGAAGGAACGGAGGACTCTGAAAATTCTCACAGCTCTTAGTCGACATGAGGGTGAGTAGATGAGTGAAATTTGAATTTTGGGTGAACTATTCCTTTAATGAGCAGCTGTGAAAACAGATTTGTGGAATTTGAAAGTTCAAAACTGTTGGACTCATTTGCTTCTCTGCTCTGTCCACGCTCTGCTCACACCGGTCACATTCTGAAGTGCATCTTTAGCAGCAAACCGTTTGTAGTTACAACATGTTGACCTGTGTTGTAGTGTTGTGACGTTGACGAACGAACCGATTCTATTGAACGGCTCGTTAACATGAACGATGGGAACCGAGTCACAGCTGGGAACCGTTCTTTTTTTTTTTTTAACATCTCTGTGTGTTCATAACAGTCAATTGAAGCTGCTCCATTGGCTACGTAAGTGGCGTGCAAACTCAGATATTAGTGGGATATCTAATTTTGTATTATTTTGTTCCAAATCTCACCCCATTATTTCCAAGATAAAATGAGTTACCACCAGGCTGGCTTCTTAAAACTTAATAAATATTTTAAAAAATCAGTCAAATGAGCCAGTTTTTTGAACGGAACAGCTCACCAAGATCCGGCTCCCCTCAAAGAGCCATAAATCCCATCTCTACTGTGTTGTAGTTAAAAACAGGGAGTCGCAGGTATTATTGGGCAAAGTCCTAATAACAAGAGAGCATGCAGCACTACAGCTGCTGCTGCTGCTGCTGCTGCTGCTGCTGCTGCTGCTGCTGCTGCAGGAAGGACATTCACTCCTGAGGGAGCTGCTAGTGGAGAGAAGGTCTAAACTCATCCATGGGTTTTCATCTATCAGAATTTAAAGGGACAGTCCGGCATAAGTTTAACCCATGGCCTAACACAGTGGTTCTCAACGTGGGGTCCGGGGACCCCCAGGGGGCCTTCAGAAGGTTCAAGGGGGTCCTCAACTTTTTCTCTTAATTTTGAAACTTTTTTCTAGAACTTTTAAACTTTTTTTTTTTACTACTTTTTTTTTCTTGACACTTTTAAACTTTTTTTTATTTTGAGAAATTGTATCACTTTTTTTAAAAAAATTTTTTTATTTTACCAGTTTTTTCTAGACTTTTAAAAACTTATTTTTGATAAATTTCACCATCTTTTTTTATTTAGATTTTTAAAACTTTTTTTAAAGAGAAATTTTACACATTTTTTTCTAGAATTTTTAAAACTTTTTTTGATAAATTTCACCAGCTTTTTATAATTTAGATATTTTAAAACTTTTTTAAAGATAAATTTTTTTTTTTAATATTTAATATTTCAAAAAAATAAACGCCAATGGCCCTAATTTGAACATACATTTACATTTTCTCAGAACAAATATTTGTGTTTTTGTGGTGTTCGTTTCAAAATTTCGTCCTATGGGGGTCCATGGTCTAATTTGTGTCAATTTAGGAGTCCTTGATGTGAAAAGGTTTGAGAACCACTGGTCTAATACACCGTGACACTAAGCAAGACCCCCCCCCCCCCCCCCCCCCCCTCCAGAGATCCAGTTTGCTGACCACTAGCTTCTCTAGTTGTAGCAACTTCAGTACACTGCTGTCTATTCCTCCACCAGCAAACCACCAGCAAAAAGACAGGGCTTCCCTACAACGAGCAAGCTGGAGGAGAGTGTGTGAGTTTTGTTTTCCTCTCTTTCAAATAGAAACTAGTCAAAGCCAGCAGGTGTTTGATGCCTCATATTATGGGCTGGGACACTATTTGTACTGTTGATGATGTTTGATGCTGTTCTGATTATTTTTTGTGTCTATAGCCCTATTAGCACGGGATTAGTTTTACCTGGGGACCTCTGGTAATTTGTAATAATTGTGGAGGACGTCTGTGATCTTAATCCCGTGTGAATGCACCATGTCAGTAATTTGTAAAGTAAAAATTTCCCCGCAAATGACCTGCTATATTTCACCAAAGACCGACGTCCTGTGGTAAAACTAGTCCTGTGTGAATCTGCATCTCAGTAATTGAGGGGCATTTTTTGTTCTTCCCCGGTTGAAACCATACTGTAGGCTACGGGTTGAAACATGGAGGCTGCGGTGGAAATTATGAGCAGCATTTTTGAAGCCGTTTCAGGTGCAAACACAGGCTCGTATCGGTGCTGGAGACCCATTTAAATAAACAGCTCAGATCCATAAAAAGAGCGAAATTTCGGAGGATATTGAGATGGATGACATGCGGCTTTCAACAGGTTTAATACAGATGCTGTGACGGCCCGTTATTATGACAACTGCACTGTTGCGAAGTCACGTTGCTGCTTTGACATTTTATTTACATTTGCTTCGCACATGGATGTGACAGCAGAGGATGTTACGACGTGCACAGCTTTGACGTCATATCGGAGCCTTAAAGGGATAGTAGCATTTTTTTAAAAGTGGGGTTGTATGATCTACAAATAGCCCCTAAGTACTTTAATTGCAGTAGAAGACTCTTTTTCCAGCCCTTCAAAGTGCAGGAAAAACACAGTTTTTATTTGGACCTAACCAACTGCTGATCGGCGGGCGCTAACCCTGGGCGGAGGGATACGTGAGTTAGGTCTAAATAAAAACTGTGTTTTTCCTGCACTTTGAAGGGCTGGAAAAAATTATATTATAGTGAACAATGGAACTGTGTATTTTTTTCAGGTAAAACCTCTTTTAGGCCACGAAAATAGGCCGTTTCTTTGGGTCTGTTCACAACACTGTATGTTGTAAATCTCTGGGCAGGGCTATTATGGGCTGGCGTTGCTAACGGGAGGAGTGCAGAGAGTCTTCTACTGCAATTAAAGTACTTAGGGGCTTTTTGGAGATCATACAACCCCACTTTAAAAAAAATGCTACTATCCCTTTCATGTCAGTAAATTCGAGTAAAATTACAGACTTCACTTATCCCGTGCGAATGCACTGCAAGAAACACAGACGTGGGGGGGTAATTTACAAATCACCAGAGGTCCCCAGGTAATACTAATCCTGTGCGAATAGGGCTTATGAGTGGCTTTTTGATGGAGGTTTGCTGGTGGAGGAATTGACAGCAGTGTAGTTATCGTGCGGTCTTTGCTGAAGTTACTACAACTAGAGAAGCTAGTGGTCGGCAAACTGGATCTAAACAGCATGTAAACTTAGGCCGGAATATCCCTTTAACACACCTGCTGATGGCTTGCTTTTCTTTAAGGTGGACTGAGCCTGGTTTTGTTAGATTAGAAAAGAAGAATGAACATTTCATTCTTGCATCACTCACTGCGACGTACTGAACCAACATCACCTGTATGTAACACCTAACTGATCAAGTCTGTAGACAGTTAATGATAACGATGTGACCGTGGGTGAAGATTCGTGGCATTTATCTTTAAACAGAAAACACAAACCCAATACAGAGTTCCTACACATTTGAAATTTAAAAATTCCAGACCCTAATTTCCAGACTTCTCGGTAAAAACATTCAAATAATTTGTGACATTTCAGAATTTAGGCTATATGTGTATCATGTAAATAAATTATGCAACTAATCGTTTGTTTTCATTATTCTGAATTTGCATGCCATTATGTCACCAAATTATTTCCAGGAGATTGTAGCTAATACAAAATAATTAACCCAAACAACTTCAGATAAGATCAATCCCAGATAAGTATTAAGATAAATATATTTCCATACAATAGTTTCCATTTTCCATACTTCTCCAGACCTGGAAATGTATAAAATCGAATTATACTTTTCCATACTTTCCATACTTGCGTAGGAACTCCTCGTTGTCCCTTTAAGTGTAACATTTTGAAAATGCATCAAAGACAAAGACACAAGCAAGTAAGCACCTTTCCTAATTCCCAACGGGAAAGTCAAAGAATGGATAAATAACTTACAGGCTATAGTCTGTAATGTAATAGATGAAAAAAAGTATTATTGCTTTTTCAAGACAAAAAATGCAGCACTTCAGGAACAGCTTTGAACTTTCAATCAAATGTCTGTCATTTGTGTTTAATTTGTTATGCAATGTGACATTAATCTAATTTACTGGCAGGTTCCCTTCATATTTCTATTTTTAGCCTCAAAGTTAGCCATACCTTAAAAAAGTCCTCACCTATTTTAAATGAGTAATGATTTGTGTAAAGCACTTTTGGTAAGGCGCTATATAAAACCAATCCATTATATTATTATTATTATTATTTACAGGTATTTATAATGATATTAAAGATAATTCATAAAGAAAGATATAGTAAGACATGTAAATGTTTTTTTTAAATCGCCCAAGTAAGAAAGTGTAAAGGTGACTTTTTTCTTTCCTAGTATTCCAGTAGATGTTGACAACTGTGACATTATAGATGCTTCCATTTCTACCTGTGCATCCATTTGAGCAGCTCCTGTACCTGTAGTTGTAGCTGTAGCTGTATTTACCTCTGAGCCCCTCATCATTAGATGACAAAGTGACCTGATCACACTGACGGTGATGTCCCAGCACAAACAGGAAGACAGATAAAACCTAAAAAGGTTTGCACTTGCACAATTCAGCCAGCGCATCAAAGAGGGTCACAGCTTTTGTTGCAGGTGATTGGTGTTTATTGAAAGACTGTAAATAGAATCCAAGGTTTAAAGTTAGTCAACGCCTTTTATTGTGGAGTCGAATCACATGACAGAGAATGTTGTATGTTTCATCCTGTTTGACCAATTTGCTCAAAGTGTTTACAGGTTATTGCAACTCCTAGTGCCCATGTGTGTATTGTGTAGTGTTTGCATTTTTCAGTCAAGTTGAAAAATTGATTGATAGATTAATTTTTCAATATGTGTGTGTATGTGCTGAACCTACACTGTGGGTCGTCATATAGTCACATCACTAGAAGTTTAGGTGTTTTATTGAGATACGATTGTTTGTGCAGTTTCATCAGAATAACTTTCTCACAAATGTCTTCAAGTGTCCAGGGTTAGTGACTGTCATCATGAAGGGGCCGTGCGTTTACCACTGGCCACATCTACACTCTGAATGCTCTGTTGAGACCTCATCACCTCCATCCTTGTCAGTCACTCATTTCAAGTCTTCAGTGATCACATCTTACGGCTGAAATACACTGGGAACGGTCGCGACGCAAAACGTACGTCCATTCAGTCAATGGAAGCTCCTCCACCGGCCATGTGAGCGACGCGCACTCCAGAGGCCGTCGCACGGCGTTTCTCTTCTTTTTCGCGCCGGGTCTATTTTATTTCCTCGTCGCGTGGCTACTCGGCCCTCCAACAGGTAGAAAACTACAGAGAACTGTGTATAAAACGAATAGATTACGTTTAAAAGTGATTAAAATAAATGTCTCATGTACCAGAGGCAAAGCCAGTAGCAGTGCAACATTATGGGGTTTGTTTTTTTTACATTGTGGATCCATGATCGTGTAGTTAAACAGTTAATTGATACCATTTAATATAGTCTGCACTTGCAAACCTACATAGTCAGCAAATTACCTGTGAAAAAGGTACTGTCAATCCATTTTAACAGGAAGGATGTAAAAATGTGTTGAGATTCATAAAGTGCACTCATTTACTGCAGCTTGACAAGGTGAAGCTGAAGCTGCAACAACAAACAGTGAAGCCGTGTCGCGTTGCGTCCGTGCCTGGTGTAGCAGGTAAAAAACTCGCCGTTCCCAGTGTATTCCTGGCCTTAGTTTCTGCTTTTTACACAAATAAACAGTGTGGTCGTTCAGAGCAAATCAATAGACAGGGCTGCTGCCAGTGTATTCATCTGTGTGTGTGAGAGAGAGCAGAGTGGTTGAGGGAATCATGGCACTGTCTACAGCTCTACAGTGAGTTCAGGTTTTATCCACCTGAAATAGTCCAATATTTGGCTTCATAATCAAGCTGTGTTGGGACACCTGAGACTGAGACAGAGTAGCTGGTCCTTCAGTGTGATCAGGACATATTAGTGATCCTGTCTCCAGTCCGTCCTGAATGTGTCTTTGGTGCTGAACTCAGAGGTCACAGAGGTCACTGAGGTTACACAGAAAGTTTCAAAACACTGTGAAAGGACAGTTACTGAGTTCATGGTAAAGCACAATACTGGCTGCACAATCCTGCTGGTTTTATTCATGATGTGGTGTTTTTGTTTTTTCAATACAATATGGTAGAAAAGGTGACATTTAAAAAAAAATACATCACAATAAACTATAACATCTATCCTTACCTGTAATTATAGTAAGCTAACTAAATTAAACATAACAAAAGTTTTTAGTGTCACCTCGAGTGAAACTTTAACTCTTGTATTCAGTCAATTTTCTTATTATCATCATTAATTGAAATTAAAAAAAAAAAAAAAAAATTAAAAAAAGGAAAAAGAAAATATATCAGTTAAGATCATGGAGTTTGCATGGAATCAGAAATTTAAAAAATTGAGAAAAACTGTCTGTAACAAATACAGACGTTCATTAAATTATGAATTACTTAATAATTCATTAGTAAAATGTACAGTAAAACCTGTAGATTTACTTTAGTAGTAAATTAACAGTAAATTAAATTTAAAGGGATATGCCAACATTTTTTTTCGTGTCTTGCCTCACTCCCGAGTCCATGACCAGCAGATAGACACCATCCTTTCGACTGTGCGTGCAGTAACCATGGAGAGCCGTATCACTCGTAATTAGCTTAGCTCAAACACTGGAAGTGTATGGGTAGTGTTAGCCTGCCTCCTACCCCAGCCGTAATCAGCAGTCAGAAGCTGATTTCATTTTAGCTCTAAACTCTGTAAATATATCACTTTATCCACATTTCAAACATGTTTAGGTGAGAAAGTAGCCGTTTAGATCAGCAGTGTGTCGTTAATTTGTCTAAATACCAGCTGTTTACAGTTTTGTTTGGACGAATTCGGCGCTACTCAAGCTAGCCGTTGTGACCAACGCACTTCCGGTTACTTTCACAAAATAAAACACCCGCTGCCCTTTACATACAGAAAACCATGACGATAGAATTTGTGCTTTTACTTTGAAATAGGAAGCTAACCTACCCTCGATGTAGCTAGCTTGAACCAAAATAAAGCGTCTTTGCTTGAACCCTCCGTTTTGACCGATCTCGTCCCGTTAGCGGCATTTGACCGCTCAAGATGCCTTACCGGAGAGTTTAGTCAGCTCTGAGACGAAGATCGGCCTGCCGGTTTCCGTTTAGAGTTGCTGAAGAGTTTCTCTGATGACTTTAGGTGGAGGCAGGCTAACACTACCTATACACTTCCAGTGTTTGAGCTAAGCTAATTACGGGCGATACGGCTCTATCTCCATGGTTACTGCACGCGCAGTCGAAAGGATGGTGTCTATCTGCTGGTCATGGACTCGGGAGTGAGGCAAGAAACAAAAAAAAAAATGTTGGCGTATCCCTTTAATAGAAAATACGAATTTCATCTGACTCAAAAAAATGAAGTTGCAACAAAGAAAAAAAACGAAGTTGAGTCATATGAGTAAATGTCAATGTAAATGTTTGTCTAAACTTAAGGAATTTTCTGAGTCATATCAAATCAAACTCTAAAGGTCTTTGCACACTGAGTCCGTTTTTTTCGCATGCGTTTTTCGTATCCGTCATCCGACAAAAAACGTTACGCACACTAGGCTCCTTGCACACTGAGTCCGTTGCGTTTTATTCGCATGCGTTTTTATTTTGTGTTCCAAATTTCGGAGAGGGAGACAAAAAACGTCACGCAGTGATGCACTTTGTGGTTCTCTCACTTGTTGAGAAATGAAAGAGAAAAATTTAAATATTGTGTCCATCCTGAGAGGAGCCAGTAGCGAGGGGATCTATCATGATCACTTCAACAGTTTATTTTAGGATGTCAGTGGTCCAGTTTGATAGATATTGATTATTAGCTCACACATTAAACAGAAGACGGACAATTTCCATGATCCTGAACAGCGGCTGGCGCACGCACACACACACACACAGACAGTCACAGACACACCCACTCAGCGGTGATCCCCCCCTTCTCTCTCCCTCTCCAGCCTCGAAACGCTGATGTGATTGGTTAAAAAGACTTTTCACGGATGTGAAAAACGCATTAAATCGAACCTGTTCCGAAAACTTTTATGACGGACGAAAGTTTGGGACTCGGTGTGTAAACATGATCGACACCATAGTGCGAATTACAGGGGGGTTTGGGGGGGTTTGACCCCCCTAATTACGACTGCGACCCCCCTAAAAGAGGTACAAATAACAAATAGGGGGGGTTGAAACATTTATCTGTCTTATTAGTAATCATAAATACTACAATATACAGTATTTCCATAGTCTTGCCAGGAAGATGCTTGTAGTAAAATGTCAGAACCCCCTAGTGGACTAAGCCATTTCATTGCCAGAATCTGCGCGTGTCACTGACTATGAACCCGAGATACCGGGACTGAGTCCAGGTGCGCTGTGTAAAATGTTGACCCCCCCAATTGTCATTGTATAATTCGCACTCTGATCGACACAACATGAGGTCGAAGTTATTTTTTGACGTGCGGCAATTTCGTACGTAAAAAAAACGGACCCGGTGTGCAAAGGCCTTAAATAATAAATGTGAAACTAATGAGAGTCACGTTTTGCAGTGGGTTGCCATGTGGTTCAGTGTATAATATGCTCTCACCGTGGTGAGTTGAATCCACTGTCAACAGTGACCGAGCTGGAGTCCATACTGTCCAGTCTGGCAGAGTGGGCCGACTGCTGGTTCTGACTGGACTCGGGGTGGTTCTCTTTAGCACCGGGGAAGGTCAGAGTTCTTTCAAACCTCCTCTGTAGGTCCCTCTCCTTCTCTCTCTCCAGCAGCCACTGCATGGTGCCCGCCCCGCCCCCTCCCATCCCGACCACGCCCCCTCCGGCCTTCTCGTTCTCCCCTCGACTCTTAGTGGTCCCCCCTTCCTCCAGCTCGTCGTCGTCCGAGACGTTGTAGTAGTCGAAGGAGGAGGCCTCCGCGGCGCTGCCGGCGGGCTCGGCCCCTCCCGGCGGCGGCGGTATGCACGGCGTGGCCACCAGAGGTTTGGGAGCGTCGAAGGCCTCCTGGGAATCGAGTGCATCGCAAGACGAGGACAGAGCGGAGGAGGTGAGGGCGGGGGGTTTCCTCAAGGAGCTGTAGCCGGGCAGCGGGAGGCTCGGAGGAGGTTTGAAGAGCGTGTCTTTACTAAAGATCTCCTTACGTTTCTCCTGCCCAGAGGAGGCACTGTGGGAAGAGCGTCCGTTAGGAAGGGCTGCGTCTGGGATAGAGAGAGGTATTGGAGGCAGGCTGCCACCCTTAGGCCCCACCTTTAAGTCCTCCTTAGTGTCTTGGGGGTGGGGTGCTTGCCTTTCTGTTTGTCTGTCAGTGTTGCTTACTTTTAATCCGTCATGGCTACTTTTACCCAGAGTTCCCAGCGGGTTGGCTGCGGAGAGAACGGCGTCGGAGGAGGAACCGGAGCACTGGAAGTAATCGTCGGGAGGTAAGGAGGCGGGCAGTGGTTTGGGGGAGTACGCGGGCAGGCTGTCCCTGCTCTTACTCTTCTCTAAGCTCCGGCCGCCGTCCATCCCCAAAGAATCTCCGGGCAGCTTCGCCATCGTGGGGGGCGTGGCTCGAGAGTAGTGAGAAGAGCTCTGATTGGCTCGCAGGGTGCCGTCGTCGGTGTAGTAGCGGCTCCGTTCGTCGTAGTAGTCGGGCGGTCCGATCAACCCGGCACCGAGAGGTCCTTTGGAGTTGTCCATGGACCGGGAGCGCTCCTTGGCTTTGTCGCTGCGTTCGTTCCGGGACTTCCTCTCCTGGGTGTGGGAGTGCGAGCGGTGGACTTTGGAGTGGTGGGCTGAGGGGCCATGGCTTGGCTCGGGGAAAGGCATTTCTGTGCGTCGCTTGGCGAGCTCTCCGGACACGTCCCACTCCGGCGTGACGGGCAGGTGGGAAGAGTCCAGGATGTTGGGGTTGCTGTGCGCCAGGTGCAGCCGGGCCCGCTGCCGCTCCATCGCCAGGGCGTGTTCCCTCGGCGACCGCGCCAGCGAGGACGAGTAGGCCCGGTAGTCCCTGTCGGCAAGCAGCTCCAGATGGGAGCCGTCGCCGGGCTCGCCACCGCCGCCGCGCGACGCCCTGGTCTTGCTGTGCGAGCGGCCGTGTTTGGTCTGGGATTGCTTCCTGTGTCTGCCGCCGCTCCGCCTGCTCCGGGAGCTCTGATTGGCCGAGGACGCTTTGCTCCTCTGGGCGCGCTCTTCCTCGAGACGCTTCATGACCGCCGTGTGCCTGGCGAGGTTCTCTACGGTGAGGTCGGGGTTGATCCGGCGGATGATCTCCATCTCCACGTGGCGCGGCAGCTGGCTGGGCGCCTCCTCGTCGCGCAGCGGCCACTCCTCCGGCGGGAACTGGGCCGAGAAGGTGGCCAGCTGCTTGGCCTTGTCCTTCTTGAAGCTCAGACGGAACAGCTTCAAACCAAATTTCCGACTTCCTGTGCCGCTTCCTCCGCTTGCTTGTTTCTCGTTCTCCGCCGTCCCTCCCCCGCTGACTCCCCCTCCCCCTCCTCCGCCACCGCCACCACCGCCTCCTCGGTGCTTGGTGAGCGTGTCCGTCTTGAAGGGAAACCCGAGGGTGCTGCGGCTCTTCTCTGCGTTGCCTCCCGTCGTTTGGGGAGGTGTTTGCGGGGAATGCGGGGATGAGTACGCCTCCCGGTGGTCTTTGGGGGATCGGCGCTGAAGCGTGGTGTGGTGACTCGGGGGGTCGTCTCCACGGTATGCGTTGTTGTAAAAAGAGTCCCCGCCTCCCCCGCTGTGGTTTTGGCTGGACTTGTGGTGCGTTCGGTCTCGTACGCCTCCAGAGGTGGACGGGGTGATGGTGCCGGAGAGAGGAGAAGTGCACTGCGTCTGCTGATGCTGCTGTTGGTTCTGATGCTGCTGCTGCTGCTGCTGCTGCTGCTGCTGGTGGCGCTCGATGGATCTCTCGTCTAAGTGGTACCACTTGGAGCTGGTTCGGATTAGGCTTGGAGTGATGAAGTAAGTCTGAGGGGTCACGATAAAATATCCGTCTGGTGTTGGGTAGATCTTCCGCTCACGGACCAGCATGCTTAGCGTGTGGTGCAGAACCTCCTCTGTTGGCGTGGGAACACCTGAGCAAAAGAAGAGATGAACAGAAGTTAGACATGGGACCTTTAACACAGATTCTAGCACAGGAGATTTAAATGATGAAGTTACCCCCATCAAGGGCCCCTGGAAAAAATGTATCCGTTTTTTTTTTAACACCTTTTATGGAACAAAACATCAACAACACAAACATCCAAAATGTGTCATAAACAGAGAAACACCCAACGCCTGATTTTTTTTTTATGTCGACAAAGAATCAGGAAATGGTTTCAAAATTAAACAGAAGACCTGAAACTTAAAGTAGAATTCCGGCCATTTTTGACCCCTAAATCGTTGTCCTGATGGTCACCCAGTGTTGGAGGAGCAAAAAACGCCACTAAAATTGATGCAGGCAAACCGGAGTTAGACCATGGCTAGATGGCGCTACACACCACTGAACTCATATAGTGTACAGTATAAACAGTGTAAACTTTGTGTTTTTGCATGTAGTCACTCACCTCAGATAGCCGAACTCTGAAACATCCTGGAAAGACATTACTGTCCCATCACAAAAATAAACGGTCAGAGATATTTTGGACATTACCACTGCACTGCTCCACCGTTTATTTTTGTAAAGAACAAGGAAAAAGTGTTTGTTTCTGTGGCGGGGAGAGCAGGCGCTCTGTGATGGGATAGTAATGTCTTTCCAGGATGTTTCAGAGTTCGGCTATCTGAGGTGAGTGACTACATGCAAAAACACAATACTGTCTATACTGTACACTATCTGAGTTCAGTGGTGTGTCATAAGGATTCCAGTCATGTGCCATAGATATTTGATTGTTTTCTGAGTGTTTGTTGTGGTTGAAAGAATTGCCCCCAAAGGTTAGCGTTGTGGCTATCCCTAGCACCGTCTAGCCATGGTGTAACTCCGGTTTGCCTGCATCAATTTTAGTCGTGTTTTTTGCTCCCCCCAACACTGGGTGACCATCAGGACAACGATTTAGGGGTCAAAAATGACCGAAATTCTCCTTTAAAGAACATGTTTCTTATCCATATACTACTTTCTAATATATTTGAATACACTGTACACTTCACAAAAACAAACACACATACTGAAAGGGCACTTTGCTATCTGAGAACAGGTCTGTACAGAGGCTGCATCCGTCCATAGTGATGATGTAAAAGCCTCTCTGACATCAGAGCTAGACACCAACAGCCCACGTGGTTGGTTCCTCACAACCATCTGCAAAGCCTTCATGGGAAATTGTTTAAATACAGGTCAAAATACTTGGCAGGTGATTGGATAAGCTACCTGTCATGTGACGTATAAAGGGGAGCGTTGGAGAGGAAAACACAACACAGCACCAAAGCAGCTGGTATCAAGCATGTGATTCTTGTTGCTCACTGTGAGGAAACCTAAGCTGCAGCTCCTCCCTCATATTCTGCAGCCATGTCTGCAACTTTCACAAACTAATAATCCAACCTTCATGCAGAGACTGTCAACTGCTGGATCGTTTTGAGAAAGAGTTCCCTAAAGGATGCACAGTACAAAATAACTAAAGGGTTGTTGTTGTTCATGTAAGAATCTTTTATATGCCATGCCAGCAATAGCAGGAAGTAGGGGTGGGTATTGAGAACCGGTACTAAATTGGTACTGTCTCCTGACTGGTCGGTACCGAATTATCAATAAGCTCCTGGGCGAAACTGTACTGCCACGTAACGTTAATTATTTCTAACAGAGCCGGCAGAGACTGATCAGGTTATGTTATTCCATAATCGTTATTATTAACGAGGGTGACCATATATGGTGCTTAGTGCTTATAGAGAGCCTAAGCGGAAGCAGGAAGTAACGGTCACCATGGGACCTCAACTCTGAAAAACTCGCCATGCAAGTGAACGGGACTGAAAGTTTTATTTCGTGATCCGATTGAATTGTGCCATGAGAAAAAAATATGACCTCTACCTGTTTAAAACATCACGTTTCATCCGGGAAAAAAAGCAGTTTAGCATAAAACGGCAACGGCAGAATGTATTTTGTGTGAAGACCGCTCTACGGACTACAGATCTGGTGTCCCACAAAAGATACGTCACCAACTGACACAGGAAAGGGCGCCATGTGGTGACGTCACCTACGCCACTTGTAGTCTTTCTGGTTACAGATTCTTCTGAATTTTATTCTACAATAGTTTTATGATAAACTGCTGATTTCTCTTCATGAAACGTGATGTTTTAAACAGGTAGAGGTCATATTTTTTTCTCATGGCACAATTCAATCGGATCACAAAATAAAACTTTCAGTCCCGTTCACTTGCATGGAGAGTTTTTCAGAGTTGAGGTCCCATGGCGACGTTACTTCCTGCTTCCGCTTCGGCTCTCTATATCCAGCCTGTCACTGTCAAAATTTACATCTATTCTGTTCTTACAAAATAAAGTTTGTGAAGTGAAGTGCTGACAGATGTGCAGCTGACAGTGACAGTTTCCTCATTGTTAAACCTGAGCCACCGTCCAGGCCAAAGTCTCTTGGACATATACAGTATATACTACATATGTAAGTCTATTCTCTTCTTTTCTAACTGGCTCCTTTCAGTTTTCGCTGGTAGGAAAACTTGAAATCGGATGTGCTAAAACTAGTGAGGGGAAAAAAACTGGAAAAAACACTGTAAGAATTCCTGTGACCATGACCAGACCACAGCTGACCACAGCCGTCTGTACCAGCTTGTGCCTCATCTATCAACACACACTTTGAGAATCACAGGTCTAAAGTGTGGGCTCACTTAACTAAATCAAATGAAAATGCAATGAGCAGCATCAATAAGAGTATCAATATCGGTATTAATAAGCAGCATTGGTATCGATAAAATCCAGACGATACCTAACTCTATGATCAGTATCAACTTGCTAATAAAAGCTGATTGACCCTCACGACCAGACCAGATTGTCTGTGTTCAGACCTCGTGCTCAGCTGCTAGGAGTGATGTCATCACATGCATCCACAGAGCTTCGAGTCACCGTGCAAAAAGGACATTGATGTGAACTGTACCCACTGTGTCTCTGTCAATGAAACCTTGGTTCATTTATTTTGGTCTGGCCCACACACCAGACAACTGTGGAGCAGACTGGCACGCTTTATCAGTGATCATATTCACCCCCAGTTTAATTTATGCTGGAAAAATGTTTTGTTTGGCTACACCGCATATGATAAAAAACTAAATTCTCAGTTTTATATGATTAATTTGTTAATTATTTTATCCAAATTTTATATACATACCGGTAAGTCTACATTTTCTGGTAAGAAGCCAAACTTCTTGGAACTGTCTGCATATGTTGGTCAATATATCTCCTCCCTCTGTGATTGTGAGAATAAAAAAGCTGTTAAAACTTATGATCTTTGTAAGCTTTACAAAATATTTATTTAAGTTTATGTTTTTTCTGTCTTGCTGCCATCCCCTGGCATATTTATGATGGTTTGGTTGTGTATTAATTAGGGCTGACCCGATTTTCATATTTTGATAATCGAAGCTTCGCGGACATAAAATCGATTTTAATCGAAGCTTCGGCGGCCGGCGGGGTGCGTGATCGTAACACCTCGTCCTGACATGCAGCGAGCAAGCGAAAGGGCAACGAAAACTTGCGCGAGGGTGTCCTGATATGCAGCGTGACGATTTTGTCGCGAGTATATTCTATTGGTTTAGAATCCAAACCAATCAAATTATCGACATGAATTATCTGAGCGAGCAGAAATAATGAAAGTAATGGCAAATAAACACTGCATATCTCCAAAATCAGGCAGGTTTCCAGGATGCCAAGTAGCCTACTCATTTTAATGTAACAACTGCCGATGAGAACCGGTGTCAAAAAGGGAAAAAGGAGGGGGAAAAAATTGATCACGGACTTTCCATGCTGATCGATTACCATGGCAACGAACGAAGCTTCGAGGCTTCGAATTTTTTGGGTCAGCCCTAGTGTTAATGTTGTATACACTTATTTAACTGTAACTAACTGTATTCAGTCCTGTGTATACTCTTGCTGTCAATAAAGTTGTTAAAAAAAAAAAAAAAGTCACTGTGCAAACCAGTACAACAGATGCCACGTGGCTCATCTGCTGGTTCAACTTCAACTTCAACTTCAACTGGTGATTCTGTATTTTTAAAACCTACTACAGGCCTGCAGCCCACTCATCTCTACCCAGCCCTAAAGCATCTCCCTCCCCCTCTCCCTCCCCCTCCCCCCTCCCCTCACTTCCTCTCTCCTTCCCTCCCTCTCTCTGCGCTGCATGCTGGGAGTGTGCTGATGGAGAGCATGGTGAGTGGCACCTAAGAGGCTGGGTCCTGTTTCTCAGCAGGGGGTGGTCTCCTCTGACAGGAGTCCAGAGTCCCTCCATTTATTTCTTAAAACAGAGCTGGAGCACTTAAAGGGATAGTTCACCCAAAATTCAAAAAGGCTGGGAGAAGTTTCAGAGTCCTCCGTGGCTTCTCTGAGTTACAGCGGGGCTCCGTGCAGCACTGAACTGTCCATATAACGGTTGCGAACGGACACCACTTTTCTTCGTCCAAAAAGACACACCAAAAAACATCCAAATACCTCCATGCTGCTCGTCTGTAATGTCCGTCTTGTATTGAAGCCCCAACATGAGAAATTGTTCCGAAAAAAATTTAATAAGTCTATATTTCAAGCTTGTTTGTAGCGTAAGCTCCTCTTCCTTGTCCGTCCAAATCGAAGAAAGAAGCACGGAGCCCCGCTGTAACTCAGAGAAGCCACGGAGGACTCTGAAACTTCTCACAGCCCTTAGTCCACATGAGGGGGAGTAGATAATGAGTGAAATTTGAATTTTGGGTGAACTATCCCTTTAAGGAGGTTTTGCGTGTGGATTCCAGATGGTGAATCTGGGCTGTATGGACGTCAAGCTGAAGCATGTTCAGTCAGTGAGTATACAGGTGCTCCGGGTCCATCAGGTGTTCAGTGTCTTGTCTTTACAGGCAGAACGCAGCGTCCACACCTGTACAGCTCACAGCAGCAGACCACTGGCTTTCTGGATGACACCTACCTGGTTAGAAGATTAATGTCTGAAATTAGTTCCCTGATGCTGGAAAATTAATTCACTTCACTACTGCTACTTCAGACAGCTGCTGGGTTAGATTTGTCATCATGGTCTGAAGGAATGTGACTGGTCTGTGGATGGATGGGTTTAAACGGATATTTCAACATTTTGGCAAATGCCTATCGCCATAATCCCTATAGTCATAGCAGTCGGTTCATTACCATTAAAGCAGAAGTAAGCGATCCGGTGGTTTTGGCTAACTTCCTGTCAGCAGATGGAGCTAGCAGTCCCCGCCCTCGTCCCTACGTCACCACATTCACGCGCATCCCTTGAAGTATACAAGAAGTTTTCTCCTCGGCTTACAGCAGAGCAGAGTGACTGACAGACCAAACACTCTATAGAAGTGATTGCTGTCAGAAGATATAACTATTTAAGACTTATATTAACACAAACATTCCGCTTACTTCTGCTTTAATTGTCGGTGCATGTTGTTTTGAAATCAGCGGGGCAGAGACGTGAGCTGCACAGCTAACGCAACGGAGGCTCGCGGTCAAATTTGGACGAACCGGGAAGAGGAGCTTCGAGAAGCTTCTGCTACAAAACAAGCTTGAAACATAGACTTATTTAATATTTTTCGGAACAATTTCGCATTTCGGGGCTTCAATACAAGACGGACATTACATACGAGCAGCATGGAGGTATCTGGATGTTTTTTGGTGTGTCTTTTTGTTACAAAGACAGTTGGTATCCATTTGCAACCGTTATATGGACATGCACTGCTACGCCGAGACCCCCTGTAACTCAGAGAAGCCACGGAGGACTCTGAAACTTCTCCCAGCCCTTATTAGTCCACATGAGGGGGAGGAGATAATGAGTGATAAATGAAATTTCAATTTTGGGTGAACTATTCCTTTAATGGAAATGGATTTTATTTATATCTGATGTAAAGAAAGCTTGTGTTAAGAATCAAAACTCTCCTCCAGAATCAGATCTCCCTCTCCTCTTCACAACATCTCTCTATCCTTTCTGTATCTCCTGCTCTTTCTCCCTCAAGTATCTCTCTCTCTTTCTCCCTCCCTCCCTCCCTCCCTCCCCCCCTCTCTCTGTCAGTCTGGAGGTATTACTGCCAGTTACATCATAGCAGCCTTTCAGCCCAGCCAGAATGATGCAACACTATGCAGACAGACAGACTACACACACACACACACACACACAGGGAGAGAGAGAGAGGGTTTGTCCATCCATCTTGTTGATAAGGCCAAGCAGAAGGAAAGACACACACACACACACACACACACACACACACACACACACACACACACACACCACCGTATAACACACATCCAAAATCTAAATGTCTGCGGGGAGGAAGGAGGTGTTGAGGTGATGTGGAGAGTCAGATGCTGGGTGGGCGGGGCTTCGACCTCAGGTTGAAAGGTGACGGCTGAGAGGAGCGAGCTGTGAAACTCTGTGGCTGTATTCGAAACCGCATACTATACTGCTAGTACGTACTGATTTGGCCAAAATGTAGTATGTAGTATGTAGTATGTAGTATGCGAACAAAAGCACAGGGATGCAAACGGGTCAGGACCAAAAAAGAGAGGAATTTCCCGGGGGGGAGGGGGGGCTCACCATTAACAAATAATTACATTACAATATCACGGAAAAGTCAATTTCCAGTAGTTCAACCCCAACCAAGTATTGGGTGCATATAGATGGACATAGTTTTCAGAAGGCCAACATTTCTATATTAAAAATGCTTTAAAAAAAAAAAAAAATCCTTTGCAATATTTCCATTTTGGAGATACTGATTTTTAGGTCTTCACTGAATGTTAGTCATAATTATTACTATTAAAATAAACTGAATAAATAAAGACATGGGATGTTTCATTCAGTGTGTAATGGACATACGTATATATAATGTGCTAGTTTCACTTTTTGAATTGAACACATTCTACATCGCGGAGGCGACGTTTCCACTCAGGGCTTCCTTCACCTCTGAAACGGGGCAGAGCTCCGTGGAAACACCTGCCTGACACAGCAACGTAGGGAACCGTGCATGTCCGCGGCGCACAGCTGCACGGACATACACGGGGGGAAAAACGCCGTCGCCGTCGCACCGACTGCACGTGGCTATGCACGGCTTTAATGAGCGCGCATGTTGCACGTCTACATTGGAGGTCGGCTGTTAGCGAGTTTCGCTTTTCGGCGCGCTGTTTGCATCCCTGAAAGCAAAATCTGCAGTATGCGAAAAGTTCCCGGATGTCGTACTGATTTGGAAAATATTTCCAGTATACATCTGACCAGTCTACATCGCGTACTGTATCCCACAATGCAATGCTCCCCTGACGTCTAACCGTAACCAAAGACGATAGTGTAGCCGTGTACCGTAACTATAGTTTAATAAAAATAAAACTTAATGCAGACTGATCGGTTCATTGTAAAATAATTATTTATTTTTTGTAAATGTGGTGGTTTGTGTCCGTAACGTGAGGCTCCAGAGCCCCGAGGCAGCGCTGCTTACACACAAGAAGCTTCACTTTACATTCAAACAAACTAATGCTACTGCCACAATTGTTAGATTTCATCAATGAGACCAACATTTATCTACTAAAAATAATTTAACCAGCCGGTGGTAAACCTCTAAAAACCTGCGGGTAAGTTAATTAGCGATCGTTTTCTCCCCCGGGATGATGACGGAGGTTGGCCGGCCGAGCAGCTCTCCAGAGCAGCTGCTGCCTCTGTGATGTTGCGGTCGTGTCCCGGTCGCTGCGGAGCTTCACTTCTCCAAAAAACATGGGAGCAAACTTTTAAACAGCCGTCATTTGGATAAACTGGCCGTATATTTGGAGTCTTAACAGTTACTTTCTCGCATGAAAAAATATTAAAACTTAAATAAAGTTACATAATTACAGCGTTAGAGCGAGAAATAAAACAGCTTTTAGCCTGTTTACAGCTACCGCTACCGGTTGCCGTGAAATGCATTCTGGGAAACTCGTATACTGCATACTGCGATGATAACGGTGTCGGTCTGCTCAAGTAGCAGACTGAATCCCACATTCAGTATGCAGTATACAGTACATACTAACGCAGTATGTAGTAGGCAGTACGGTAGTATGTGGTTTTTCTAAAACAGCCTGTGTGTCTGATGTGATGCCACCCGGCCGTCAGTGAGGCTGGTGTTGAATCTATTCACAAGCTCCTGATCTAATTTGACTCCAAATTCCATTTGAAGTCAAATTGATTCAAAGTTATTTCAGTAACAATATCAGATGTGTTTGGATGTGAAGGAGACTCTCAGAGAAGTAAATCTGGAGATCTTTCCTCCAGCCTCGTTCATTATCAAAAACATTATGATTAAAATATGAATGGACTCAAAGCTCTACATTAATGCACTTTATCAGGGATGCAAACGGGTCAGGACCAAAAAAGAGAGGAATTTCCCGGGGGGGGCTCACCATTAACAAATAAGTACATTGCAATATCACGGAAAAGTCAATTTCCAGTAGTTCAACCCCAACCAAGTATTGAGTGCATATAGATGGACATAGTTTTCAGAAGGCCAACATTTCTATATTAAAAATGCTTAAAAAAAAAAATTCCTTTGCAATATTTCCACTTTGGAGATACTGATTTTTAGGTCTTCACTGAATGTTAGTCATAATTATTAGCCTACTATTAAAATAAACTGAATAAATAAAGACATGGGATGTTTCATTCAGTGTGTAATGGACATATAGGCCTATATAATGTGTTAGTTTCACTTTAATTGAACACATTCTACATCGCGGAGGCGACGTCTTTCCACTCAGGGCTTCCTTCACCTCTGAAACGGGGCAGAGCTCCGTGGGAAACACCTGCAGCCTGACACAGCAACGTAGGGAACCGTGCATGTCCGCGGCCACAGCTCCACGGTGCACGGGGGGAAAAACGGCGTCGCCGTCGCACCGACTGCACGCGGATACGCGCTGCTTTAATGAGCGCGCATGTCGCGCGTCTACATCGGAGGTGAATAGGTAGGCTGTTATCAGTATAATCAGAGACAACCATGAATGAGTTCGCCTCAGTTTCACGTGATTGTCACTGTCAGCCTGTTAGAAAAACATTTTACTGACCCCAGCTGAGACGCTGAGACCCCCCCCCTCCCAAAAACAAAAACTCTTCGGATCTGAACGATTCACACAAGTCACCTAATTGGTCATGAAAAAAGCGAGTTTCGCTTTTCGGCGCGCTGTTTGCATCCATGTTTATATTAAAGGGATAGTTCACCCAAAATTCATGTCGACTAAGAGCTTTGAGAGTTTTCAGAGTCCTCCGTTCCTTCTCTGAGTTACGGGGGGGGGGGGGTCCGCACAGCAGTATTTGTCCATATAATGGTTGTCAATGGACTTATTTAATTTTTTTCGGAACAATTTCTCATGTCGGGGCTTCAATACAAGAGGGACATTACAGACGAGCAGCATGGAGGTATTTGGATGTTTTTGGGCATGTCTTTTTGGATGAAGAAAGTTGGTATCCATTGACAACCATTATATGGACAAATACTGCTGCGCGGACCCCCCCCCCCCGTAACTCAGAGAAGGAACGGAGGACTCTGAAAATTCTCACAGCTCTTAGTCGACATGAGGGCGAGTAGATAATGAGTGAAATTTGAATTTTGGGTGAACTATCCCTTTAACATTTTGGCAAATTCGCCTATCACCATAATAATTATTGGTGCATGTTGTTTTTAGATCAGCGGGGCAGAGACGTGAGCTGCTCAGTCAACACAATGCAGGTGAACGGTGACAGGTCCCCCGTCCCTCATCAAACTCATCAAATACACAATCTAATCCAACAACTCCACAACGCTCTGGTGGACAAGTTGTGTGTTGTTAGATAAATGACTTGTAACCTGTTACAAGGAGAGTGGAGGCTCCTTCACATCGCTGCTGGAAACCAAACCTGCGATCAGAGCCTCTAACCGGTGTCACAGCTCTCCTCTCGTCTCGGTGGCACCGTGACTCCGACACAAACGCACCCCGTGAACAGTAAAGTTAATCTCTTGTTTATGACAGATACGACTACACACAATACACACATCATAATAACACATGTATGGTAATCCATCGATCCACTGATTGATTATCAAAGGCTTCATAATGCACGACCGGGAGGAGGCTCGGCAAAACAGCGGCCGTGACCAGTCTTGCAGATTCGCTAAATGATGCAACCTATATCGATGAAAGTCGTATTTTTTTTTAAACACTTTATTTGTAATTTTCTGTTAACATATAGAACAATCATATTCTCTGTATTACAAATAACTATAACAAGCATTCCCGACAATAGACAGAGACATTTCAAACCCAAAATCAATGTGACAAACTAGTCATAGACAGTAGACAGGAAAAGACAAGAAGAAAAAAAAAGAGAAAGTCGTATTTTGATCAACATTATGTTTCAAATTAATTATTTCACTCGTAAATCGTGTAATAAACGGGATAATGTATACTGTAACTACACATTATCCCGCTTAGAACACGGCTCTCTTGAATACTCGATTCTGATTGGCCAATCACCAGTATTCTGCTGTGTTTATTTCTCGATAGACCACCGCTGAGCGGACCGTTGCTAGGGGACTCCATAGAAACGGCCGACTGGAGGAGCAATCACTCATCAATCCAAACATTACCAGCTGCATTGGAAGACTTTGATAATCAATCAGTAGATCGATGGATTACCATACACGTGTGTGAGATTATGGGTTACGGCATGCGGGGTGCGGAGAGGAGAGGAGAGCTGTGACACCGTGTCACAAATACAAATTATAGGCTATGGCCTCTCTTTTTTGTAGGGCACGGACACATTTTTCACGCTCGATCAAAGTGTGGACATGAGAGTAAATGTATGAAAAGTGGCTGTGGGTGTGGACAGAGAGGTCAGGGAGCAGGTAGTGATCAGCTGCTCCAGTGACCGTGGTGCAGCCGCTCCGCTGCGCTGACGGGTGGTCAGACGTTCAAAATGCACGACATTTCTGCTTATTGTGCGTATAACCTGTCAATTAAAAATCAACAAGTATCTGCAACGCTGCTGCATCTCATCCTTGTGTAGTCACGCCCACCACCTGACATGCAGCACATTCTGCTCAACACACCTGCCGTCACTCGACCAGAAGATATATGGACGTATTTTAAATAATCCAGCAGAAAAAAAACTGATTGCACCAGGCTACTGTTACCACTTTATCTGTGTGTAGGCTAATGCATAATCCTTAGACCATAAACCATTGGGTGGAAACATTATGTGTAAAACCATTCCTTCATTGAATTAATTTGATAAAAGACTTTTTCTTTTTTTTTTTACTAAAACTGACTAAAACTAGACGAAAACCTTGTTGAGTTTCGTCGACTAAAACTAGACTAAAACTATCACATATAGAAATGACTAAAATTGACTAAAACTAATAAGTATTTTCGTCAAAAAGACTAAGACTAAGACTAAATCTAAAATGCCTGCAAAAACAACACTGGTACATCACAGTACTGGTCAGAGCTCTGGACACTGCCCCAGTCAGCAGCAGCGTGTCCAGGCCTTCGTCTGCTACTCTACATCGACTCTGTTGACAGTGAGGGACGTCACTAAATGATCCTAATGTCAAGGTGTGTGTCCTCACTACTATAGAAAGGCCCACATGTGTGTGTGTTGCCTGTCATTACATCATACAAGTGCCGCTGCTTTGCTCACATGACGCAAGTTGTCTAAAGAGGGAACCCCAGAGCCGTCTGACACACACACACACACACACACAGGTTTTACTCATCCGTGGAGAACACCGTGTTCACCGTAGTGGACATGGGTGTTTTTTTGCCTTTTTAGTTAATAAAGACAAAACAACAGTGAACAGTAAGAATGATTAACTAGACGTTTGAGAAGATGAGAAGATGTCCCGTTGACCTTCTCAAGCTGCTAACCTTCAGCCAATAGCTAGAATATTGGATGCTTGATTTTCTATTTCACATGTCCTGAATGATGAAGATGTGTCCACTTGTTGGATTTGGACTGAACATCTCCGTCAGCTTCACATGAAGAGAATAAACTCCAGACAGAGAAGAAACACACTGCTCTGTCCTCCACTTCTCTATTCCATCTACACAGTCGCTCAGACCTCATGTTAACACTGTGTGTGTCTCAGGTGAGAAGACACTGAGCACTGAGCCCAGACCAGATTCAGTGACAGACTGATGTCCCCTGCTTTAGTCTGATTGGCAGTGTCAGAATGGGCTCTATGCACAGTAGCTCCACTACTTCCTGAATTTAAGGCAGCTCCTTTATTTCCTGTCTTACATTATTGGGCAAACTGATTAATCCAGGTGTGTCTGACCATTGTGACTCCTCAGACACACCTGGATTAATCAGTCAGTTCTTAATCACTCACACATACACACACACAGTTTCTCTCTCTCTCTCTCACACATGCACGCACACACACAAACACACACAGAGTCACACACACAACGATAATGCTCAATCAATAAAAACAAGAAAATAAAAGACGATCTGCTTCTAGCTCATATCGACGGCCTTTCTGTTGCTCCCAGTGAGTTTAGAAACTTTCGTTCATGTTAGCAAAGACAGTTTAGAGCAGTAAAGTATGCTAATGCTACCTGTGATGCTAGCGCCTAGCGCAGTAAAGTATGCTAATGCTACCTGTGATGCTAGCGCCTAGCATGGTAAAGTAGGCTAATGCTACCTGTGATGCTAGCGCCTAGCGCAGTAAAGTATGCTAATGCTACCTGTGATGCTAGCGCCTAGCGCAGTAAAGTATGCTAATGCTACCTGTGATGCTAGCGCCTAGCGCAGTAAAGTATGCTAATGCTACCTGTGATGCTAGCGCCTAGCGCAGTAAAGTATGCTAATGCTACCTGTGATGCTAGCGCCTAGCTCAGTAAAGTATGCTAATGCTACCTGTGATGCTAGCGCCTAGCGCCGCTGTTTTCTGTCTTCTCCCTCCCACAACAACACAACTTTTCCTCTTTTCCAACAGCGCTGTTGGGCTAAATTAAATTAGCCCCAATGACAAGTAAACCAAGGGGGCGGGACATGACGCCTGTCAATCATTGACCCTGTGTCAGCCCACTGCTGATTGGTCAGAACCGATCGGCCTGTGGGCTGAATGAAGTTAGCCCAAACAGTCGGTGAATGGCGAGGGCGTTGTCATGGCACCTGTCAATCATCCACAGTGGTAAAATGAATGAGAGCAGACTGGGTGAGCTTGGGCTGATTAAAATTAGCCCATTTAGAGATATCCTGTGTTTCTCTTGAAACTATTTGATACTGTTGCCACTTCGGATTTCACTAAGACTTCATAACAATCTTTTGTATATTAGTATTAGTATTAGTATTTTTCTCATCTTTTGTTGTGTAATGCAGGGAGGGCTGAGCCCCACTAGCCCATTGATACCAGCCGTCACTGCTCTTTACATTGTAGAGCTGTGATTCATTCACATGAATGTCAGCTGTGAACTGAGGTCTCCACGGTAACGCTATTGCCATGTCTGAACAGGGCCTCAGTGAACCACGCTGCAAGGAGCTGGTCTGATCATCAAGAGCAGTTAGAGACATTGTCCAAACCAGGGATGTCAAACATGCGGCCCGTGGGCCAAAACCGGCCCACCAGAGGGTCCAATCCGGCCCGCGGGATGAATTTGCCTTGTGTGAAAATTACATTTAAGACAGAAGAGGCATAATATTGTTGAAATTGCATGTGTTTTTTTTTAGACATCTTAATAATGTACTTCTTTGCACTAAAATAAAGAAAAACGTTAAGAGTTCTTGTTATTTATAGGTTATTTTGCTCTTATTTTACCGGTCTGGTCCACTTGAGATCAAATTGCAGTGAATGTGGCCCCCTGAACTAAAACAAGTTTAACACCCCTGGTCTAATCCCTCTCTTCCTAGTGTGTATCAGTTTAAACCATCAGCTACGTGCAGTTGAATAAATCCTCTAACCCTACATGGTGAAGAGAAAAGCGTCAGGAGCAACACAGATGACAGTATGTGAGCTGCACATGTCTGCACTTGTCAGAACTTTATCAGTGAAAATGCAGATATCATCTGATTATATGAGGTGGAACATTTTCCTCATGTTCACCTTGCACATGTACACACTTCACTACATATCCCCAAATATGGGATATATTATATATGGGAATATGGGAGGTGAAACGTCTTTCTAGACAAGTAACCAAGTCCAGTTGCTTTCGATTTAAATTTCTTTGGGGATAATGATGACCTGGACAAATGAGAATATTCACAGGCTTACACCACATCCATGGAGAAGATGAGTGTTGAGACAGGACCATCACAGCTCTAGGACCAGTATGTAACATTTTCACCTGCTCTGTTTACAACCACACTCTCCTTGCATTTCCACATCATTCATTAGCTGTGTAGCTTCCACCTGACCACTAACACTGAGTCTTATTAAAGCAGGTGTACAGAGAAGCCTTATGCCAACACTGCAGCTCCCACTACCAGTCCAACCTCCAGACCAGTCAGTCTTCACACCACTTCACTTTTTCACATTCATGCTAAAGTCTTTTAAATGTATTTTTTCTTTTTGCAAATGCAGTAAGAAGAAAAGTCAAGCCCAGGCTCCTCTGATCACCTGACTTCACCCCAACAGCACAACACAGGAGGCTTAGAGACTGTCCTGTCAGTGATCTGGAGGGGAGCAGCCAGAGGAACTGACTTGAACCCAACATCTAACAGACCTGAACGTGTCATATCAACCTCCCAACGTGACAGAATCTGCACAAAACCCTCACAGCCTGTTGTGTCAGGCCCAAGAAGAACGAGTGCTGTAATTGCTATGACCCAAGGTACGTGTCTGTATACTTATATGTGACATTTCAACTTTTCCTTATAATATATTTGAAAAACATCAAAAAAAAAAATCAGTTTTCACACTATTACGTATGAAGCTGTGATTTTAGTGTGAACTTACAACACAAAGTGAAGGAGTCTGAAGATTATTATGGAATAAACTGCAGGTCCTAAGCTTTAACTGAGCTCTTGTTTTGTTGTCTGACTTGATAGGATGTGATGTTAAATGCTCAGTTTTCCTGACTTAAAGGGATAGTAGCATTTTTTTTAAAGTGGGGTTGTATGATCTACAAATAGCCCCTAAGTACTTTAATTGCAGTAGAAGACTCTCTGCACTCCTCCCATTAGCAACGCCAGCCCATAATAGCCCTGCCCAGAGATTTACAACATACAGTGTTGTGAACAGACCCAAAGAAACGGCCTATTTTCGTGGACTAAAAGAGGTTTTACCTGAAAAAAAATGCACAGTTCCATTGTTCGCTATAATATAATTTTTTCCAGCCCTTCAAAGTGCATGTTGTAAATCTCTGGGCAGGGCTATTATGGGCTGGCGTTGCTAACGGGAGGAGTGCAGAGAGTCTTCTACTGCAATTAAAGTACTTAGGGGCTATTTGTAGATCATACAACCCCACTTTAAAAAAAAATGCTACTATCCCTTTAATGTGCAAATATACAACATCATCAACACACTGAGTGACACTGACATGGAGCATGAGGCACGGTGTGGCACAAAGCAGTCACACTATAGCAGCACCTGCAGCTTCACACGACCATGACTTCTCTTTGTCCTGTCGTTGTGGTTTCACTGAACTAAAACACAAAGTCAACACAACAGATACAATGACCGAGGGGGAAGTACAACTCAACAAAAGCTGCTGTGTGTGAGTGGTTGTTACCTGGAAAACATGTCTGCAGGTGTTCGGTCAGAGCCTCCTGAGTGACAGGCTTATGGGCCGAGTTCATAGCAGAGATAGCCAATAGCAATACCTCTCCCAAGGGGATGAACTGCGATTGGCTGATAGGGGACATACTGATGGGTGACACATCACCTGTGAAAAGACAAAAAAAAAGCAGAGTGAGGACATGGTGCGTTCACCTGTCAGACGCTGGAGATTCATTCACAAAACATTACACAAGTACACAAGAGACAAAAATAAGATGTAAACATGACTTTTCTGCCTGGTTCACACACTCACACATTCTCACACACACATTTTTATGTCGTTTTTCAGTTTGCTTTTTTATCTCTGTTTAGTTTTAGTCAGTTCAACAAGTGGTGAATCAGTTGTAGTTTTGTTTTTATTTTGAGAAATTGACAATCTTTTTTTTTTTTACTGGGACTTCAACTCAACTCAAACTCAAAAGTACTTTATTATTCCATTAGGAACTTCGTTACGGAAGGACATGAAAAGTGCAGGTGCAAAACAACGATCCACACATACATACCACAGCCATACCCAACACAATAATAATACACATTCCTACACCACACGTAAGTACAAGTACTCGCAGCAAAGGTTAAAAACAAAGGACACATACAAGGATAAAAATGAGTTAAAAACAGGTTCATTAAAAAGGAAAAAGTTCTGGTGGGAGTTAAGTGTTTAGAAGTCGGATTGAGGTGGGAATGAAACTGGATGATGAGTGTGTGTGTTGTGTCTGTGGCGATCTGTGTGCCTTTTTTCTTGACCTGAGTGTTGTAGATGTTGATGAGTGGCTCCTGTTCCTGACCGATGGTTTTATTGCTGAGTTTGACTGTTTTGTTCAGACTGTTTCGGTGGGAGATGCTGAGTGATTGAACCAAACCAGGCTGTGATGTTGAATGTGAGGATGGATTCGATTGGACATCGGTCAGAAACGCTGTCTGACAAGAGCAAAAAACATCACCAGAGACCCCACACACCCACACACCCACACACCCACACACCCACACCAGGAACTGTTGTCATTGCTGAACTGTGGGAGGAGCAGAACAACCAGCTTCTGCAACAGTTTCATCCCCCTGCAGGCCATAAGACTGCTGAACCTCCAAAACAGCTCAATTCTGGATTTTTGCACATGCCCTTTAACACTTTTAACATTTTAACTGTAATCTCTTAAATATAAAAATAGTTGTTGTTTTTTTACACACATGCACATGAGACACTTTCATATGCACACAGAGCACTTGATTTGACTGACCGACCTCACTTGTCTTGTTTTTAATTTATTTATTTCTATCTATAGGACTAATCTCCTTGTTGTTTACAACTACTTCCGGGTAGAAAACCAGCATTCGAACAATAGTGACGGACGAGAGTTTCGCTATATCAAATTTTTCATGTCACTATATCGCCGTTTAGACTAATCTGATGTTTGTAAAGTCTATAAAACCAATGATTGGACAAACATTACTATTTATGTGTGCACATTTTTGTAATTAGTCATGGTTATCATAGATTAGCCGGGCTAACGGTTAGCTACCTGTTTAACTTTATTAACTCAGTGACTCAATAAACGCTCCATTAAAAAATATTTTCTCCAGATATCTGAGTTCCAACATGACTGAGCTAACTGGAGTAGTTTCATGTCGTGTCCGACAACGGGAGGGTTTTAACAGCTGACGTCCTGCTGTTAGCTTAGCTACCGTTAGCTTAGCTACCGCCGTTAGCTTAGCTACCATTAGCTGTCCCTGTTAGCTGAGCCACTGATGCTTTCTAGACACCGTGTTCCCCCAAAACTGAATAAATACAACACATAGCAACACAAAACACACACACAGAAATAGTAATGTTTCTTCAATCATTTCAGATTTGTCTAAACGGTGATAGGGCGTGAAAAATATGATATATAGCTAAACTCTCGTTCGTTACTATTGATCTCATTCAAATTATGTGCTGGTTTTCTACCCGGAAGTAGAATGTAAACAACAAGGAGATTCGGTCTATATACTTTTTTTTTTTTTTGTGTCAAGAGTCAGTGAAACAAAATTTCGTTCTATGCACACTGTGTACTTGAATGACAATAAAGTACCTATTCTATTCTATCCCAGTTTTTATGTAGTTTTTCAGGTTTTAGGAGAAAGCCTCTGTCAGACCTTTTGAAGATGAACTTCCACATTTGTGGGATTTTTCCCTTTTAGTTGCATCCATCCCATAATGTTCCCATCAGTCCTCATCAGGTTCCATTCACTCTTATCTACCTGTGGGTCGTACTCCGAGTCGTCCCCGCTTTAGACATCTCTAAGAAAACTACAACTAAGCTGATGTTATCTGACTGAACTTAAGTTTTCGTTAGTTTTACATTGTTCATTTGAGTTTTTATTTAGTTTACTAAATTATTTTTTCCCTGCTAGTTTTAGTTGTAGTCTTAGTTGACTATAATAACTCTGGTTGAGTGTAAAGAAGCAGAGTCAGCACTAAACTAGTGCATGTCTCAGTAGCAGGACCTGCCCCTGAAGGACAAACCTCCAGGACCTTTTACCGCTCTCTGCTTTAGGGTAGGCCTAGTTGGTCCGAGCGTCCCGGAAAGACGTGAGGTTTACTCTGTACTGATTGGATACAGTCAGAGCGGGATGTGACGCCAAGAGAAAGCAGCAAAATAAGCAGTATTGTTAAAACACACACCACTACAAAAAAACAAAAACAAAAAAACAATGAAGTTTTGAAACTGTTGCACAATGATTCCATCGTCTGAAGACTCAGACACATTTCATCATTTATGATACTCATAATACTCAAAACTCATACTCTGATGTGCGTGTCCAGTGCATTTGCATGGTCCACTACTGGTTTGTGTTCAGACTGCAACTTGGTTCCTACTGAAGACACAAGTCTTTCATAACAAGTCATTGCAGTCTCACTGTCATGTCCTCAAACAGCTGATCACTGTCCTTTAAAAGAAAGTGGAGGAAATAGGGCATCTACTGGGGACTATTTTCAGTGGCGGATTAATCCACATTTGGTGCTGTAGTGGGTATTTGGGTCAGAGGAAGGTGTGTGTGAGTCGACAGAAACTATAGTGTGTGTGTGTGTGTGTGTGTGTGTGTGTGTGTGTGTGTGTGTGTGTGTGTGTGTGTGTGTGTGTGTGTGTGTGATGGAGGAACATGACCATAAACACAGTGTGAGTCACAGATGTGTTTCACTACTTGTTGGACAACAATGGAGCTGAGCAGCTCAGAGGGATGAGCTCCATCAGCTGGAGGTACACACACACACACACACACACACACACACACACACACACACACACACACACACACACACACACACACACACACACACACACACACACACACACACACACACACACACACACACACACACACACACACACACACACACGTACACACACACACACACGTACACACACACGTACACACACACACACACGTACACACACACACACACACACAGCTGTTGTTTCACAGCAGAGCGGTGATGATGCTAACGGCTAACTTTAGTGTTTTCTCAAACTTTCCAAGCTACAACCATGGATCTGTTATAATATCTGAATAGATCCATGGCTACAACCAATCAGGAGCGGTCATGGTGTGTGTCATCAGTAAGCACAGAGCTCCAGATGGTATCTGACTGAGCTGTTGCATCTAAACCTAAATTAACACAAGTTGGTTCTGGTTCTGTCTCAAAGGGGGCTAATGCTGACTCAGACAATTCCTGTTTAATAACCCTTTAAAGCCTACACAGACCCTAAAACGCCAGGAGATAGTTCTATATTTTTGCTAATTCTGCGCTTATTCTTCCAGGTAGTACTACCTATACATCATATGATTCAGAGAAACCTGCAGTTTTATCTGCAATCAGCAGCAACCGACACTTCATCATCACTACCAAAGGTCTCAGTTTCTGTCCGTTCAGACCTCAACTCCAGAGTTTCCACACCAGGCTGAATGTTTTGTCTAGACGGCAGAACAGTTTTAAAACTAAAACACAGTCTTGCGGACACGGCCTGATAATGATTCATTCCATCTGTAAACTAGGGACCCCGTTAAATGTTGAAAGAACAAGCACTGTGGAGTGTGACTGAACCAAAACACCAGTAGAGACGATAAACAAAATGGAAAAGCAGAGCAAACCAAAGCAACATGTAGTGTGTTAGTCAGGTGTTGTTCCACCAGGGTCCACAGCAGCTTCCGCTACAAAACAAGCTTGAAATATAGACTTATTTCATTTTTTTCGGAACAATTTCTCATTTCGGGGCTTCAATACAAGACGGACATTACATACGAGCAGCATGGAGGTATTTGGATGTTTCTTGGTGTGTCTTTTTGTTATGAAGACAGTTGGTATCCATTTGCAACCGTCATATGGACATGCACTGCTACGCCGAGACCCCCTGTAACTCAGAGAAGCCACGGAGGACTCTGAAACTTCTCCCAGCTCTTAGTCCACATGAGGGGGAGGAGATAATGAGTGAGATTTCAATTTTGGGTGACCACCAGGTGGAAACAGAACTTCCGTATGACCCGCCAGTCCGTTATGAAATTTCTTGCTCGACATTTTCCCATATTACACGGACATTTTCACTTGAGTGACAGCCAGGCAGGCACGGCTCGTACGGCACAAAGGAGATTCAGAAGGGGTTTGAGTCATCGCGGCGAAATGAAAATACCAGCGCACCTCGACACACTGGGGATCCATCACACCGCAAAACAATGCCGTGAAAAGTAAAAAAAAAAAAAAAAAAAACTCAAGCAGGATTACAATCAACCGCCATGCGCACAAACACACAAACTACCGCCTCAGCTCCTTCCATCCGTCTTCGTTGTTGTTATGATTTTTGTGCATGTGCTTGTGACCTGCCTGGGTGACGTCACGGTCGAAACTGTCGCACAGCGATTAAAGCAGAACTAATGCAAGTCGGCCGGAAATAGCCGAACTTCATCAGTACAACCATTTCATGTTTCCATGGTTTCCTCCGACTTTCCGAACTCAAACCAATCACGATTAAAGCAAGCATTAAAGTAAGCGATCCGGTCGTTTTGGCTAATGCTGCGTTCCAGGCAGGCTTTTGAAACCGTAAATTACAGCTTCAAGTCACAACTTACGACTTTGTAGCGTTCCAGGCAACCCACTCGTGTTTCTCCGACCTGTTTTACCGGTGAAAGTCACTATAACGGCCACTCGTAACTTCTGACCCGTGAACTCGTACCAGATCGAACTGGTACCACTTCACAGGTCGGAAAAACACAAGTTACGAGTTGCCCTGAACGCACCATAACTTCTTGTCAGCCGATGGAGTTAGCAGCCCCCGCCCTCGTCATGGATCTATTGGTCCTCGTCCCTACGTCACCACATTCAGGCGCATCCCTTGGCTGCACACACAGGGAGGACTGCCCCTTTATGCCGTTCTCTCTCCTCATTGGATAAAGGTTGTAGGATACAAGGAAAGTTTTCTCCTGGGCTCAGAGCAGAGCAGAGTGACTGACAGACCCGTGTTTCAGACCAAACACTCTATGTAAGTGATTGCTGTCGGAAGATATAACTATTTAAGACTTAGATTAACACAAAAATATCGCTTACTTCTGCTTTAAGTGACAGCGTAAGGCAGTTTCTCGCGATAGTTTTATCCATTGACGAGATTTGTGACACCGAGACGGACGACTGATCTTGCAAGTGCGGTTTTCAGCCAGTGGGGGGGGTGAGCGCATTGGCCTAGACCCCATTCACCTCATAACAGGTCACTCTACCATCACAGTGTCTCTGAGCCACAATAATTACAGCCCAAATCCTGCATAGTTCTGCTTTAAGTGGCGATCGAAACTTATGACGGTTCCTGTAGAAGTTCCTACCCCCTCCCTCTACCAGGAACTCCTGCAGTGGAAACACGGCTATACACACAAACACACACACACACACACACACACACACACACACACACACACACCACATAGTCTTCTGCAGCACATGAAGCTATAGGAGAGCAACCACCAAATGAAGACACCATGACAACCTGAACACACTTCTACCTACACACGGTCTGAACTTACCAACAACAGCTCAGAAACAAAACAAAAAGCTTCAGCGGCACAGAACTCCAACAGCCAGGACGGAGGACTGAGGTGAGGGGGACGGACAACAGCTGCAGACCACCACGCTGACCCCCCCACACTCTGACAGCTGCAGCACCAACCACAACCCTCCTCACTCTGCAGGGGAGGGGGGCTGAAAGCATGTGTGTCAGAAGGAACAGCTGAACCAGAGGCCACTCCTCCTCCGTCAGGACTCAGGACCAGGACCATCAGAGATCCTCACAGCTCACCAACACCTCACTTTCACAGCTTGTTGATAAATCTACTGGTCCAGTGTTCTTGTGTGTGGCTCCTCAGGCCTGGTACCTGCTGCCTTACCAAGGTTAAAGGGATAGTTCACCCAAAATTCATGTGGACTAAGGGCTGGGAGAAGTTTCAGAGTCCTCCGTGGCTTCTCTGAGTTACAGGGGGTCTCGGCGTAGCAGTTCATGTCCATATAACGGTTGCAAATGGATACCAACTGTCTTCGTAACAAGAAGAATTGTATTGAAGCCCCGAAATGCGAAATTATCTCGAAAAAAATTAAATAAGTCTATATTTCAAGCTTGTTTTGTAGCAGAAGCTTCTCAAAGCTCCTCTTCCCGGTTCGTCAAATTTGGACGAACTGGGAAGAGGAGCTTCCGTTAATTTTTTTCGGGACAATTTCGCATTTCGGGGCTTCAATACAAGACGGACATTACATACGAGCAGCATGGAGGTATTTGGATGTTTTTTGGTGTGTCTTTTTGTTACGAAGACAGTTGGTATCTATATATTTGCAACCGTTATATGGACATGCACTGCTACGCCGAGACCCCCTGTAACTCAGAGAAGCCACGGAGGACTCTGAAACTTCTCCCAGCCCTTAGTCCACATGAGGGGGAGTAGATAATGAGAAATTAGAAATTTCAACTATCCCTTTAAGACATTCTAACTGTTGATACCGGTTGTTCTGAAGCATGAGATTAGAAACAGTCTGTTTCCATCCACCACTGACACTGCTGCTTGGACACTTACTGATAGATTGATTGAAATCTTTATTGTCCCCAAGGGGAATTTGGTTTACAACAGCCGGTGTCATTATTAAACACACTGAATAAAACAGTGAATAAAGTAGTGAAATAAGTAAGGATACATAAAATACATAGCTGTCATTATGAATGTAACAGATTACAATCTCTACAGCTGATTTCAATATTTAACAGCTGATGGTCTAAAGATCTGAGGTCAACCTCCTTCCTGATGGCAACAGCCTCAACTCTGAGGCTCTGGACATGGACACACACCTGACCTGTTCTAGACCTGGCTGAGATCATTAAAGGGATAGTCCAACATTTTGGCAAATTGGCCCATTGCCAAAATCCCTATAGTCATAGCAGTAGGTTTGTTACCTTTAATTGTCGGTGCAAGCTGTTTTTAGAACGGCGGATCGGAGTGGCAAGCTGCTCAGAGCTACGCTATGAAGGTTCATGGGATTTCTTGGTTTCCCCTCATCAAACTCATCAAATACACAATCCAACAACTCCACAACGCTCTGGTGGACAAGTTGTGACCTGACCTGACCTATAAACGGGCATTTTTTTCACACTGACAGGCTCAGATAGTTACAATGAGTGTCCGACAACATATTAGAAAGGAGAAATGAACGTATTACGTCACAGCAGACCCTGTGGTCGGCACGGCGATGGCGCAGTGCATCCACAGGAGTGTTAGCATCCATTTGAAGCACAGCTAACTGTTAGCCCTAACTTGTGAGGCTCTGTGAAAGCGCCGGTCGTCTCTCTTCACCTCAGTAAGGTAACGGTTTTCCTCACCGGTGTTTTGCAGCGAGTTATCGTGAGATTTCAGAACGAGATTTCTAGCGTGGTGAGATTTGGACACAGATCACAGCAAACAGCGACCTCCAGCTAAAGGTAGAGACTATTACCTTCATTTCTCCTTTCTAGTATGTTGTCGGACACTCATTGTAACTATCTGAGCCTGTCAGTTTGAAAAAAAATGCAGATTTATATGGCGAACTTTGACGGGAGCCACTTGCCCTGTTGAAGAGCGTTAGCTGGGCTGCAGGCTGCCTGCCCGGCTCAATACTGGAGCAACCTCAATAAAAGTATTATCCATCACTCACATATACAGAAAAAACATATGAAAACAGGGCCCAGGTTGAAAAAAAACGAAGTTTCCCTTTAACCTGAACAGAAATGCTAAGCGCTCTACACCCAGGTAAAGTGTGTACGTCTTCTGAGCTGAACTTAAACGTCAGCAGCAGCTGACGGTGATTGTCTCTCCAACAGAGCATCAGCCATGGTTTTCTGTCTGAGCGTCGTCTTCAGGACAAACTGTGAGTCCCTGACAGGAAGTGGCAACATGGAACGGGGCTAATTAGCATGCTAACTTCACTAGAAACAAAAGACGTGATATAAACCACTAATAGGCTACACTGGTGTTAGTTCCCTCTTTGGAGACAGATGTTGCTCCGTGTGTTGACCTCGACCTTTCTCCTACACTCGTGAGTACCCAGCTGCTAATGCTAACGTTAGCGCTCAGCGGTAGGATGACTCTGGCTGGATTTTGCAGTTATTTAATTAATTCTGTAATTCTGTAATAAGGAGGAATTCACTACAACAGTCATAGAAGACTAATGCGACTATAACTGGACAACTGAGGGCATGTAAACGCGGTAGTCCAACTAATACCGGAGTTCTCTAACTCCGATTAAAACACCCAGATAATGTGATTGGAAATGGACTTTCTTCAGCGTGTATTGGCCTTTAGTCTGACTGAAACTGGACAACGTGTGCATGATGCTCCACAGCAGTAGAGACAGGAACCCAGCCAAGTACAGAAGGAAAAAACAGCATCAATGTCAATTCAGTGCATTTCACACCACCGAGAGGTTGTGTTTTATAAAAAAAAAGAAAAAGAAAGAAATAACGAAAGCCCGTGGACCGTTGTTGTGTATGTATTCTGTTCTCAGCCCGAACCCGGCCCAGACCAGTGCGTCTGATCGGAGACTGTAGTTGTGAACTTATTAAAGGGACAACGAGGAGTTTCTATTCAGTTATAAAAAAGTCTCACGTTAATGTGGATGAATCTACGTTACCACTTGTTAATGGGCCCATTTTCGATAAATATATCTTTCTGTCTCTATCATTATTTTTTTATTATTAGTGGTGGCGGAAATGCTGGTCGAGCCGACCAACGTTTCCTTTCGTGGCGAGTCATAAGAATAACGCAGCTGAATCTCCGTTTATGGGGGGAACTACGACGGTATGTGATCGTCTTCCAACCTCTGACTTTGATTATTGATGAATGAAAACATGAGTCTGTCTTGCGCCGGTCAAAGAATTTGACGGTGCGCGGAGGCTCATAAATGTAGTGTGAAAATGCTTCGCTTTTCTAAAACTCCTCGTTGTCCCTTTAAGCTTCAAGTATCCAGTTTCTATACTCGGGGACAGACAAGTCAACAGGACAAGGCTCCGTATTAACCCGCTGAAACGAAGCAGTTATTGGATTTTCTCTGTTGCATGTAAACTGGGACAAGGACAGAAGTCCAACGAGACGCTGAAATGGAGCTATGAGCAGAGATCTGTAGCCAAGTATAGATACTGATGCACAGTCAGGTCACATGGTCACCATTGGAATATTGCATTAACATCACATTTAGAGCACAGCATTGAATTCAATTATATTTTAGCACAGACTCAATTATGTCAAGTAGTGTGGTTGTACTGTCCTGGTGGACGGACTGACGCCATGTTGGCTTCATGATGAACTGTTGCTCTCCGTCCACAAAGGGACAACTGAACTTTACTGCTTCTCTGCTGTGGTTTTAGAAAACCAAGTTGTACAGGAAGTGAAGAACCAACACACAGTGGTGTTAAAGGACAATTCCGGTGCAAATTCAACTGGGGGCTGTATTTTCCTAACATTTTAGGTCTAAAAGAAGGAATCTGAAGATTTTCAGTTTGATTGCTCCTGTTTTGCGGTAGTTGTGTCTGTCCCCGCATCGCCACGGCAGCAATGAATGAGAGCGGATGCAAGTTCTGCTGTTTAGGCTGTTTACATCCCGTAGTTTTTTTTCCACAGACAGCGTCAGATGGAGACTCAAACATGCACCCAGAAGTTTATTTACTTGAAGCAAGTCAAGAGTTGATATTCCTGTGTTTATGACACAAACGGTAGCTTTTCCCACTGCACCTGAACACACCGAGCGTCAACTTGGGTCTCGCGAGACTCTGGGAGACTTTGAATTAGATCTAGTTTTACAAACATGTCGGCTTGTTGAAGTAAATAAACTTCTCGGTGCATGTTTGAGTCTCCATCTGACGCTGTCTGTGGCTTTGAGGGATGGAAACAGCCTAAACAGCGGAACTTCCATCCGCTCCCATTCATTCATTGCTACCGTGGCGATGCGGGGACAGACACAACTACCACAAAACAGGAGACATTAAACTGAAAATCTTCAGATTCCTTCTTTTGGACCTAAAATGTTAGGAAAATACAGCCCAGAATTGTCCTTTAATGCTGTTCTGACTGGTCCCAGGCCTGCTACTGCTGCTGATAACGTCACAGTTGTTAGCTGTAGTTTCACTTCACTGCTCGATTATAGTCCTGGTCACAGTTAGCTCTTCTCTCACGCTGTAGTAGCCTACGTCACAGCGAGTGGAAGCATCAACTGTCAGGGTCTGTATCAGGCTGGTGTGTGTGTGTGTGTGTGTGTGTGTGCGTGTGTGTGTGTGTGTGTGTGGGGGGGGGGGTCTGTTGGACCGGCAGTAAAATCAATGAGCTGGATGGAGGTAAAAGAGGAGACATTTTGTAGCAGCAGGCTACGCTAACGCTAGCTTCCAGATCTGCTCTGCTGTAACACCACACTGTCCAACACAGACAGACAGACAGACAGACAGACAGACAGGGACACATCTGTCTGTCTGTCTGTCTTCATATCAGAGACAAAGAGGAAGGAAGGAAGGAGAGAGCACGGCGGAGAGGAGAAGAAAAAAAAAAAGACAGAGGGTGATAGTGAAAGAATGGAGCATTGATCGTCCATGTCTCTCTCTTCTCTCTCTGCAGTGGTAGTAAACAATCGGCCAGCCTCCTTTGTCCACAGCTCTAAACCACACCCCCTCCTTTTGTCATGCTCTCCCTCCCTCTCTCCCTCCCTCCCTCCATTTCTGTCTCCCTCCATCCCTCTGTTTCTTTTGCTTTTTTTTCCTTCTTTTTTTTCTTTTACAAAACCTCCATCATCATCTCTGTGGTTGCTACAGCAGCTTAGCATCCATCCCTCTGTCATCCTCCTCTCTCCTCTCTCCTCCTCTCTCTCTATGTGGAGCTGTGCTGCTAATACGCTGCTAATGCTAACTAGCAGCTGCTGCTAACGGGGCGAGCTAACGGTAGTCAGACAGACAGAGAGAGAGACAGACAGACAGAGAGAGAGAGAGAGAGACAGACAGACAGACAGACAGACTCGTACCTTGGCTGATAGTGAACCACTCCTCCAGTAAAAAACACAATCCAGTTAAAGGCTGTTTGTAGTGTGTGTAGCTCCTGATGGCAGCGCTGCTCTCTCTCTCTCTCTCTCTCTCACACACACACACACACACACCCTAGCTCATCTTCTATCACACACACACACACATACTCTCTGCTCCTCCCCCCCCTCCCCTCTCTCTCTCTCTCTCTCTCTCTCACACACACACACACACACCCCCACTCTTTTTTTTTTTTTTTTTTTCCCCACTCACACACAAATGAGCATTCAGTCAAGGGCTACCTACCCACAATCCCCTGCGCCACACAAAGACAAGGGGGTGTGACCAATCACACACTGCCTCACTCTGCGCTGTGGCTTTTTTTTTTTTCTTTCCCTCCTCCTCCCCCTCTTCCTCCTCCTCCCCCTCCCCTCACTGTATAATGCCCACTGACATACAAGCTGGTGGGCGGGCTGCAGAGAGGGTTGCTATGACAACGCATCCCCAGTTGCTCTTTGTTGCTTTCACTCGCATATTCACAGACACACACACACACACATATAAACACGCATGCATGCATCCACACGCACACACACACACACACACACACACAGTCATCTACCTGTCTCTGCTCTGCTATACTGTGTGTGTGTGTGTGTGTGTGTGTGTGTGTGTGTGTGTGTGTGTGTGTGTGTGTGTGTGTGTGTGTGTGTGTCCGCACATGCTCTCTGAGCCGGTGTTGCAGTACTGCAGCTGGGTTCTGGTGTGACCCAGTTAGAACGAACACTAAGGCTGGATGTAGGACACACACACACACACACACACACACACACACACACACACACACACACACACACAGAGCTGACAGAACATTCCTGAACTATGAAAGGATTGCTTGTATAAATAGAACAGTGCAGTTAATCTATATTATCATGATGAGGAAGTAGTTGTACATGTTCTAATTATCACCACACTGCTCTGTGATGCTGCAGCTGCAGCCCTGATACTGATACTACTACTACTACTACTACAGGTGTACTGTACTGTACTGTAGTGTTACTAATGGCGCATTTCCACTAGCGCGCTTCGGCTCGGTACGGCTCGGCTCGGCGCGCTATTTGCGTGTTTCCACTAGCACGTAGTACCTGCAACCAGGTACTTTTGGTATCACCTCAGCCCTGGTTCCAAGCGAGCCGAAGCGTTACTAAAACGTGACGTCAGCCGACTGCCTTCCACTGATTGGCCGATGAGTGTCGTCACTGGAAGCGACGACCGACAACAGAAATGTTCCTGCTGAAGCCTGTTATTACCGGAGAATTTCTAATATTTAGACTGGCTCTGTTATTACGTGACTTTATTAAGTTTTAATATTTTTTCATGCGAGAAAGTAACTGTTTAGATCCCCATGTGCGGTTAGTTTATCCAAACGACGGCTGTTTAGAAGTTTGCCCCGATGTTTTTGGAGTGAAGCTCCAGGTCCGAGCAGCGACCGCGACATCACAGAGGCAGCAGCCCGGCTCCTGACGTGCTCCGCCGGCCAGCCTACCACCGTCACCCCGAGGAGAAAACCACCGCTAATTAACTTCCCCGATGGCTTTTTATTGGTTTACCACCGGCTGGTTAAACTCTTAAATGTTGGTCTCATTGATGAAATCTAACAATTGTGGCTGTAGCAGCAGTTTGTTTGTGGTTAGACAGAAGAGCAGCACTGCCTTGGGGTCTGTACGCACAGAAAACACCACATTTACATCAATAAATAAATGTTTTACAATGAACCAGGCCGATCTGAGAGCTGGCAAGACTCTCCGGTAAGGCATTGAACGGTTAAATGTCGTTAACGGGACGAGAGCGGTCAAAACGGCGGGTTAAAGCTAGCTACAGCGAGGGTAGGTTCACTTCCTGTTTACAAAGTAAAAGCACCAATTCTATCGTAATGGCTTTCCTTATGATAAAAGGCAACAGGTGTTTTATTTTGTGAAAATAACCGGAAGTGCGTTGCTCACTACGGCTAGCTTTAGTGACGCCGACTTCGTTGAAACAAAATTGTAAACAGCTGGTATTTAGTCAGATTTTCAACACGTTGGGGATCTAAACGACTACTTTCTCGCCTGAAAATGTTTCAAATGTTGCTAAAGTTATATATTTACAGAGTTTAGAGCGTTGCTCGGCGCCGTGTAAATGACGTCACGGCGGCACTAGTGATACTCAGTTGTAATGGAAACACAACCAAACCGAGCCGAGCCGTGCTAGTGGAAATGCGCCATAAGAGGACAGTAAAGCTAGTAGTACTTCTTTGAGGTCATCTCCTTTATGTTTCCCAGCAACACATTTAGTCTGGATTTCCTGTCATAGCCTGCAGCCTTTTTATCTATAGCTGAAGACTGAATACAGTTGATGCTGCTGATACAGAATATCAGAGTATTTATTTGTAACTCGGGGAAACCTTTTTATGTTTACGAAACTTAAAGGGACAACGAGGAGTTTCTCCATCGGCAGAACGAAAAATTCCACGACAATAAGAAAGTCTCACGTTAATGTGGATGAATCTACGTTACCACTTGTTAATGGTCCATTTTAGATAAATCTATGGTTTTGTCTCTATGGTTATTTTGTTATTATTAGTGGTGGTGGAAATGCTGGGCGAGCCGACCAGCGTTTCTTTACTTTCGGTTTCGTGGCGAGTCATGAGAATAACGCCGCAGAATCGCCCTTTATGGTGGGAACTACGACGGTATGTGATCGTCTTTGAACCTCTGACTTTAATTCTTGATGAATGAAAACATGAGTCTGTCTTGTGCCGGTCAAAGAATTTCACGGTGCGGAGGCTCATAAATGTAGTGTGGAAACACTTCGCTTTTCCAAAACTCCTCGTTGTCCCTTTAAAGCTACAGTGCGTAACTTCTACGTGTCTGTAAATCTCCGTTTGACCCAAGCCGCTACAAGAGGAGATGATACAACGCTGATGAAGCCGCTCGGCTCCTCTAACGCCTCGCTGTATTTTTCAGTATTTGTTCTTTTTGTATTTGGTGACGTTGACGACATTCCCGCGCTGGTGCACAGGAAGTAATGGTGCGTTCCAGGCAACCCCGTAACTCGTGTTTTTCCAACCTGTGAAGTCGTACCAGTTCCAACACGAGTTACGGGTTGCCTAGAACGCTACAAAGTCGTAAGTGGTGACTTGAAGCCGTAACTTATGGTGCAGACACACCAACTCCGGCGTCAACGGATCCCAACAAACAAACCGAACAAAGAAAAGATGGTTTTGGGTGGAGCTCCATTTTGGTGTGGACGTGGCTAATAGGGGTGTGCCAAAAAATCGATTCACATAAGAATCGCAATTTTCATTTAATACGATTCAGAATCGATGTAAAATGTTCCAAAATCGATTTTAAAAAATAAAAAAATGAAACAAATCTGCTGGCTGTCGGCCTCCATTTCCTTAGAATTTAAAAGGCTGCATGTTTAACTGCACTGTTTGTTTTTTTTTAATAAAGAGGCAACAGTTTCAACAATTAAGCTACATCTAAGCATGGATAAATGTTTAAAACTCAATAATGTGAAAAAGACACTTTAGTCATTCTGTCTTGCAAAGCAGACTGGAGTAGATCATGAGGATCCTTTGCACACCGACAGACTGAAGCAGAAATCGTTATGAATCAAATCGTTTTGAATTGAAAATCGATTTTGAATCGAATCGTAGCCCCAAAAATCAGAATTGAATCGAATCGTGAGATAGTAAAAGATTCCCACCCCTAGAGGGCTAAGATAACCACATCTGCAGAAGACACTTAGACTTTCATTGTGAAACATCTGCGGGCATATTACATGCAATAACAGCCAATGAGATTAGAAGATGACAAAGCAAAATAGCTCAGACAAGACCCATCAAGTACTTCACATGAGCAATTCAGAACACAGCATTATTGGGGATTAATGGTGTCGCTCTTATCTTATATTGTTGAATGTATCCTATCAAAGTGGGAGAGCTGTCTGTGTATCGGTGCACCAACATGTCTGTGCTAACGTGGCTGCAATTAGCATGTCAAAGAGAGCTGTGACTATCAGGTCAGGGCTTGTAGAGCTGGGCAGGACTGTGGGGGGTTAAACTGCTGACAAGAAAGAAAAAGAGGTAAAATGAGTGGAGGAGGGGACTCCTTCCTTTTTTTCTTAGGGGCCCCTGATTTGCACATCTCACAGCTCCTGTGTCATGCTCCAACAGGCAGCCAGCACACACACACACACACACACACACCAGTCAGCACTATCACTGCGTCGTTCACGTTGCCTCAAAGTGTTTCTAGGAAATGTCAGTGCTGCTGAACATTTAAATTGAGAGTTTATTTTGGTCTGAAGTTCAGGGTTTATACAGGAATCTTGAAGTTAATTTTAATACCTTTTTAAGACTTTTTCAAGACCTTCTCAATATTTTTTAACACCTCACCGCCACTTCAAGCTGTAACCATTTACATCAGTGACACTTTTAACGTAATAGTATTAGTTTGTGATAAAGACTATAGACCACTATGATACAACAGAATTCATAATAGGCTGGGAGAATAAATCAAAGGCAAAGTTTATCAGAAAAACAAAACAAAAACATTGTTCCACTCTCAAAACACAAAAACAACAATCACGACAGTCATGAGATGTGCCTCAACTCATTTGATTTAGTCTCCAGGAGGGTTGCAGCCGATATCCGAGTACTCGCTCGACTTGGTATCCGAGTACCATTTCACTACTCGGACACTTTATGTACCGGTTCATCTTTGTGTTTAATAAAACAAATAAATTCACACACTTTCACGATGTTTTTTAGGACTCAAACTCTTGGACAGCTAATTCAGAAAAAATACCTTCTTAATTTTCCCAAAATTGATTTATCACCTTTTAATACTTTTCAAGACTCCGCGGATACCCTGAAGTTAGAAATACACCATCTTCCATGAACACTTGAACATGAACTGGTGGATTTCAAAACTGCACAGCTTATGTTCAAAATGAACAACAACTTGCTGCCCGACTGTATTCAGAAAATGTTTAATCTAAGACAAAGCCATTACAATCTCAGAGGGGTATGTATGTATATTTAGAAAGTTAAAAACCAGAACCAACACCAAATTACAATGCACTACGGTAACAGCTGTTATGGAGAATGACTTAAAAACATGCAATACCATAATCTTATTTAAAAAAGTACTTAAAAACAGGATGATTAATTTATATAAGTTAGAGTAATGAGTGGTGACACGTGCTACGCTGCTGCTATTTTTGTTCTGTTTTCTGTATGTTTGATTGTCTTTTTCTTTTCCTCTTTTTTTTGAGGAGGAAGGAAGTAGGGGAGGAAGAAGGGAAAGGAGAGGAGGAGGGAAGGGAAAGGAAAGGAAGAAGAAAGGGAAATCAAATCAAGCAGCTTCTCTCTTTTCATTGTTTTGTGATTGCTTATTTCTTTTATTAATAAATAACAAATTGTACTTTTTTTTTTATGGACCCCCTCGAAAATGAGATGGCACATCTCAAGGGGCTATCCTGTAGAATAAAGTCACATAAAGTCACATTTTGAATTTTTTTTAAATGAACCAGAGTTGTAATAGGGTAGGCGTAATAAGCTGCTTCAGCCTTTTCGGTCCAAATTTTCTTTTTCTGTTTACTTATTGTTTATTCAGATTGATGTTATTTTTCTTTATTTACTTTTTTCTATCTGGTTTGTTACTTTTCTAAAAAAAAAAACAAAAACAAAACACCACATCTGGTTATTTCACTCTCAGAGGGACAGAGAAACTCTATCGTTTCCTTTCTATGTCCCATTGAAAACGACTGTTCACCAAAGCAGATGTTAGACCTGTTCCACTCTTGTTACTCTGGTAAATCCTGCCATGTCACTCTGCCTTCCTCTGTCTTTCACCTGACAAACAGGTTGAATTACAAAGGATTTTAAAACCCAAATTTCTTCAATGATTTAAAATTTAACCTTAAAGGGATGGTTCACCCAAAATTGAAATTTCACTCATTATCTACTCACCCTCATGTCGACTAAGGGCACCAAAAAACACAACATTGTTTGTACAAACAAGCTTGAAATGTAGACTTATTTAATTTTTTTCGGGACAATTTTGCATATCTCATTGGCGTATCGTTCTCATGGTAAAGTAAAGAACACTCTCCAAGATGTGGGCAACATGTTTCCTCATCAGCGATCAAGAGACGACTCGAGAAGCTCGTTAGATTCACAGCGAGGTGGTTAAACCCCAGAACCTGAAGCAGCAGAGAGAAACAACAGTCTACGGACGGATGAGAAAAGAATCAACCTCTGTCAAAATGATGGAGAGAGGACGGTGAGGAGAAAAGGGAATCTGCTCACGATCCAAAGCTTCCACCTGGTCTGTCATACACGCTGCAGGGCTGACGGAGGAGGAACAGGAGGAACACACATCTACTAGCTTTCACTTTTAAACTGGAGGAGAGAGTTTCTCAACTTAAGCTGTGTTTAGTTTATAAAATAAAAAACGACCTGGCACCAAAGTATTTAGTAAACTACTTCTCCAAAGTCAGTGACACACACAATTACTCCACCAGGGGGCGCTCTGCTCCACTGACTACAGGCTCTGTATGGGAAAGTTTTCTTTTCTTTACTCAGCAGCTGTCTTGTGGAATGGCCTTCCTCTAAACCTTAAAGCTGTTAGCTCCTCCTACTTTCTTTTTAAGTCCTCAATAAAAAAATGGTTAGCCAACCGATAAATTAAATCAAAAGAGCCGTGAAGCACTAGATTATTGTATTGTTTGTTTGTGTGTCTGTCTAATGTTTTGTTGTTTCTGTTTGGGACCTAATTCCCTTGTTTTATCTATTTCGTCTTGTTCTTTTTCTTCAATGTTGTAGTCTATGTGCCCTAGTGTCTTTCTCCCATGTTTTTAGTCCATGTGTTGTGTGTTTGTCTTCCTTGTTTTTAAATCCATGTTGTCTACCATCAAATAGGACCACAATGGAAATAAGCCTTTGGGCTTTATTGTGTTTTAATCCTTTTGAACACTTGTCTAATGTTGTTCAATAAAGTTTTCAATTCAATTCAATTCAATTCAACTCATCTCTTCAGCTGTGCTCACACAGGACCCCAGACACAGGGCCCTCCCCAAACTTTCCAAATGTTTCCCATTTGTTTCTTTCCCAAATGTTCGTAAACACGGCATCATTTCAAGAAATGTCAGCGTACACACAAATCTACTGAAAATGACTCTTTAAAGGAGACATGTTCTGCCCCTTTTCCACAAATTAAAATAGTTCCCAGGTGTCTTAAAGACATGTCTGTGACATGCTTCGGTCAAAATCCCCCAAGGATCAAACATCACAGCTCTTTTCATCCTCTCTAAACAGCCACAACGGCTGGTTTCAGTGCCTGTCCCTTTAAATGCAAATGAACCACTGCTAGCCCCGCCCCTTCTACTGCTACCAGGTTAGTTACATCATTGGAAGACAAGTTGGGGAACAGCTGGTAAAACCACATGGATTTTAACCTAGGGAGTCTGAACATTACAGATTTTTTTTGTCAATTCTCACATTTTAGGACCAGGAGGCAAAACAAACACCATGTTAAAGGTGTTCAGAAAAGAAGATTTAATTTGAGCCCACTCTGGGTCTTAACATTAGTGTAATCACTCATCTATCAGACGATGGAGCCCGAACTTTGTGCAAAATTCTATTTGAGTAAATCCGGGATGAAAATGTGTTTTTTTTCCCCCGCATTGGATAATGCAGGCGCACGGATTATACGTCACGTTGCTCACGATTCATCAGCCACTGATATTGGATCCGTCATTTATCAATCAAATGTCACACACACACACACACACACACACTGAGCTCGGTCTCGCCACAAACATTGAATATCCCGCCTGCAATCAAATTTGTTTTCCAACTCGTGGAAACTCGTAGAAGGAGGCGCGACCAACAGGACAAACAGGACAAACGTCCATTTCTGATGACCTTTAAAGAGCCTTCAAAAAGTGGTATTTCCTTAATGAGCTGTAGTTCATGTGCCAGGCCTGCATGTGGCACACTTGTGCCTTGTAAACAAACTCCAAACATTATAAGTCCTCTAAAGTACACTACACTACACTACATGCTGAGTGGGAGTGGTGTCAGTCCAAATGTGACGATATAATGGACACGTTTCAGGCGCAGTATCAAAGGGAGCAACAGAGAAGGATTTCCCACAGGTTAAAGGGATAGTAGCATTTTTTTTAAAGTGGGGTTGTATGATCTACAAATAGCCCCTAAGTACTTTAATTGCAGTAGAAGACTCTCTGCACTCCTCCCGTTAGCAACGCCAGCCCATAATAGCCCTGCCCAGAGATTTACAACATACAGTGTTGTGAACAGACCCAAAGAAACGGCCTATTTTCACGGCCTAAAAGAGGTTTTACCTGAAAAAAAATACACAGTTCCATTGTTCACTATAATATAATTTTTTCCAGCCCTTCAAAGTTCAGGAAAAACACAGTTTTTATTTGGACCTAACCAACTGCGGTGGGCGCTAACCCTGAGCGGAGGGATACGTGAGTTGGTTAGGTCCAAATAAAAACTGTGTTTTTCCTGCACTTTGAAGGGCTGGAAATTTTTTTAACAAGACAACAAGACTGAGTCTCCATCTAATCCACAGACAAGAGACTAATACTAATGCAACAGTGCTGGACATGGGCGTGGGTAGTACTGCAGCCGTCTATGTGTGTGTGTGTGTGTGTGTGTGTGTGTGTGTGTGTGTGTGTGAACAGAGCTTCGGGGACAGGCTGTCCAGCAGTAATCTGAAAATCTGAAGTTCAGGTCTCGACAGCACAGTGTGGACACGACCTCTGTCTCCATCATTCACAACCATTGACTACAACACTGGAGAGAAGAAGAGAAACGATGTGAGTTCACAGATCACATATCACAGTGTATCAATACGAGGGTGAAAAAGGCCCAATGTTTAGCGTAAACACATTTTGATAAGCATTAAATGTGGCGATTAAAGAGCTGTGACCTACATACAGAGCTGCTGCGTCTCAGCAACCAGCAGGTTCGCAGGGTTACTGACAACTGAGCAGAGGAGAAGTTAGTCCGGACAAGTCAATACATGGAATCAAAGGAGTTTGCATTTTGACATGTCAGTGTTAGTGGAAGGGATAGTTCACCCAAAATTGAAATTTCACTCATGCGAAATTGTCCTGAAAAAAATGAAATACCGTAGATGACCAAATAATCGCCCGCGTGCAAATACGCGCCTGTGCTCTAATAGCCGCCGGGGTCCGACCTCATTTGGCATAATAAACGCCGGTTCAATTAAACGCCCGGGCGATTAAGTGTTTACCATAGTCTTGCACAGAAAACAAAAGTTGTTTTTTTTAACAGCACCGGCTCTCACCTCTGTCAGTCAGCCCCTCCTCTCGCTCTCTCTCGCATGCAGGCGCACACACACACACAGACACACAAACACAGGCGCGCTAGACTGAGGGATATAGGGATATGGATAAATGCGCTAATGTACAGTGTTGAAATTACCGCGATCGACCCCCCCTTCCGTTAACGTTCATAACACTGCTCTGATCAGCTCCCTGTGTCGCGGTTACACAGACAAACTGTCTTTGTATTTATTGTCTGATGTCAATAAAGATGCGTCGGGGGAAAAAGTAGTTTTGTTCCAGTGGTGCTATGGTGACCTCTTCGTTCTTTGCATGATGGTCTGGTGCTGCTCATTGCAAAAATAAATTGTAGCCGGTTGCAAATACGCGCCTGGTTCTTATAAACGCCTGGGGTCCAAGTCGATTTAGCATATTAAACGCCCGGGCTACTAAATGGTCATCTACGGTAAGTCTATATTTCAAGCTTGTTTTGTAGCGGAAGCTTCTCAAAGCTCCTCTTCCCGGTTCGTCAAATTTGGACAAATTGGGAAGAGGAGCTCCCGCTACAAAACAAGCTTGAAATATATTTATATAATATAATATATTATATTAATTTTTCATTTTTGGGGGGACAATTTCGCATTTTGGGGCTTCAATACAAGACGGACATTACATACGAGCAGCATGGAGGTATTTGGATGTTTTTTGGTGTGTCTTTTTGTTACGAAGACAGTTGGTATCCATTTGCAACCGTTATATGGACACGCACTGCTACGCCGAGACCCCCTGTAACTCAGAGAAGCCACGGAGGACTCTGAAACTTCTCCCAGCCCTTTAGTCCACATGAGGGGGAGGAGATAATGAGTGAAATTTAAATTTCGGGTGAACTATCCCTTTAATGTTAGTAACTGCTCACTTCTTGTCAGCACTCGTGGTTATTTTTAATCCTAAATGAGCTGCTTATTGATCAGATTCCCTGATATTGACACTGTAGTTGATTTTGAACTGCCTCTAACACAAAGGGATAGTTCAACATTTTGGCAATTTTGCCTATTTGCCATAATCCCTATAGTTTTAGGAGTAGGTTTGTTACCTTTAACTGTCAGTGAAAACTGTTTTCAGATCAGCGGAGTAGAGACAAGTCATGAACAAGTTGTGACCTGCACATTCACTGCACTTTAAAATAATAACGGATCATTTTGTAACATTAGGACACATGAAGCAAATACTCTGAACTACTTGCGCTTTTGAAGTTACTCTGCCGGGCCGCCGTGTCTGGAATGTAGTTCCGGCTACGCATTTCCCTCTAAAACAACTCGTAACGTTGTGTTATTATCTCATAGCGTGGTGAATGTGCAGGTCACAACTTGTCCACCAGAGCGTTGTGGAGTTGTTGGATTGTGTATTTGATGAGTTTGATGAGGGAAACCAAGAAATCCCATGAGCCTCCGTAGCGTAGCTCTGAGCAGCTTGCGGCTCTGCTCCGCTGTTCTAAAAACAGCTTGCACCGACAAATGAAGATAACAAACCTACTGCTATGACTATAGGGATTATGTCTCATGACCTATTATTGATTAATTTTTTTTTTTCATTGAATGACTATTTGATTATTAAAAAATCATTGACCATCCCTAAAACATAAAATACTCTTAAAGGCTGAGGAGTTGTTGAGAAATAAATATTAAAAATTCAGAATTTTGACTATTTTTTATAGACAAAATAACTGTAATTACCACACATACGCACAAAAAGTACCAAAAACAGGTACCGTTGAGTACCGGCACCGATTCCCAGGTAGCGAGTATAGGTTCCTACCGTATCGATTCAAATGTGAAAGGTACCCATCCCTACCGGTAACTGTATAAACAACTTAATGATACTACGACGTATATCAACGTGATGATGACGTATGTGTCAGAGGCAACCGTGCTTGAGTACACTTGGGCGGGGGGCATTCGTGCACGGTACGAGACGACTGGCCCTAGTGTGAGTGCGTCCTAATTCGTGCATTAGAATAGTTAATAGACGGCACTGCTTAACATCGCTCTGTGAAATAACAACACTTGCGCTCTGGGTTTTGGTGCCACTTTAACCAACTGACCCAAGGAAAGAGCCCGAGCATTTATTTAGAATGAGTTTAAAGGGACAACGATGAGTTATATTAAGAGAGTAATATTTCAAGACCCAGAGAATATTTTGTATTATGACTCTGAAAACACCAAACAGCTCAAAGGAAAGAGGAGACTCTCTATTTAACTAGGGAAAAAAACATTTGTTTGTACCTTGTCTCATTCTTGATTTATCTTAAATTGAATAGAGCTTGGTCGCACCAAAAAGACCACTTTTTTTCTAGAAAGCTGAGAAAAATGCATTTTTGTGAAAGAGAGTCTCTCTGTGATTGTGACTGTGATTTATCCGTTTTAATTTTGGCTTCAAAAACATGTAAGACATCTGAAAATTTCATTTCACATGTTTTTTCATTGGATTTTGATTGGCACTCAATGAGTTCATGTGGATGAATCTACGTTACCACTTGTTAATGGTTCCATTTTCGATAAATATATCGTTTTGTCTCTATTGTTATTTTGTTATTATTAGTGGTGGTGGAAATGCTGGGCGAGCCGACCAGCGTTTCTTTACTTTCGGTTTTGTGGCGAGTCATGAGAATAATGCCGCCGAATCTCCGTTTATGGTGGGAACTACGACGGTATGTGATCGTCTTTGAACCTCTGACTTTAATTCTTGATGAATGAAAACATGAGTCTGGGCCGAAAAGAGATAAACATTTAGTAAATATTTTGCTGGTGGCCTGTAAAAAGAGTATTACCAGAAAATGGTTATCACCGGAGAGCCCAACCATAAATATATGGATGGATATCACAATGGACTAGGACTGTCAATGAATATTTGAAATTCGAATGTATATTCGAATTATAGTAATAAAAATGAAATTCGATTATTAAAATATGATATTCGAATATTAATAATTTATTTTTAAATTATCTTCACGCGCACAACCACAACAACAGCAACTACAACTTCCTCCTACAAATGCACGGTCGTCGGTGTGACGTGCAGAACGCAGCAGGACGCAGCAGGACGACTCCTCAGTCCATGAGTTTCATGTCTCAGACCGGATCATGTCAATCCAGCTGTAGAAATATCCTGGGGACGGGAGCGCCGCGGTAACCGTAGTAACTCACACACACCCAGACACACACCTGTCTGTGTGGTCACGTCTGGAGAGAAGCAGCTTCTCTGTTTTCATAAACTACCGAGTGACAGCTTTAATCGCGCATTAAAAAAATAGTGCCGTTCACTGAGAGCTGTGATGATCCTCTGCACTTCATCGCGACTGTACTTGATCCGCGTTATAAGGATCATTACTTGGATGTGGGAAGAAAACATGCTGGCTCTTATCCCGTTTCCAGAGCGAGCTGTTTGCTCGCGTCATCACAAAACTTGTTTGACATGAATTGATAAAGGCCGAGTAAAACGCGGTCTTTTTTCACGTATTAATATGCATATAATGTCGTTGCTGATTTGCATTGTGTAGCTGTTTGTTTTGTGTAATGTAAGCTGTTCAAAACGTGTTTGACATGCGCTGATAATAATAATAATAATAAGTCCATCTCTTTGTATTGATTTTTGGAGAAAATATGAAAAAATAGAAATTCGAATTTTATTCGAATATCTGTTTTTTTTAAGAGGCAATATTCGAACCTCATTTCTGCCATTCGTTGACAGCCCTACAATGGACATTTATAAAATGGAAAAGATAACAGCTTTTGTTAATCACAAACTGGAGAAATTTACATCATACTGGGAAAACTGGGTCAAATATGTCACGCCTCATAGGCCAGATTTTATTTTCACAAACCAGTAGCTATGATGTATGAGAAAGATCACTCCCTACCACTACACAGTTTTGTTTCAATTGTTGTTATGGTTGTAAGTTTTTCTTCTCATAACTTGGATATAAACTAAAAAAAAACATGAGTCTGTCTTGCGCCGGTCAAAGAATTTCACGGTGCGCGGAGGCTCATAAATGAAGTGTGAAAACGCTTCACTTTTCCAAAACTCCTCGTTGTCCCTTTAATTGGGGCCCATTAAACTTCAAAGTGAATGCGTGCTCTGGCTCTTTCCTTCTATTCTTATTCTTTTAAACAATGAATGTGATAGTATTTTCCCATCTTTGATGAGCAAAAGATTTGTGCGAAATGAATTAAAAGCCCGTCCCATATAGACAACAACTGCCTCTAATATAAAGCCGGTTCAGTTTGGCTGTTGTTGATAAAAGCCTGGGTTTCTATTGGAGAATTTACGGTTTAATAAACTACCTTTACCTGTCTGAACCAACCTGATAGCTGACCATCATCATCTGTAAACTGAACCATCGTTTCTGCAGCCCAGCCGCACTCACACTAACAACTCTATCCACCACTTTATTTTCCCATGATCCGTTGCGTCACACCACAACAGAAGTCGGTTTTAGTAGTATTTTAGCGAGCGGCTAACTGGTAGCGTTAGCCACCGGTGTAGGCACCAAATGTGGGGGCTCCGGGCTGCCAAAACCGTTTTGACTAAATCTGATGTTTGTTAAGTCTATAAAACAAATTATTGAACAAACATTACTATTTCTGTGTGCATGTTTTTGTAATTAGTCATGGTTGTCGTCAGTGGCGGCTGGTGGTCAAATTAGTTGGGTGGGCTAATAAATAAATTATACCCATTAAATGGTTAACACAGCTAAAAGTTAGGGTTATCCCATCTCACAAAAGTATAGCAACTAACTAGGCCTACACACTGCATTAAGTAGAAGGGTCTAGTCCAAAAAAAAAAAAAAAAAAACTTCACACAGTCTCTCTCTCTCTCACGCACGCACGCACGCACATACACACACACACACACACACACGTACGGACGCACGCACACACACACACACACACACGCACGCACGCACGCACACACACCCGACGATATTGCTCAATTAAAAAAAAAGAAGACGATATATGCAGCTCATATCAACGGCCTTTCTGGTCTGTTATCGCCATGTCATTAAGTCTGGTGCTCCAGGTGAGTTTAGAAACTAGATTCTCCACTTCGTTCATGTTAGCAAAGACAGTTTAGAGCAGTAAAGTATGCTGCCTGTGATGCTAGCGCCTAGCGCCGCTGTTTCTGTCTTCTCCCTCCCACAACAACACAACTTTTCCTCCGGTTCCTGTCATTGGTCTGAAAACAGCGGTGTTGGGCTAAATGAAATTAGCCCCAATGACAAGTGAATCAAGGGGGCGGGACATGACGCCTGTCAATCATTGACCCTGCGTCAGCCCGCTGCTGATTGGTCAGAACCGCTCGGCCTGTGGGCTGAATGAAATTAGCCCAAACAGTCGGTCAATGGCGAGGGCGGGACATGGCACCTGTCAATCATCCACAGTGGGAAAATGAATGAGAGCAGACTCGGTGAGCTGGGGCTGATTAAAATTAGCCCATTTAGAGATATCCGGTGTTTTTCTTGAAACTATTTAATATTGTTGCCAGTTCCGATTTTACTAAGACTTAGAACAATCTTTTGTATGTTATTTAGAGAATATAATATAGGCTATATATAATATTTTTTCCTCATCTTTTGTTGTATAATGCAGGGAGGGCTTAGCCCCACTAGCCCATTGATACCAGCCGTCACTGGTTGTCGTAGTTGTTAGCTTTGCTGCTGCTGACAGCTAAGCTAACAGCAGCAGCAAACTAACATCTGGACGTCAGCTGTTAAAACCCTCCCGTTGTGGGACACAACATGAAACTACTCCAGTTAGCTCAGTCATGTTGGAACTCAGATATCCGCTGGAGAAAATATGTTTTTCATGGGCCGTTTATTGAGTTATTGTTTATTGACACTGCTAACGGCTAACGGCTAACAGCTAACGGTTAGCCCAGCTAATCTAAAATGTTTGTTCAACAATTCGTTTTATAGACTTCATAAACATCAGAGTAGCTAGTCGCAACGGTGATATAGTGACGTGAAAATGCGACATAAAGCTAAAACCTCGTCCGTATTGTTCTCATTAAAATTACGTGATGATTATAAATAAAGTCGTCACGGCCGATGTCTATCAACCAGTCTGTGCTATCAACAATACAGTCACGGTGGAATGGAGCGTCATGGTGACACCCAGCGTCATTCTCCGGAAAGTGATGGATAACTGTAACTGTATGCATTTTGTGTGTGTGTGTGTGTGTGTGTGTGTGTGTGTGTGTGTGTGTGTGTGTGTGTGTGTGTGTGTGTGTGTGTGTGTGTGCGTGTGTGTGTGTGGACAGAAATAGCCCAGGACTGCAGGGAGGTGGCCCCTGTGAACCAGGCAATGACTCTGAACAATCTGATTGGTCAAAATGCTATGAAAGGAGGGAGAGAGAGAGGGAGGGTGTGCTGTTCTATCTTTGTGAGGACCACGTTGTGTAGATGTATGGAGTAAGGATTGTGTGTGTGTGTGTGTGTGTGTGTGTGTGTGTGTGTCTCTCTTTGAGGGACCAGACCTGGTTGGAGGTTCAGGTTAGACTCAGGTTCAGGGTGAATGTTGGAGTCAGTCATTTAGTTGTAGTGGTAGGGAATCTAGAGGTGGTGTTACATCAATGAGTATCCTCACAATAATAGAAGTACCAGTGTGTGTGTGTGTGTGTGTGTGTGTGTGTGTGTGTGTAGCCGCCCTGAGCATAACTCAGCAGACAGAGAGAGGGAGGAGCTACAATCACATTACAGGAGAGGAGCACCCATTACATCAGCCTCTCTGTGTGTGTGTGTGTGTGTGTGTGTGTGTGTGTGTGTGTGTGTGTGAGATGCGTCAGGCTGCCAGCGGCTGCAGCTCAGCGAGGGTTAATGAGTTCACAATCCCAGCATGCACAACTGCCTGCCGCTTCGCATGCTTACACACAGCAGTGGATGGAGTAGAAGTAGTAAAAGAGGAAACAGAAATGTCTTTCAAAGTAAAAGCTCACTGGGGGTCAACTGCAATATTTCCTGTTTCACTTTTAAAGGTACATTGTGTAGGAATTCCTCCCATCTAGCGTTGTGGTTGTAGATCACAAGCAACTCAGTCGTATTTTTCATGCTGCATTCACCTGAAATTGGGCAGACGGCAGACGGACAACAGCCGCTGCACGTAACGGCATAAACAAGCCTCTATGTAAACAGGGTTCCTACAGCTTAAGCCAAGTTAAATTTAAGACTTTTTAAGACTTTTTTAAAGCCACTTGAAATTAAATTTAAGACCGACTTCACAATAAACACAAATGCAGAAAAAAGAAAAAAAAAAAACACATCAATTACATAGGGTTAGGGACAATTTTACCCACTTTCCTATGTGATCCAAGGTAAAGTGACTGCTACATGAACATTGGATTGTGTCTCTTTCCAGCTGTCCTTTCTAAATAAATGCATAAAAAGTCCAGAAAAAAAAAAAAACACTGACTCGGGAGCTGGTGGCGGTGAGAAATTTCTCTATGTCAGAATGTTACCAATTATTTTGAGATTTGAGACTAATTACAACCATAAAATACCATTTACCAAGTGTTAACATTTTTAAGACTTTTGAAAAATTGATTTAAGACATTTTAATGCCAATTGAGGCCTTGTTTTTAGATTACTGAATTCAATGCCTTTTAAGACTTTTTAAGGATCCGTAAGAACCCTGGTAAACAAGTGGTCCGTCAGCACGAGTCAAAACAATACACGTGACAATATGTTGTCATGGCGATGTCGTATTGTTGACCTGACCCACGTTTTACCGGCTTTCTCTCGACTTCTGTGACTAAAATGATATCTGGTTTGTTAGTAGGGGTGGGCAAAAATATCGATATGGCAATATATAGCGATACTTTATATCGCGATACGATATCGATATTCAATATTTAAATATCGATAATTTTTTTCAAAATGTTTTTTCAAATAATAAATCATGTTTCAGACGTAAATCCAGTACGACTTCTGCACCTCTGCTCTGCGAGGTGTCACTGTACTGCTGCCTCAGACAGTGTGTTGTACATGCAAATATGTTGTTGTAACTTGCGCATGTATAAAATGGCATGGATAATTTGAATCACATTATTTTGACTCAGTTTGTCCCATAAATTATCACTATCATCTGATGTACATACAACTCGGATTTTAAGATGCATAATGCCTTTTACATTTTTCAGTGAACTAATTAGAATATCGTAGAATATCGCAATATATCGCAAAATTTGTATATCGCAATATCGTATCGTATCGTGACTCAAGTATCGTGATGCGTATCGTATCGTGAGGTCCTTGGCAATACCCACCCCCATTTTTTGTTAGCGACGGCCGTCTGCCCGACTGCAGGTGAATGCAGCATCGGTGTTAAGATTAAAGCAGAACTATGCAGGATTTGGGCTGTAATTATTGTGGCTCAGAGTCACTGTGATGGTTGAGTGACCTGTTATGAAGTGAATGGGGTCTAGGCCAATGCGCTCACCCCCCCCACTGGCTGAAAACCGCACTTGCAAGATCAGTCGTCCGTCTCGGTGTTACAAATCTCGTCAATGGATAGAAGTATCGCGAGAAACTGCCTTACGGCAGTACGAGATAAGAACGCATATGACGTCATGCATGTCACGAATCGTGATTGGTTTGAGTTCGGAAAGTCGGAGGAAACCATGGAAACATGAAATGTTTACTGATGAAGTTCAGCTTGTGGCTAACGGGGAGCTAATGCTAACACAGATACACACACCATGGGTCTTTTATAAGATAATGTAATACATCATGACACACACACACACACACCTTCGCGTTTTGGAACCTTTATTCCTGTCTGTGTATGTCTGTGTCTTTGTGCCTGTGTGTGGCTGTATTAGCGTTAGCTCCGTGTTAGCGTTAGCTCCGTGTTAGCATAGCGTTAGCTCGGTGTTAGCATAGCGTTAGCGTTAGCTCCGTCTTAGCGTTAGCTCCGTCTTAGCGTTAGCTCCGTGTTAGCGTTAGCTCGGTGTTAGCAGGGCTTAGTAAACAGCAGTAAACACAAGCACGTGTAGGGGGGGTGGAGGAGGTGGCGGCGGCGAGGTTTTACGACAGTGACATGTGCCTCCCAGAACTGTGGGGGAGCTCCGGAGAGGGAAAAAAAGAGAAACCAACGAAGGAGCGAGCTATTTCCGGCCGACTTGCAAAGTTCTGCTTTAAACAGCCAGCCAAACTCCTTATTCAAGAGCCAGGAAGTGAGCGGCTTGCTCCTTTAATATCTTTCTTACACATTAAGTCAGCATTTCTGACTGCACTGATTTCGGTGTAAAACTAGAAAAGAAAGATACAAAAAAGTGTCTTAATAAACAGTCATGTAAATATCAGTATCAGCGTGTTAACTGCTTCATATTAACTCAACAGGTGTTAGCACAGCAGGCTAGAAAACAGGGCAACTTAGCAGGTAAGTATACACGCTGCTGTCACACAAGCTACGACATTCCACTGTTGCTTTTATACACAAAATACCCATAAAAAGATATTAACACATCTTATCAAACCTGTAAACTATGTGTAACACTTACAACCATTGCTTTCTGAGAGATAACTGATGTACACACTCGTTTTTCCTCTCGTTTACGTTTTTTACTTCCTACATCCGGTTCGGGAGATTTTTAAAAATAAAAGCGCCGGAAATACATATAAATGTAGAAAACAGTAAATTAACATTTCAATGTCATTTTGAGTGTCTTTTAAACATATTAAACATATTCAGGGCAGAACAGCGACACCACATGGCAGCCAGCACCGAGCTTACCCGCTCCATGGAGATATGAATGATATGAACGGCTCATTCAGAGCTGAAAGGAACACTTCACTTTGTTGATGGGGGGGATTACTGAGGAATGAAAAACAGACTTTTGAACCAAATAATCGATTTTCCTGAATAGAGAACAGGAGAAGTTACACAATGTCCCTTTAAGTTGAGTGTTGACAGCCGCTGTCGTCAACAACCAGGGATTTCATGCTCTGATGCGGATGCTGGAACCCATACAAACTCTTGAAGCCAAAGTATTTTGCCAGGAAAGCAGTTCCCGAACCGTACAACAAGACCCAAACCAAAGAGCTGGAATCCCTGAAGAAAGCATGTAGGATCGCTCTGACATGTGATGAAACTACTGCGAGCTGGTGAGTTGTAATAGACCTGCTGGTACAGAAATCTGTGAAAACCACTGAGGATTTTCCAGTTTACAGCAGCATGTGGATGCCCAGAGTACACGCAGGTCATGTGATATGTGATTTCAGGGTCATTTCAGGTACGGAGATGGAACATCTAGACAGAGCCTGTTTTTATTTCAAATGAAATAAGAGTTTTGTAAGAAAATCAGAAGTCAAAATGAAAATGACCAGCCTCAGAGCTCCATGCAGGAGGATGATTTACTGTCTCAACTCACAGTCAGCTGCTTCAACATCATAAAAAACAACACCCAGTCCCTCCAGGAATTCGCGATGTTGCGATCGCAACAATTAGCTAACGTGTCCCCCGCAGCACTCACCGAGGGGGAATCCAGTACGCCACTGCAGGGCCGGAGCGGAGCAGCCGGCGGCCAGGTGCCCCTTCCCCCATCCTAAGGCCCTGGCCCTGGACTTGAGTAGCCACCCTCCCCTTTTTATTCAAAGACTGGACTGTTTTAATGGCATTTTAAAACAGTTCTTTTACGATGATTTTTAAACAGACATTTTAATTAAGTAAAACAACTTTCAACTCTATGTAGTTTTCCTGTGCCTTTCTCAACAAGTGGAAAATTGCTGGTATAACAGGAGCTCACATTATTTTGTGACATTTCAAAATCTTCAATTTCCCATTGATTTTTAATTAATTCAGAACAAAACTGCAACTTTTTTTTTTTCAACTTTCGCTGTCTCCCGCAATTTAATCGCAACAAAAGCGCTTAAAACATCGCAACATGCACCGCAATTTCTTAAATCAGGCATTTTAGGCCGCAACAATCACACAAAAAAAAGCCAGCAAAATCCTGGAGGGACTGAACACCGCCGTTCAACTCCTGCATGGAAATGCACAAGACTGAGCAGGATACTGAAGCGTCCCAGTCCAACTACCAGTTAGGATGAATGGGAGCCAGCAGCCCCCCTCCCCCCACCCTGCCCCTGCTGAGAGCCACTGCCTCTATTCAAAGCAGCTTTTCTGAGGTTACCATGAGACCGGAGGAAGCTCTGAGAGCATGCTGCTCATCCCAGCTCCATTTGTGAAAGCAATCTGACACAATAGAAATATCCCATTCACAAGGCTCCAGCATGTAGCCCACCACCGCTCCATCACTCAGCCCCCACCTCCCCCAACCCCCAACGTCTTTTCAGTCCCCTCAGACACAAGCAGCAACAGATCTGGGTTTGGAGTTGGAACAGTCACACTCAAAGACCCAGACCTTTCAGACCTTTCAGACCTGGTCCGAACACATGTCCTCTATTTAGAGCTCAGCTCCAAGACGCATTCAAGACCCATCAGAGATCCAATCACTCGGACCACATTCAGAGGTGGTCTGGGCCACATGGCAGCATCCCTTTAGCACTGTCAACACCATCTCATGTCAGATACATGGGTCTGACAACAGACTGTTTCATATACAAAAAGGAAGCTACAAAAAAGTATTAAAGGGATAGTAGCATTTTTTAAAGTGGGGTTGTATGATCTACAAATACCCCCTAAGTACTTTAATTGCAGTAGAAGACTCTCTGCACTCCTCCCGTTAGCAACGCCAGCCCATAATAGCCCTGCCCAGAGATTTACAACATACAGTGTTGTGAATGGACCCAAAGAAACGGCCTATTTTCACGGCCTAAAAGAGGTTTTACCTAAAAGAAAATACACAGTTCCATTGTTCGCTATAATATAATTTTTTCCAGCCCTTCAAAGTGCAGGAAAAACACAGTTTTTATTTGGACCTAACCAACTGCTGATCGGCGGGCGCTAACCCTGGGCGGAGGGATACGTGAGTTGGTTAGGTCCAAATAAAAACTGTGTTTTTCCTGCACTTTGAAGGGCTGGAAAAAATTATATTATAGCGAACAATGGAACTGTGTTTTTTTTTTTTTCAGGTAAAACCTCTTTTAGGCCGTGAAAATAGGCCGTTTCTTTGGGTCTGTTCACAACACTGTATGTTGTAAATCTCTGGGCAGGGCTATTATGGGCTGGCGTTGCTAACGGGAGGAGTGCAGAGAGTCTTCTACTGCAATTAAAGTACTTAGGGGCTATTTGGAGATCATACAACCCCACTTTAAAAAAAATGCTACTATTCCTTTAACCCACTGAAACGACGCATATCACCACCTGTTGAGGAGGCGAACATCGTCATTTATTCCATTTTCCCTGTGCAGGTAAACACAGATTCATTCACTTTTAGGCTGCGTTCACACACAAACTGGTGCCAAAATGATACATCGTTTCATTTTTCAGCTGGCACGGTCAGCGTTTACCATCTGTTACTGTCACCACAGACCATGAGTCCAAGCCTTAAAGGGATAAGCTCACCCAAAATTCAAATTGCACTCATTATCTCCTCCCCCTCATGTGGACTAAGGGCTGGGAGAAGTTTCAGAGTCCTCCGTGGCTTCTCTGAGTTACAGGGGGTCTCGGCGTAGCAGTGCATGTCCATATGACGGTTGCAAATGGATACCAACTGTCTTCGTAACAAAAAGACACACCAAAAAACATCCAAATACCTCCATGCTGCTCGTATGTAATGTCCGTCTTGTATTGAAGCCCCGAAATGCGAAATTGTTCCGAAAAAAATTAAATAAGTCTATATTTCAAGCTTGTTTGCAGCGAAAGCTCCTTTGGACGGACCAAGCACTGAGTCCAACCATCAGTTAATGGGAGGAGCGGCCATTTTGCCAAGGATAGGACATAGACCCAATCTGGCACTGTGATCTAGGACAGAACTGGTTTGGACAATCAGGACCAATCCAGGACGCACTGAGGAACAGGCCTGACTGAAAGTTATTGGAACACCAGCGTCACTGTCGACAATCAAGCCAGTTTTACAACTCCTTCAAGCTGGACGAACATTTGACAGATAGATGTGTCTTTGGAGAAATAAAGGTCAAGTATTCAAACTGAGAATCATTAAAACATCTGTTGAGCTTGGTGACGATAGCATCACGCTGCGGGGCCACAATTGCATAAATGAGATGGAATAATGGAGAAGGAGGATGGAGGACTACATCTGATTTCTTCATCATAAGCTCAGTCCATCAGCTGGGCGGTTGAAATAAAACACACCAAAGCTGCTTGTGGAGCAGACAAGACTGAGCCAGCACTGAGCTATTGAAAGGCTTGACCTCAACTCTATTGAAAATATGTGGAAAAGTCGGGTCCGGGCCAGGAAACCAACTCATTTAACTGAACCTGATCGACTCTGCCAAAAGCAGCGGTCCAGACGTTCATCCAGAATCCTTGTTGAAGAATCTGGTCGAGGGACTTTCATGTAAACATTATAGGTGTGTTTCAGAAAACCCCCAAAAGAAAAGACAAATGATTGTTTCTCTTTAAAATGAACATGTGCAGTATGTTGTACGCTAGGGGTGGTTATTTCCGATTCCGATTTCCTGATTATGGAGGTCTCCATTCAATTACCAACTGATTTTCAATTATTAACGATTATCAATTTGATTTTCCATTATTGCCGGTTATTGATTTTCCATTTAACAACATAAAAACCATTAAAAAAAACAGTCAGCAATTACTTAACCTCTCTTAGACCTCAAAGCACCTTCAATATTGTGTAGCGTAGTTGAAACTAAATTATTGATATTATTTTACTTTTGTTTTAGATGTAGTCTTTCACAGTCCAAAAAAAAGTCTCTACTTGCACAAATAAATGTCCATAGTTTTTTTCCTACAGAACAATGGACAAACTCCCGATTGTAAAATCATCATTTGTCAACATTAGCCACACGTCGTCTGTCCTAAAGCTAAAGGTAAGGCGAGGCAATTTTAGGAATTTAGTTTTAGTTTGTCTCAAAGGGCTTTACATGGCATCACAACAACATCCTCTGTCCTTAGACCCTCACATCCACTGAGGAGAAACTCCATAGAAAACCCTTTAACAGGGGAAAAAAATGTTAATAAATCATTAATGTTTTTGTTAAGGATGAACAATTTACAGATTTAGCTCTCTGAGAGTCTCCTTTACATCCAAGCACATTTGATATTGTTACTGAAATAACTTTTGAATCAATGTCAAATCAGAACCAGGAACTTTGTGACAGTGTCCAGTCCATATTAGCTGTTAGCAAAACATCAGCAACATGTGACACAACTAGAGTGTCCCACCATTGAAAAGGTAATGTGGATTTTTTTTTTTTTTTTTTTTTTCTCTGGGGCAGCACTTGCATTAGGACAAACACTGTATTAAAGGGATAGTTCACCCAAAATTCAAATTTCACTCATTATCTACTCGCCCTCATGTCAACTAAGAGCTGTGAGAATTTTCAGAGTCCTCCGTGCCTTCTGAGTTACGGGGGGGGGTCCGTGCAGCAGTATTTGTCCATATAATGGTTGTCAATGGATACCAACTTTCTTCGTCCAAAAAGACACACCAAAAAACATCCAAATACCTCCATAGTGCTCGTCTGTAATGTCCCTCTTGTATTGAAGCCCCGACATGAGAAATTGTTCCGAAAAAAATTAAATAAGTCTATATTTTAAGCTTGTTTGTAGCGAAAGCTCCCAGTGTCTCGGTTCGCTGCTCTGCCGGAACAATTTCTCATGTCGGGGCTTCAATACAAGAGGGACATTACAGACGAGCAGTATGGAGGTATTTGGATGTTTTTTGGTGTGTCTTTTTGGACGAAGAAAGTTGGTATCCATTCACAACCATTATATGGACAAATACTGCTGCGCGGACTCCCCCCCCCCCCCCCCCGTAACACAGAGAAGGAACGGAGTCGACATGAGGGTGAGTAGATAATGAGTGAAATTTGAATTTTGGGTGAACTATCCCTTTAAGTGTTGTCTATTCCTGTTAGTTACTTTTTAATGACTGAATGTCAAGTTGATATCAGCACTTCTCAAGATCAGATATTAGAGTCAGTATTAGGAGGGAAAGTAATAATATGACAAGTTCCATTCCTTCCTCACACATTTCAGAATGAAAACTTTTTATTTAAATGTGTTAGTTAAACATCAGAGTTGATCCTATCATGTGCTTGTTGCTGTGTTGACCTACTGAAACATTCATGTGGATTTTGCTCTAAACAGCTGATGCCTTCCTTCCTGACCTCAGAGCTCAACGCTGTTTAGCTATGTGGCTCGGCTAAAAACATGATGTTATTTACCGAGAGATTTACATTGTGACTTGCAGTAATGGAACTGTATTTAAAACCAGTTGCAGCTTGATTTGACTCTATTTAGTGCAAATAAAGTGTTTTTCAGAGATAAAGTCACTTGAGAAAAGGTTCTGCATTCATTAATATAGCAGTTTGGTACCAAATGTTCTTATTAAATATTTATGTACTGTAGCTGCTATACCGCTGCAGAAGCAAATATATAAAGACTTTAAGATAAATATATACAGTGGTATACTACATTGTTACCGTTCTGCTTTGAATGACATTGTGATAGAAATTTCAGACCGCCGCATCGTCAAGCTCCAACTGTAGGGTTGATGTGATATCTCTGATTGGCCGCTCAATGATGTTATCAATCATGTCATCGGCTGTGACTTTTACACAAACTAGGAGTTCATGTTGAATGCCCTGCATCTTTCTGTACAGACGACAACACACACCTCCAGCCAGACAAACATCTAATTGACCTATGGCTAAGCCCCGCCCCCTCCACTCACTCGGACAAACAGTCAACATCCGGTGACAGTTGCTATGGCAACAGCTGTCACAGTAGGAGACATTTCACAGGAGGCAACTGATGATTTTTGGAGACAGAAAGATTAAATATCATCTCGAAGTCACCAAAACTTCACTTAGCTTTACTGCTATGGCTGCCGATAGCGACGGGCTAATTTCTGTTAGCCTGTCTATGGAGTTTTACATTATACGTTAGCATTAAGCTAGCGGACTTTATGCTTAGTTGTGATGCTGGCTAACATCTAAACATCTCTGACAATATGTTGCCTCAAATAGGTTGTTGACTTAACTGAGAACAGATGTAGACATCCTTGTTAAGTAAATCCCCCCCGTGGCCTCTCGGGATACCTAGTGTCAGAGTTGCATGTACCCCATGAACACCGTTTGACCATTCTAAACTTCAAATGTCAAGAAAAAACATATAAAAACGGATGAAAACTGACTAACTGCAATGCATTTCAATGGACGTGGAAGCAGAGAATGTCCGAGTGTATGGGCTAGCTATGCGCACTGTGATTGGCTCATCGCGTTTGGGGGCGTGGCTTAGCCATAGGTCAATTGGGTCATCTAAGACCCTCTGCCTCCTCTCATTCATACCCTGTCTTACATCCTCTCTCATCTAAAACATCACCCCCTCCCTTACAAGCACCTACAGTACTCCCCTCACCTAGACACACCACCCTCCCTCACTATACACACAGTGCACCGATGTCGATATTTATATAAAAATATGTTTTTATGATAAAGAAATGTATTCCCGACATACTGAAAGTCACATGCATAATACAGTAAATGTTAGTAAATTAATGGATGAATGAATGAATGAATGAATGAATGAAACCAGCCTAAAGCTTTGTCAGCACTGGGAGTTATTGCAAAAGTGATCTTAACCCTTTGTTAAAAATTGTTTTTTATTCTTTTTGTCCCATTGAAATTTGTGATGGAACTTGATGGAGTTGGATGAATTACGGTTAAATGAATTTAGAGCTGATGGAATTTGATGTTTTTTTTTAGAGTGGTTCATAGTTTTTACAATGTTGATGTTACTGTTATGGCTTAAAAATAAAGATAATTCTGCCTTAATGTCTCTGTTTCAGTAGTATCAGTGTTTTGAATGTCACTTACGCCCTTAACAACAACCACAAAATCACAAAATAGTAGGAAATGTTGGTGCAATGTGCCATTTTGTATCGCCTGTTAGGCTTCTTTGCTGAAATTTAATAGTTAGCCAGAGTTTTTGTTTATTATCATTTAGAATATGGATTCCTCACAACTTTATCTCTTTAACAATATAGAATGCTTAAATATATGGCTCTCAATGAAATATTTACAATGAATGCAAAGTTTGTTTTTGCTCTCCTGTGAAATTTGGAAAATGTCACTTACGCCCCTTGTGCTCTAAGGCAGGGGTTTTCAAAGTGTGAGAGAGTGAGCCCCCCTTAATGAAAAATAAACAGCTGTGCGCCCCCCCCCCCCAAAAAAAGAGAGAAGAGAATTAAACATAGCCTATTTATTATCAGTTACTATGACCAAAACAATATTTGATTCATTAAACATGAATTGGTCTTCCCTGGCCTGTAGGATTTGTTTTAACAAGCTTTTTTTACAAGCTTGTTTCTCAGCATATATTAATTATCATGACAACATAAAGCACTGACGAATAAACCTAAACATTGATACAGAACTCTGTAACACACTCATCACACAAGCAGCTTCATGATCTCCCTGTGTGATCATCTGGGAAGCAGACAGTCTGAGGTTGAAGTTTATATCAATGCACAGGTGACACTGTGACAGGTCTCTGTACGTCTTGACCACATGTCAGCTGGTCAGCTGCTCAGCTCCGCCGCGACGTGCAGCTTTTTTTTTTCTTTTTTTTTAGGAGCGGTATATTGCGGCTTTATGCAGGAGGACACGCGGTGCTACAGCTGATCCAATGTATTTATCTGAGCTTGGTCACTGAGAGGCACCGGGTCGCTTTGAGCTGCGTTCATATGAAGTTATACCTGACGCTGTGCAGCACCTGACGCTCTTCTTTTTCTAACCAGAATAGTTCCACAGCCGACGTGGTGCTACATTCAGCCGAGGCCAGAAGTCTCTCTGATCACTTGCATTGGGACCTTGGGCATCAGTGCACAACGCGAAAGGGCCCTGACCAAGCGTCAGTTTATGACGCGTCGGGAGTGAGACTGTGTGTTGCTCCCTGACACATCAGTCGAGCATAATCGCAGTCTGTGTGTTACAAGATCGTGTTTTATCATATCGCAGTATAATAATATATAATATATATAATTGCAAACTATAGGCTACTGCAAAAACATAAAGACATAAAAACAAAATCATTTAGCCCTATGTGCAAGTGACATGTAACTCATCTTTTGTTTGAATGTTTTCAGTTTTTCTTTTTTTCTTTTTCTCATGTCGCGCCTCCCCTCAAACTCTCTGACGCCCCCCAAGGGAGGCGCGCCTCACACTTTGAAAACCCCTGCTCTAAGGGGTAAGTTCTTTTACGCCCCTTGTGCTCCAAACCCTCGTTATTATGTTATCAATCATGTCATCAGCTGTGACTTTTGCACAAACTAGGAGGGAGTTCATGTTGAATGGCCTGTATCTTTCTGTACAGACAACAACAACACACACCTCAGGTCTCCAGCTGCTCTGACAACAGCTCCCCCCTGTGGACAAGCTGCATCCTGGTGAGTGAGTGAGTGAAAGCCACCACCACTCCATCTAACAGGAGCAATGAGTTCACAATGTCCAGGAAAAACATCTGTGCTGCTCTGATTTAGACACTCGGAGTGACATCAGCCTGTTGCAGTAGTTGAAACTAGAACATCTGTTAAGCTGCTGTTGATGCTCACACACCCCGAACAGGAATCAGTCGCTGAATGGGGAAACACTTGACACAAATGTTGCTGATCTATCTATCGATCTAGCCATCCTATACTGCAGAAATACTGCAGATGGACCCTTTAATATGCTCCCAGTGCCAAGAATAATAACTTTAGTTCACCCAAAATTCAAATTTCACTCATTATCTACTCACCCTCATGTCGACTAAGAGCTGTGAGAATTTTCAGAGTCCTCCGTCCCTTCTCTGAGTTACGGGGGGGGGGGGTCCGTGCAGCAGTTTTTGTGTCCATATAATGGTTGTGAATGGATACCAACTTTCTTCGTCCAAAAAGACACACCAAAAAACATCCAAATACCTCCATACTGCTCGTCTGTAATGTCCCTCTTGTATTGAAGCCCCGAAATGAGAAATTGTTCCGAAAAAATTAAATAAGTCTATATTTTAAGCTTGTTTGTAGCGGAAGCTCCCAGTGTCTCAGTTCACTGCTCTTCCTGTGACCGGCGGAACAATTTCTCATTTCGGGGCTTCAATACAAGAGGGACATTACAGACGAGCAGCATGGAGGTATTTGGATGTTTTTTGGTGTGTCTTTTTGGACGAAGAAAGTTGGTATCCATTCACAACCATTATATGGACAAATACTGCTGCGCGGACCCCCCCCCCGTAACTCAGAGAAGGAACGGAGGACTCTGTAAATTCTCACAGCTCTTAGTCGACATGAGGGTGAGTAGATAATGAGTGAAATTTGAATTTTGGGTGAACTATCCCTTTAAGTAGGAGAGGCTCCACTAAGGGCAGGGTCTTGGGTCCAGGACCCGGACTAGACTCACACTCACACAGTTTCACCTCTGGAGTTGAGCTGATGCTCACCGTGCAGTGCATGATTCAAGGGCCTTTCTCAAGGGCAACTCGGTGGTACTAATGGACCCAGGTTTAAAGGAATAGTTCACCAAAAAATGAAATTCAGTCATTAGTGACATGCTGATGAATAGGCCTACTCCGGAGTAGTTTTTTATTCCTCGAAAGGATTTCTACAGCCTGAACAGTCCTGTATTGAATTTGCCTCGGGCACACTCTAACGCTCGCGCGATTCACGCGTGTATCGTCCCCGACACAAACCAGGCAAATTCAATACAGGACTGTTTAGGCTGTAAAAATGTCCTAAATGAGGTAGTTTCCAGTAAACTCTGGACTATCTCCCTTCAGGACACTTGGATTGCAGTGGACGAGCAGTGTGGAGGAATATTAAATGGTTTTTGTGTAGTTTTATGGGCGTTTTTGTGTCGGGCCCTATTGACTCTCATATAAAGTTTTGGTTGGACTACGAACCGGCCTCCCGGGTCTCCAGATGCACTTTGAGGAATAAAAAACTACTCTGCAGTATTCATCAGCATGAGGCTGAGTCACAAATTTTTTGATGAACTATTCCTTTAACCTGCTGGTCTTGGGGTTCAGATTGTCCTTTCAGACACACACACACAGACACGGACCCGCCTCACACACTGTGTTTGTGGAGAAGCTCTGGTGAGTCTGAGAGAATATGTCAGCAGCATCAACTCTGTGATGAAAACTAACAAATACACTTCTCAGTTGCATTATGGGACATGCAGTAATCTGAATCCTGCACAGTTTTGGACCATTCCTTTAAATCAGTGTCATCTCCAGCGCATTTAGCATTTAAACAAAAATAAACGAACATCTTCATGACACACACACTGCAAAAACTCAAATATCTTACCAAGAATATTTGTCTTATTTCTAGTCAAAACAAATCTCATTCTACTTAAAATAAGACTCATCACATAAAAAGTAGCTTCTTTTTAGACACTTTTAACTTCTTTCAAGCAGATTTTCACTTGAAATAAGTAGAAAAAATCTGATAGTGGAGCAAGTTTTTCTTCCTTATAACAAGCACAAAAAAATCTCTTTCACTGGCAGATTTTTCTACTTATTTCTAGTGAAAATTTGTTTGGAACAAGTGAAAATGATCTAAAAACAAGTTCATTTTTAGGTGATGAGTCGTATTTTAAGTGGAAAGAGATTAGTTTTGACTAGAAATGAGACATTTTGACAAGAAATAAGACAAATATTCTTGGAAAGATTTTGAGTTTTTGCAGTGCACATATCTAAATGTAAATTCATGTGTAAACTTGTGAAGGTAATATCCCCAGCAGCACATGGACAGCTTTAGTTTCTACTGTCAAACCGGTGTGTGTGTGTGTGTGTTGGTCCAGTACCTGGGTGTATGTAGACCGGCGGGCTCTGACACAGATACTGGGGAGGGTAGTGCGTCCTCTTGCTGTGTTTGTGGATCCTGTAGTCCTTCTCGCTGCGGGAGCGCTGGCTCCTGTGCAGCTCCGCCGCCGAGGCGGCCGGCGGCAGGTCCGAGCTGGGCCATGCCCGCCGCAGAGTGCTGCTGCTCGTCCTCTTCATCCTCACACACACACACGGACAGACAGACTCAATCCGTTCTACACGGCTCACGCAAAACGGGATTTCCACGAGCAAACTTGCGGGTGACGACGGGGCCCAGCGGCTCCCAGGTCCTCAGGTAAACTCCATCGTGGAACATCAGAGGTAAAAATCAGCTGAAGGAAATAAACAACCACCATGTTGTGAAATAGAGAATCTCAGTCCCAGATTGTCCAGACTCCCTCATGGTCATGGCACCGATGATCACATGACCAAATGTCCACCAAATGGTTCAGGAGAGCTCACGAAGCATGTGGTTATACCTCCAAACTCTGCACACGCTCCGCTCCTCTCCTCTCCTCTCCTCTCCTCTCCTCTCCTTCCTTATCGCAACAAATTCACCACAGAGCAAGTGCTCATCTGTCAGCTCACGCACACACACACACACACGCTCACACCCACCCACACACACACACACCAAACAAATGCTTAGCAGTGACAAGCCCGAGGTGCCTCCACCGCTCCAGCAGCTAGCCGTTAGCCTAGCCTGGTGTCAGACCGGACTGGTCGGAGCGTCGGTCGACGCGGGAGGGGATGAGGGGGGGACGGTCGGGGCCGGTGGACTCGGCCGATGGGGGTCGAAGTGAAAAGACGAGCCTGAATTCCTGTCAGGATAGACAAAAGCCTGCGCGGCAAAGGAAGCAAAGGAAGGGAGGGAAGAAAGAAAGAAAGGAGTGACTGAGGGGGAGCTGGTACAAAAGGAAGCAAGAGGAAAAGAGGCTGCTCAGCTCAGCTCAGCTCAGCCGAGGGAGGAGAGAATGACACAATCTCCATGGGAAAAGCAGATCCACTCCTCCCTTCTATACCTCCATCAATCCACGATCCAGGACTCGCTTCACACACACACACACACACCAGCTGTTAATCCTCTGGGAAAAAATAAAAAAATAAAGAAGTGTGTGTGTGCTGCTATGCTGCTATAGGCTGACGGGTGATGGAAGACGCGTAAAAAAAAAAAAGGGAAAATCCAGGGAAAAGCAGGATTGAGTCAGGAGAAAGGGTTAATCCAGCGCTGCCTCTGCCTCTCCTTTGTCTTCTGCTCCGTCGGCTCCCCTCTCTCTCTCTCTCTCTCTCTCTCTCTCTCTCTCTCTCTCCCTCTCTCCGCCTGCAGCTCGCTCCGTCTGCACTCGCTCCGTCGCTCAGCGTGTTGTTGTGGGAGAACAGGGAGGTGGAGGGGAGGGGAGAGGAGGGAGAGTCCACCGCTGCTCCCCTTCCCTAAAATCTGCTTTCCCCCCCCCCTGTTGCTGCTGGAGTCGAGCCGTATACTCACCCATTCACAAGAAAATACCGTGCTTGTGCGATGTCCATGTGTGTGTGTGTGTGTTTTTTAAATCTTGTTGGACAGAAGCCAAGTCCAAGAAGCAGCCAGCCAGCCAGCCAGCCAATCAGCACGGGGCACCGCTCAGGTTGACTCTTTAGTTAGCAGCAACACTGACCAAATGCTGCAACACACTTAGCAACCCGGGCAACAGCGATGTAGCCAACACCGTGCTGTATATATACTAAGCCTCCAGCTCCACATCGCTGACAACAAGCTGCCTTCTTTAGGAACGACCACGTCACTACACACAGCAACATGCAGCCAGCTCAGCTCACATCCACCTCTAATCACCCTCTTTATTATCAGTTCATCTGTTTCTGTTGACTGACAGGTGATGAAGAACAGTGGCGGATGCTACAGTCACAACAGAATACCAAACACAGACATGGGAATTCATTTTCTACCACTGTCTGTGATTAAAGGTAGATAGTTCACCCAAAATTGAATTATCATTATCTCCTCCCCCTCATGTGGACTAAGGGCTGGGAGAAGTTTCAGAGTCCTCCGTGGCTTCTCTGAGTTACAGGGGGTCTCGGCGTAGCAGTGCATGTCCATATAACGGTTGCAAATGGATACCAACTGTCTTCGTAACAAAAAGACACACCAAAAAACATCCAAATACCTCCATGCTGCTCGTATGTAATGTCCGTCTTGTATTGAAGTAGCCTCGTAAACCAGCCTCTCTAAGTGCATTTCATTTCATTCCGAGGGAGAGTCTGGCCTCATCCCCATTCTAAGCGTTTGGACTGAAACCCTCAGAAGGCCGAGCCAATCAGCGTCGCCCGCTGTGATTGACACAGCACGTTGGCCAATCAGGGACCGACTGGTGCAAAGCCCCGTCACTACACCAACTTGCTGATTGGCTGAATGGGGTTGTCTGTCAACGCTACTACCAAAGATATTAAACCGTCTTTGCTACTACTCCCGCCCAGCTCCCGCCCACCCCAAACGCTTAGAGGGGGGATGAGGCCAGACTCTCTGAGAAATGAAATGAAATGAAATGCATTTCGGCGAGAGGCTGGTTTACGAGGCTAGTATTGGAGCCCCGAAATGTGAAATTGTCCCGAAAAAAAAAATCTATATCATATTTGGACGAACCAGGGTCCGTCCTCTGCCCAGTTCGTCCAAATTTGAACCGGGAAGAGGAGCTTCGAGAAGCTTCCGCTACAAACAAGCTTGAAATTTATACTGCAAACCTTTGACAGCACCACTACTACTACTACTACTACTACTACTACTACTGCCAAACACTCCTCTCTTTCTGGGAGTACTGTTTCTCTGTCTCCAGTCCTGACTGTAGTGTATGGTGCTTGCATCAGTGCTTGGCGATGGTTTGACCACTGGAATCATAGTATACGTCGCATGGCGGCACGGTGGCACAGTGGTTAGCACTGTTGCCTCACAGCAAGAAGGTCCTGGGTTCGAATCCCCGTCCTTTCTGTGTGGAGTTTGCATGTTCTCCCCGTGTCTGCGTGGGTTTCCTCCGGGTGCTCCGGTTTCCCCCACCACTAAAAACATGCCAGCTAGCCTGATCCTCCTGTCAGTGCCCCTGACCAAAGGCACTGGCTCATAATCTGGAGTTGGTCCCCGGGCGCTGCACCGCGGCTGCCCACTGCTCCTCAGGGATGGGTTAAATGCAGAGAAAGAATTTCACTGTACTAGCTGTATATGTGACCAATAAAGTACCTTAAAAAATACAGTAGTGTCAGTGTTGAGGATGGTGTGGCTTTGGCCTTTTGCAATGCCTGTGCTTAGGGCTCACCACATGGCCACTCATTCTCCTTTCTAAGCAGTTCTGTGACTGGGATGGTTGAGAGACAGGCTGGGAAATTAAATAGACCAACCAACAACTGGCCAAATGCGGGTCAATCTGGGAAGTGGCGGGTGAATTCAATCAAACCACGCTGGAGGGTAGGGATCGACAGATGTTTTTTTCAGGGCAGATACCAATACCGATTATTAGTATGGTATTCAAGAAAATCGATATTTAGAACCGATATCATTTGCAGCAGGGCATGAAATTGGCACCCGCCAACAAGCCAAATGTGGGTAACTTTTGTGATTGGCGGGTGAAACTGTCAATCTACCTGCCACATTGGCGTGTAGCCAATAAGACCAATCAGGTAGCCTATGTGTACCTGCCTTTTTTATATACAACTTTGCCCTCGGCGGACCTAGTCGAATCCTCTCGGGACTGACGCGGACATTATACACGCGGTAAACCGGCTGCGGAATCGCTGCTAAGTGCCGCACCTCTGCCCCTCAGCTGTGTGTGTGTGTCTGTGTGTTCATCTCGCGCGCGCTGTTTAGATACTGACAAAAACGCACACACAAGCTGTTAAGTTGTCTCATCTGACAGCTGTCATTTGGGAGGTGAAGGCAGAGTTTTCCCTTAATTGTCCTGACGTTGATGGAATCACTACGAACTGTAGCTATGTTACGGTATGAGCAGCAGGGACGGTCAGGTTGAATACTGTAACTCAAAAAAATGTAAAATAAATTAAACTTTGGCAGTTCTGAAGGCAAAAGGGCTCCACTCTGGTGGTAACGAGTTGGTTCTAATAAAATTTTGGCAGTTGTATGTGGAGACTAGTCAAAAATGAGTCAGAAAACATTCATTCCCTTGGTAGAGAGACAAAGTTCACAGTTTGACTGTTACATTTGACAGGTGCTTGACTATTGTGTCATAAATTTGATAAATGAGTGCTTAGTGTGAAGAATCTTTATATGTGACCTGGTCCATCAAAATGAGTCACAGTGACCCCAAATTTCAAAGTTGAGATTTTGGTATCAATGGAAAGATTAGAAAACAAGCTTTAAAATGATACCCTAGTCAAAGTCATACATTTGATGGTTTACAAGATTGTTGTCACAGATGCACCGTTCAATGACCCTCGGAAAGCAGGGAATCTCACAATTCAGATGCTTTTTACAGCTCGTCTCTATCATAAACGGTTCAGAAGTTGTCATGTTTTGTTGACGTTTTGTAAAACATGTGCAAGCGTTGTGTCGATTGCTACGTTCGGTTTAGCATCGTTGCTACGCTCTGTTAGCGTCGATGCTACACTCTGTTAGCGTCGATGCTACTCGGTTTAGCATTTGTTTCTGTACCCGTCCGTACCAAGGGGGCAGTTGTCGGTCTGAGAAGTGAAGCTCACTTCCGCATTCAAAAAACTGCAATCCCCTCGGCTTCCTCTGGGGGCTGGTGTCAGAAAGCAGCATTCTCCATAGACCCCCATGTTAAAATCGCCGATTTTACATCCTCAATAAACATGTTAAAAGCCTGGTGTCAGAACATTTTTTTGTCTCAATCGATAGTTTCTACCCCCGCACACACTCTGAGGGGGGTGAATTTTTTTTTAACTCTACCGTTTTACTGTTATTAGGTTAAAACTCTGGCCAATCAGGGCGCGGAAACGTTGAGTGACAGGTCTGAGCAGCTCCGTGGACAGCTGCTTCAAGGCCAGTGGGCGGGTTCTCGGCCGGCCAATCCAACATGGCGCTGTTCAGGCCGCCATATTGGAGTCACAAAAACGACTCCCCAAAACCAATGGGGGACGTCACGGACGCTACGTCCATTCTTTTTACAGTCTATGGTCCGTACTCGTCATAGAGGCACCATTCAATGACCGTCGGAAAGCGGAGAATCCCGCGATTCAGATGCAGTTTACAGCTCGTCTCTATCAGGGACGGTTCAGGAGATATTTCATGTTTTGCACCGAAGCAACGCTCATTTTCAGAGGGTTTAAGTTGCAAGTCAACTTTAATCATCATTTACGTGCCTTTTCTCAATTATCTGGACTGTGAAACTTTGGGAGATGGTTTTTGAATGCCATTGCTTTGAAATTAGGGTTTTTTTTTTTGTTTTTTGTTTTTTTTCTATGGGTTTTCCACGTTACCAGCTGATTATCTAAAAATAGAACGTTGCGACATCCGACTCATTTTGATAGAACGGGTCACATATTTGTGATCCGGCTCTATATCCACATTGACTGTGAGTTGATCCTTAAGCCTCCAGGAACTCTAAATTAGCCCAATCAAAAACCTCAGTTCACCCCTACACTAAGCTTTGTGTAACTTTTTCTCACCTTCTCCTCTTTGTTCTTTGCTGTCCAAACTGTCCAAATGCTGCAACACACACAGTAACGGGAGCAACCTTAGCCAAGCTAAATTAACTTCTCTTTAAACACACAGAGCAACAGTTTCAGAATAGACACTCTTACATCACCCAGCGTGACAACACAGAGAGCTGAGCATCTCAGTCCACCCTACAACACACACACACGCACTCGCCAACACACAGCAGAAGCACATCCATCAACTCAGTACTGTGTTTGTTTCACTAAAAATGGTGCATCACGTTTGGTTTTGGCTCTGAGAGTGGAGATTCCTCCCAAACAAACAATCTTTGGCAGAGAATAGACATTGGCTGCACACAACACAACACAACACAACACAACACAACACAACACAACACAACACAACACAACAAACAGCAACAGCCAGGTTTAATGGGCTCTGGGTTCACGCCTCTGTGGAGGAGCAGGCTCTCCTCTGTCCCCTGATGCACCAGAGATTCATCAGAGAGCTCCTAACTCAGCCTAAACATTCCTAGCAAGGAATCTTAGCTTAAAGGATCATTTCCGTTTTTTACAACCTGGACCTTATTTCTAGCATAAAATACGATCATTTACTCACCCAGACAACTTTGGTGTCATTTGGAGTTGTTTTGACGAAATTAGCCCCAGTGGAGCGGCGCGTATCCGTATAATGCGAGAACACGGGGCAGCGCAATGCAGCCTCTAATAACACATTATCCACCTCAAAACTCGCCAATATTTAGTTAGGATACACTAGTGCTGTTCCCCTCTGAGTCCGGGGTTAGCTGTTATCAACATCCGGGGTCTGTAGGTTGACCTACTGACCTCTGACCTGGATGATGTCATCTCTGAGCGCCGCCCGGCTCATTCTGATAATAATCATTCTGCTTCGGCATTCGGGTCCATTTTTATCTCAACTAGCCGGAGCTTTAGTGAGTCCAGGTTGAGGAGAGGAAGCCTGTGGAAGCTGAACTTCATCCAGCTGCTCATTTTGTTCTGACAAGTCAGAAACACGCAGAAACGAACCATAGCATTAGTGGTAGCAAGTTAGCCGCGCCGCACCGCGGTCGGAGATGACATCATCCAGGTCAGAGGTCAGTAGGTCAACCTACAGACCCCGGATGTTGATAACAGCTAACCGACTCAGAGGGGAATAGCACTAGCCTATCAGAACTAAATATTGGTGAAATGAACGAGTTTCGCCGCAGATAATGCGTTATATAGAGGCTGCGCTTGCATGCCCCGTGTTCTCGCATTATACGGATATACGCGCCGCTCCACTGGGGCTAATTTCGTCAAAACGACTCCAAATGACACCAAAGTTATCTGGGTGAGTAAATGATCGTATTTTATGCTAGAAATAAGGTCCAGGTTGTAAAAAACTGAAATTATCCTTTAAAGGTACATTGTGTAGGAATTCCTCCCATCTAGCGGTGTGGTTGTATATCGCAGCAACTCAGTCGTATTTTTCATGCTGCATTCACGTGAAATTGGGCAGACGGCAGACGGACGACAGCCGCTGCACGTAACGGCATAAACAAGCCTCTATGTAAACAAGTGGTCCGTCAGCACGAGGCAAAACAATACACCTGACAATATGTTGTCATGGCGATGTCGTATTGTTTACCTGACTCACGTTTTACCGTCTTTCTCTGGACTTCTGTGACTAAAATGACATCTGGTTTGTTAGCGACGGCCGTCTGCCCGACTGCAGGTGAATGCAGCATCAGCATCATGCCACTGAACGTAAAAACATGGCGACACCACATGGCAGCAGCACCGAGCTTACCCGCTCCATGGAGATATGAATGATATGAACGGCTCATTCAGAGCTGAAAGGAACACCTCACTTTGTTGATGGGGGGGATTACTGGTTAATGAAAAACAGACTTTAGAAAGAAATAACCGATTTTCGTGAATAGAGAACAGGAGAAGTTACACAATGTCCCTTTAAGAGTGACTCAGGACGTATTTCAGAGCAACTCTGAGCAAGGAGGGGACAGAAACTTTTATCTTAGTGAGGAGGTGTGGTTCACCCTGTTGCCAGGGGTGACTCATTCTTTTTTTAAGCTCTGATTGGTTGTTGGAGGAGGGGAAAAATCACAAATGCACTCCACAGAATCACAGAACTTGGTTAGGCTATTAAGGCCTATTAAGACATGGTGTAAACGGGAATATTGACCTGAACCCGAATGTTGACTGCATGCAAATGTAGTCACTGTGTTTGCTCCGCTCTGTGCACTTGTTTTCAGTTTGTCTGCTGCATCATTGAAGAGGAGCTTGTAATTGAATTATTCAAATGACTTCAATGCCGATGGTCAGTTGCTGCTGAAATGAGCTGAACGAGTGCTCAGATTTACACTTAAATCCTCCAGCTGGGCATCTGAAGGAAGGGAAACACCGAAGCCTCAGGCCTGATTCTCCTTCAAACCACTGAATCATCCGGCATCATTAGGGGTGACTCTGCTGCCCTGCAGTCTCAAGTTCCAACTCTCCTCGGCTGCTGGACTTTGTGGAAGGACCAGCACAGTGTCACTGCACATCAAAGTCAGGGGAGCATTTAAAGAGGAACTATGCAGCATTTTTAGATTAACAATGCTACATTTTTACCTTAATTAACCAGCTTCAGAGTACTAGTGCTGGTTAAATAAATGACTTGTAACGTGTTCCAAAAATGTCTAAAATCAAATCTATTACCTTTGTTTTGTAGTTTTTTGGGGGGTTTTTTGCCTTTATTTGATAGCACAGTGAGATAGACAGGAAAGGGGGAGGCAGAGAGAGGGGGAATGACATGCAGGAAAGGTCTGCCCAACGCGGGATTCGAACCGGGGACGCCTGCGTTGAGGACTGTAGCCACTACATGGGGCGGCCGCCTTAACCAGGTGGTCAGGTTCCCCATGTTCCTCATTTGAACGCGTCTCATATTTCCCCAGTGAAGACATCACCTCCAATAAGGTTCTCACATTGCCAATAGGGATGTTTCCCTCCAGTGTGATGGCCCTTCTAGTCATGAGCTGAAGAAAGTGTGCTTCCCACAGACGGCCAGCGAGTGGCAGTAGAGCTGCTTGTTCAATGTGCCAGCAGCAGGACCCAGCTGACAGAATGAAACCAATGCAGATTTCAGAGAAACGTTCACTGGCACCGCAAAGTAGACACTGACTTAATAACATGCTCGTTAGGGCTCAAAGTAAAACTAAAGTAAGAGATCTCAGTACTACTGTTCAATGGTTTGCTATATAAACTATTTACAGTTTTTTTCAATTGCTAACAAGCAGTGGTCGAAACTGAAGTCACATGTTCAAAACTCTTAAAGGACAATTCCAGTCGAATTCAACTCGGGGCTGTATTTTCCTAACATTTAAAGTCTAAGAGAAAGAATCTGAAGATTTTCAGTTTAATGTCTCCTGTTTTGCGGTAGTTGTGTCTGTCCCCGCATCGCCACGGCAGCAATGAATGGGAGCGGATGTAAGTTCTGCTGTTTAGGCTGTTTACATCCCTCAAAGCCACAGACAGCGTCAGATGGAGACTCAAACATGCAGCCAGAAGTTTATTTACTTCAACAAGCCGACATGTTTGTAAAACTAGATCTAATTCAAAGTCTCCCAGAGTCTCGCGAGACCCAAGTTGCCGTGCGCGGTGTGTTCAGGTGCAGTGGGAAAAGCTACCGTTTGTGTCATAAACACAGGAATATCAACTCTTGACTTGCTTCAAGTAAAAAAAAACGTCTCAAAATGTAGACTTGAAGCAAGTAAAGAGTTGATATTCCTGTGTTTATGAGCACGGCAACTTGGGTCTCGCGCGAGACTTTGAATTAGATCTAGTTTTACAAACATGTCGACTTGCTTGAAGTAAATAAACTTCTGGCTGCATGTTTGAGTCTCCATCTGACGCTGTCTGTGGCTTTGAGGGATGGAAACAGCCTAAACAGCAGAACTTACATCCACTCCCATTCATTGCTGCCGTGGCGATGCGGGGACAGACACAACTACCGCAAAACAGGAGCAATTGAACTGAAAATCTTCAGATTCCTTCTTTTAGACCTAAAATGATAGGAAAATACAGCCCGAATTGAATTCGCCTGGAATTGTCCTTTAACACAGCCAGCATTTCCATCAGGCATCTCAGCTGAACAGTTCATCTCATCCTCAAAACGGTGCCTCACCAACAAAACACTTCATACACGTCTCAAAATAAGCTCATTCAACCACAACACGAGCACATAGTATCACTTTGGGAACAAACACTGTCACTCTTAGCACAGTGAACGACAAAACGCTAACAACATTTTTTCAAAATCAGTTAATCAGTTTTGTTATAAAATAAATACTGCAATATCTTTGCACTTTGAGTGTTCTAGATAATATATTGCAACAAGAATGAATCAGGAATGCAGCAATTTACGTCAAGAGAATGTATTTTCTCTGTTTTCCCCTTGCATAGGTACTAAGGGACCTTACAAAAAATAAAATGTTTACTGTAAACAGAAAAATGCAGAATCTCCAGAGGTAGAACACAAAACAGGGGAGATAATGTAAGTTCGTGCAACCTGTGTTTGGAGTTGCATAATATTTTTATTTATTTTATTCAATAAAATATTTTTGATTTGATGTTTCATATATTTCAATGTTCCTGCAACAGAAATGATGAATTATGATTTCTATTTATGATTTCTATTTATGATTTATAATGATTTCTATTGGCCTAATTGAGCAATGCATAATTCCACATACTTTTTACATCACTTTTGTTTTTCTCTCTCTCTTTTTCTAATTGTTTTGTTTTTCACATGACTGTAAACTGAATTTATGTTGAATGTTTATCTTTATAAATTTATGTTGAATGCTTATCTTAACAAATGTATGTCAAATGTTTATCTTGAATTTTCACAGAATATTGATTTTCTTTTTTAATTGTCTTATGTTGTTTTTTCATTCTGTAAATTAAATTTATGTTGAATGTTTGTCTTTTGGAGGACCACTTGACGAGCCCTTAGGGGTTTTTTGGGTTTCTCCGGCACATTTGCTTTATCTACTATATACTTGTATGTCTTTTGTTGTTGTCGTTCCACTTTTTAATATGCTGTTTTATACATCTTTTATGTGCTAAATAAAAAATACAAATACAAATACAAATAAACTATATAATGATAGTGTGAAAAGATACACTGACTTTAATCCAAAACAAATAACCAATAGGGTGACTCTCTAGCTCTAAACACACAAGCAGAATGAAACCATTAAAGGGATAGTTCAACATTTTGGCAAATTGGCCCATTGCCATAATCGCTATAATCATAACAGTAGGTTCGTTACCTTTATTTGTCGGTGTAAGCTGTTTTTAGAACGGAGGAGCGGAGCGGCGAGCTGCTCAGAGCTACGCTACGGAGGCTTAAGGAATTTCTTGGTTTCCCTCATCAAACTCATCAAATACACAATCCAACAACTCCAAAACGCTTTCGTGGACAAGTTGTGACCTGCACAACCACCACGCTACGAGATAATAATGGAACGTTACGAAACAGAGCCGTTTTCAAGGTAAATACAGGGTAAATAAAGAGTCTGCTTGCTGAAAAAGTGTCCCTGAACGCAACGCGCATCAGGGGTTTTGCATGAATTTCCCTCTAAAACAGCTCCGTCTCGTAACGTTCCATTATTATCTCATAGCGTGGTGATTGTGCAGCTCACAACTTGTCCACGACAGCCTTTTGGAGCTGTTGGGTTGTGTATTTGATGAGTTTGATGAGGAAAACCAAGAAATTCCTTTAGCCTCCGTAGCGTAGCTCTGAGCAGCTCGCCGCTCCGCTCCTCCGTTCTAAAAATAGCTTGCACCGACAATTAAAGGTAACGAACCTACTGCTATGACTATAGGGATTATGGCAATGGGCCAATTTGCCAAAATGTTGAACTATCCCTTTAAAGTTCATCAGTTGTCAGTTCCAGTGTGTGTGTGAGCTGCAGTACCGTCCTCTAGTGGACCGACTGGGTTACTGCATTACATCCAACAGGACTGGGCTGCTTTTACTGTGAAAAGCCTCAACAGGAAGTAGTAGTGCAGAGAGAGAGAAGAGACGTGTGGCTGCTGGCGCCGTGGTAACTCATGTCGGCACACGGCTCGCTCCGACTCTCACATGAAATTAATTTAAAGGACAAAAATGAAAGAGTCACACAAACAAAAGGCGAGAAAGAGAAAACTCCACACCTGAAGGCATGTGGATGAGTGTGTGTGTGTGTGTGTGTAATTTTCCTCCTGATGAAAGACTCAGCTTTTTCTGTTTGTACATGATCAGGTGTGTGTGTGTGTGTGTGTGTGTGTGTGTGTGTGTGTGTGTGTGTGTGTGTGCGTGTGTAAACCACACATTTGTTGTAACTTGAACCTCTGACTAAGTGTGCCTCTGAGCCAAACACATGATTAATCCTGCAGAGGAGCAGACAGCAGGACGGAGACAAGGAGAGAAAACCTCTACTTATTTATTTTTCATTTTGTATAATTCCTTTCCACCTCATTCAGACTGTTGTAATGTCCACGGACGGTGTGTATCTCATCACATCCATTCACTATTCACATGATGTTTTCATAGGTTCATATCCATCCTCTTCACACAAGTCACCAAACACATGATTTTAAGGGGTTTCATCATTTTAATGTAATTAAAATGTTAAATAAATGAGTAGGCTATAAAGTATTTAATTCATATATGTGACAAAATCAACTAAATTCAAGGGCCACGTTAAACATTTATTCGTGTATTTAAATAGATAAACAAATAAGTTATAGGCCTATATCACAAGGAACAGAGCGTGTGTGGAACAATGAGAAAAACCTGTGTAAAATTACAACATATTCTTCAGAACTTGTACTTTTAAAAACATTTTACACAGGTTTTTCTCATTGTTCCATGCTGCTTTTCAAATTCATTTAAGCAGGTAATATATTGAAATATGTTAAAAGTAACCACTGATCTAATCAATGCATTCTGTGCATCTTTCCCAGGAGGAGTTTGTCATTCTAAAACACATTTCAAGTATTTCTGTGAAGTACCATTTTCATTGTTTTTACGTCTAAATACGTGTCTATATACAGTATATTTATCCCTTTCACTGTTGCAGTACTACACCTTTTCATTGTTGTTTCCTGCATGTTTCCACTGGCCTTCCACTCCTTCACCAATATGTTCTTCAGAAAGATCTTAAGAAATGTCTTAAGAAGAAAATTAAGAAGTTCATAAGAAAGTTCTTAAGTGCAATTCCTCAATATTTTCTTAAGAACTGTCTTAAGAACAGTCATTTCTTACGAATTTCTTATTTTTCCTACTTAAGAAAATACGTCACTGCATTGCATTGCATGCACCATCAATCAATCAATCATTAGTCTAAACTTGTCTAAAATTTGTTGAAAAAGGTGATTTTTAGAGGTTTACCTATTCACCGTAGGGATTTTAAGACAGGTGAAGGTTGTCTTAAAGTTAAGAAAAAAGTAAAGAACAAATTTGAGAACTTTACCATTTGTTCTTAAGTTTTTTCTTAAGAAGAAACGTAAGAATAAAGTTGAGAAAATACTTAAGAACTTTTTTTAGAGAATATGACTTCTTTTTCTCTCTCTTTTTTCTTCTTAAGACAGAAGTTAAGAAAAAAATGACACTTAAGAAGATTTTTTTTCTTAAGAAGGTTTTGTGAATCTGGCCCCTGCCCCCCCCCCCCCCCCCCCCCGTAGCCTCCCTACAAACCCTGAGCACTGAGGCAGCTACAGCCACCAGCTCATCCAGGACCTGGTCCTCACAGGCCAGCGAGCAGCAACAGGCCAATCCCCACCCGGAACAGCTTGAGTCACGAGAAAATAATACCATCAACAACACTGACCCTGATAGAGTGGTTGGGGGCAACAGACTACAGTGTTTCCTCCAGGATTTTTTTTAAAAAAGGACATTACATACGAGCAGCATGGAGGTATTTGGATGTTTTTTGGTGTGTCTTTTTGTTACGAAGACAGTTGGTATCCATTTGCAACCGTTATATGGACATGCACTGCTACGCCGAGACCCCCTGTAACTCAGAGAAGCCACGGAGGACTCTGAAACTTCTCCCAGCCCCAGAAATTTCAATTTTGGGTGAACTATCCCTTTAACATTATCTGATCCCCCATTCTGAAAGACAAGCTCAAAGCTCAAAGCATGGAGCTGGATTCCTGCTTCACTTCCTGGACTGGGATGTGATAAGATGACCACAGCATCAAGCTGGGTGACTGGCAGGAACAGTGGTGAGAAGCACCAGGGCTCCACAGGCTTTAGAAGAGCTACAGGGATCTGACAATGGCCTTCACTGAATGGGGGTCATTCCTATGTTCCCACAGCCCTATGTTCCCTCAGCCCTATGTTCCCACATTTCTAACTTTTGTTGTCACTGAAAATTAGGCCCTATGTTCCCACAGCCCTTTGGTCCCACCATTGGTTGGGTTTAGGCAATGAAGAAAGGAGTTGGTTAAGTTTAGTAAAAAGACCCAGTAGAGGCTAGACAGGCCAGATAGATTAGAGTCCAGATACGTAGGTAGAGAGAGTCCAGTGGGAACATAGGGCTGAGGGAACATAGGGCTGAGGGAACATAGGGCTGTGGGAACATAGGCACGCTCCCGATGAATGGAGCAACAAGAACTGCCTCTGGACACCTCCAAGACCAAGGAGCTGGTCGTTGACTTTCAAAGATCTTGGCATTCAGCAAGTCCACATGTGATGGGTTGCTCCTCTAGCAGAAAGGATGAAGCTGGTTCTTTCTCTAAACGGTTACCAATAATGACAATATGAAAGAGGGATACGATCAATTTCATGTAGTTTTATTCAACCAGAAATACATATTATCCGATAAAATAGCCCCACTGTGAAAAACTAGTCCCACCTCTCCAGACGTTAGCTCCAAGTAGCTCTGCATCTGGTCTTTTCCTCTGTCACTGCTCAGTCCCCTCTACCGTTGTTAACCCTCTGGAGGTCAAAGTTCACCTTCAACATGTGAATACAACTACTTTAGTCCATTTTTTAACATCGTGCTACATCATGGATACATGACAACAACTTCCATTCATAGCAGTCATACGTGCCTGACGCGGAGTGATAGCCTACACTGTGATAAGGCTTTAGAATAGTAGCCGTGGTATTATGCTCATTATACCACGGCTAACAACCAATCAGATTGCCGGATTTCACCTTTCCGTTTTATAATGTCTATTATTTATTATGTGTCAGTGGTTTAAAGACCACACAAGTTGACAACTTCAAACTGGGAGCATGTAGTGTACATTGCATCAGTCTCGACACTCCATTCAGGATATGGAAGGGCAACATGGAAAGAGACATGGACGTCACCTAGTGCCCTGCTAGAGGGGTTGTCACATATCAACCATCATCAGAACTTTTTCCAATGAGCTGCTGAGGTGACAGGAACATCTCTGCAGCTTCTAGCTCTCATCATGCTTGGTAATCATGTTCTAACTTTACCCACAGGCCTCCTGTCCGTGTCGAGTGTGGTGCACACAACGGGCCTTTTGCCAGAACATTTTTCTGCTCCTCTGTGAGGCTTCTTAAGTATGAGTGTTGAAAGTCATCAAACTCTCTTCACTGTACAAACTTGTCCTCGCAGACTCACGAAAACCACCAACTCCTGAAAAGAGAGTCAACACCCCGTAAAACTGCCAGATGAAACTACCTGTCCCAATGTGTTTTTCATTTCAGGGAAAGTTTTATTCCAAGAGCACGTGATGGTTAAATGACTGGTTATGGGGAGAACGGAGGCTCTCCGCCTTCCCCCTAGCATCCCTTGGCCGAAAAAAACCACCATGCAAGATCAGCAGCAGCTCCAACCCGGTCCCAGATCTCGTCTCGCAGGAAACATGGACTGCTTTATGGCTATGACACAAACACACCCCATAATCTTTAGCGTTAGCGTTACTAGGCCTGTAACGATACACGTGTCGAAATCGAAACCGCGACACTCTAATGCCCTGTACACACTGTGCGATTTTGGCCGTCGCAGACGAAAGATGGCCGATCGTAGGAGAATTGTGGCGAAATCTTTGGTCGTAGCTCTAAATCGGCCGTCTTACGTCGCTCTGTGAGACAGGTTCTACGACAGCCGTTGTCAGCATCTTGCGACCAAAGACGACCTGCGATTAAATTCTGAAAACTGCTACGACCTACGTCTACTAATCAGCTGATGGACGTCTATCAGTGGCGCAGGTGACAGGGACGAGCACTGATTTTCGAGTAAATAGTCATTAAATTAAAAAACGAATAGTTTATCTTGTCATGACTGGAGAGGTATTCCTTCAAAGTGCAGGAAAAACACAGTTTTTATTTGGACCTAACCAACTCACGTATCCCTCCGCCCAGGGTTAGCGCCCGCCGATCAGCAGTTGGTTAGGTCCAAATAAAAACTGTGTTTTTCCTGCACTTTGAAGGGCTGGAAATAATTAAATTATAGCGAAACCTCTTTTAGGCCGTGAAAATAGGCCGTTTCTTTGGGTCTGTTCACAACACTGTATGTTGAAAATCTCTGGGCAGGGCTATTATGGGCTGGCGTTGCTAACGGGAGGAGTGCAGAGAGTCTTCTACTGCAATTAAAGTACTTAGGGGCTATTTGTAGATCATACAACCCCACTTTTAAAAAAAAAAAATGCTACTACCCCTTTAATATAGGACCAATTATTAATCCTTCAGAGGAAATGTTTGAAGTATTCAAATGTTTGATGTTTTTTTTCATCTTTATTTTTATTACAAATGAGGCACTAACATTTAAATTCCTACCAGTTCAGTTTTACATTATGTACATTGACATAAACATAATTTAACCCTGTTACCTTTACTCTGGGGTACAAAGCAAGGTGGTTATCCCGCAGGTGATGATTCATATTGTTCATAATGTCGCGTAAATTGCGGAACACAGAGAAATCCACTGATGACAGTGACGCTGGTTTATCAGGAGCAGAAACACAGCCTCGGCAGGCCGCGCATCTCATTATCTAAATCTAGAAGTGAGTGTGTGATATAGACGAAGTAAAGAAACATTTCATTTCTGGGACATTTCTATTCACTTGGGGGCAGTTCCAGGACGGTGGTGAAAAAAGTTAGTCCAGAGCTCTGAGTGGTCCAGCTCCAGTCTGTGTGTGTACATGCCTGTGGTGGTCGGAAGAATAAAACCTTTATTCATGGCACTCCTGCCTTTCTTCTATTTAATCAGAGCAGAAAACCCCTTCAAACACACACACACACACACACACAATCTGCAGGCTACAGTCATGTTCTACTATAGAGAGGACAGAAGTAGCTCTGTTATCAATACAACAGTTATATAAGCGTACAGTTGTCTACAGAGTCTTCTCCCTCGGACATACATCCTCAGCCTGGTGCTCACATCCAGCAGCAGACTCTCACCTCAGCTACCTGCTTCATTTTCATTCCAACAGGAATAAACCTGTCACTTCATGAGCATCACTGACAGAACAGACTGCTTTAAAATGTAGTAGTACTCGGGGTACAACGGTACAGGTAGCCCACGGTACCGTCCATACCTCGCTTTTTGGGCCACGGTTTCAGTTTGGTTTCGGTACGTGTTTTAATCCTTAAAGGTGTACAAAAAAGAAAAATGAATTTGATTCCACTCTGGGTCATATAATTGACCTCTGGCTAAGCCATGCCCCCAAACACGATGAGCCAATCACAGTGCGCATAGCTAGCCCATACACTCGGACATTCTCTGCTTCCACGTCCATTGAAATGCATTGCAGTTCGTCAGTTTTCATTCGTTTTTATATGTTTTTTCTTGACATTTTAAGTTTAAAATGGTCAAACAGTGTGCATGGGGTAGGCTACATGCAACTCCGACACTAGGTATCCTGAGGGGCCACAGGGTGTTTTTTATTTTTTTTACCTTTTCCTAAGCCACATCTCAACCAAGAGAAGTGTCTGCTCTGGATCAAGTTATGCGGTAGACCACAACACCAACTAAACGTGGATAAACTTAACAAGGATGTCTACATCTGTTCTAAGTTAAGTCAACAACGTATTTGAGGCAACATATTGTCAGAGATGTTTAGACGTTAGCCAGTATCACAACTAAGCATAAGTCCGCTAGCTTAATGCTAACGTATAATGCAAAACTCCATAGACAGGCTAACAGAAGTTAGGGCGGGCCAGTGATTTGTGTGGGCGGCTCTGGCCCGGCCCACTCCTGCCTACGCGCCTGGTCCACACACTGCCTGTCCACAGGCTCTTCATGCACATTGTTGACATTTTGTTTTTAGTGCGTTTTATCACCGCACTTCCTCCTTTTCTCTTCAGGCATGGTCAGCAGGATAGGTAGGCTACTTGTCAAACGGCGTGTAATAGCCATTGCTAAGCAACCGGACAGTGGCGTGAATGTTGAGCACGGCACTAAACAGCTGTTTTCTATTAGGGGTAAAAATTACCCCTTGGCGGTTCTAGGTATAAATGGTCTTTTTTTCTTTTATCCCACAGACTTCAAAATTCACTAGATGATTAATGAACCCATTTTAGGAAAAGTCATGAACTGAGAGAAGTGGAGGTTTTGTTTTAACAGAGTTACACATATTTAAAAACACCAGGGGGGTAAAAATGACCCCTTGGCGGTTCTAATCCCTGGTCTCTGTGTGTGAGGCTGAGGGTCCAGTCCCTGTGACACTGTGCCCAGCTCTGAGCAGCGTTGCAGGGGAAGGAAGTGGAGCTCCCAGGTCAGACCTGCATCCTGCTGCGAGGGTCAGTGGACCGGAGGAGAACACACCACACACACACCCCAGAGCTGCCTGTGATGCCACAGCACCGCAAAGCCACTAAACGAGCACTGTTAGTGAGGCTGGAAATGTCTCAACAACAGTTTTTATCAAACACACAGTGAAGAAAAGTTATTTACATGACTTGACTTTACATGGCCGGCTGTCAGAGTCTTATCAGATGTCTCGCTGTGTGTCATTCACCTGGACTTGATTCAACGTGCGAATGCGGTGGAGTTCTGAACGTGTGAACATGTGCAGGCAGAGAAGGTGCACCATCAGCAGCTAAAAACCAAATTCTCTGGTGTAAATTAGAGACTGTGGTGTATCCGCCCATCTCTGTGATTTTTACTGCAATTATAATTGACTTTTCCCCCCGGTGCAACTGCTTCTGAAAAATGAACAACGTGGCGCACTGGGATGTCTGATCAGATCTGATCAGAACAAGAGTCTGAATACAACAAAGAGATAAAACCCAGAGGTTACCATGGTGACGACCAGAGCTAGCCCAAGACGTTAGCCATCTAAGCAGCTGCTTGGGGCCTCATGACCACTGGGGGCCCCGAAGAGCAATCCACTTGTTTAAATCTGTAAAGATGAGGACGCTCTTTTTTCTTATTAATTTGATTTTACCGTTAGCTAAGTTTCATATTCACAAATGTAAATTCACAAACAAAAAGCCAAATTTCACTGTGTTTATAAAAGAAATGGAACAGTATATCTCAACAATTCCCCCTCACAGAACAAAAAAGCGATCAAAACTCCGAATGTATGCTGTACTTTTAAGGTATTTATGTAATCTGATACCTTACTCTCGCACCTTTTTATTTTATTACAATTTATTTACTTTTATTGCTACTAATATTATTATTTATTTTACTTTCTCTCTCTTTTTTTCCACCTCTCGTCTCTTTGTTAATGCTCTGTTCTCTCTCTGTGTTGTGTTGATGTTTACACCAGCAACAACGTATTGTATGGTATTTGCATTTGTATGTCCTGGTCACTTTCAATAAAGTTTTTTGAAATAAAAAAAAAAAACTTGTTTAAATCTAGGCTATAGGTCTAGTGCGCAACTTCTGTCGACCCCTATTGAAATCCTGCATAATTACAAAAACCCTGTACTTCAACTTGTTGTTGGACATTGCTGTTGCACTTTATCTAAAACCAGAAATAAAATAAAAAACAGATGACGCTTTTACAGCAAATGTATTAGCCTACCTTTTGGTTTATTTTGTTAGTTTTAGTAGTAGGCCCGGCCCACATGACATTCAGTATCCCACTTTGAATATTAAGTGTAAATCCACCCCAGGCTGCACTTTTAGCTGAATTTGGTTCCGTTTCAAATTTTTTTAAAAACATGCCTAAGGCTAAGATGGTGACTCATAATGACAGATTAGAAAAATAAAATAAGTTTGTAATAGGTGTGAAAATGATCGATAATCAGTATTATTGAGGTACAGGGACCACCCACTGCACACCGGACGAAGCCCCCTCACTGTCCAGTTTTAAAACTCCTCTAAAACCCCATTAATATTCCTTGGCTTTCAACCCAGCATGAGACTCTGATTTTGTTTTAGTGTTTTAATTGTTTTTACCATTGTTATTGTTTAATTGTTTTTATATTGTTTTTATGTTTTGTCTTATGTTCTATTTTTATTCATGTACAGCACTTTGATCCAGCTGTGGCTGTCTTTAAAGTGCTTTATAGGCTAAATAAAGTTGAGTTGAGTTATTGGCAGAGATGGACAGAGTTCTCGACCCCAGTACTTGAGTAAGAGTACAAATACTACTGGTCAAAATTTACTCCGTTACAAGTAAAAGTAGCTCAGTCGACATGTTACTCGAGTAAGAGTAAAAAAGTACTTGCTTTTAAAGGTACTTAAGTATCCAAAAGTACATACTTTTAAATTTACTTTAAGTAAAAGTAAGAGTAAGAGTAAATTTCTTATTTTTCACATCAGTGAATTACTATATTTTTATCTAAATGAATGTAAGGAGCTTTTAACTCTTGTTAGTGAGAATGAACTCTTTGAAAGCAGCTGCACTGATGTGCTGCTTTTAGGGGTTAGGGTTTCCTTCACAGACAAACACAGCTTGTGTCCAATAGGATTTTAAGGGCAGACCTGAAAGTAACGAGTACTTTTCAGCCCTCCTAGAAATTAACTCAAGTAAAAGTAAAAATATTTGTCTTGGAAATGTATTCAAGTAAGAGTAATAAGTACCAAAGAAATCTAACACTCAAGTAAAGTACAAATCCTCTGGATATGTACTTAAGTACAGTACTCAAGTAAATTTACTCCATTACTGTCCACCACTGCTTATTGGCAGTAATAGATGAGGGCCCCAAAATGAAATTGTGCTCAGGGCCCCATGGAGGCTTGTGCCGGCCCTGCAGGTGACAACAAAGATGATGATGATGATGATGAGCAGCATCATGGTCTGGTTCTTCACCTCATCAGTAAACACAGGCATGAGTCAGGCAGGTGAGTGGGCCTAGGGGGCTGAACAGAGGGGAGGTGTCGAGGTGTGGAGGTGTCGAGGCCTTACCCAGGTACTTGATGGTGAATCCCCGCGGCGGGTTGAGGGACCTGCGCATCCAGCCCTCCCTCAGCACCTCCAGGTGGTCCTCCTTCCCCTGGATCAGCAGCACATGCTCGTCTATCCAGCCCAGGAAGAAGGTCTCGGACACGGCCTCGGTAATCCGCTGGTTCCACACATGCTGCTGGCTGTTCTCCGCTTTGAAGTCGGCGAAAATCTCATAGCCGGTGTGATGCCTCGGCAGCTCGTCGCTCTCCGACACGCCGGTGCCGGTGCCGGTGCCGGCCGCCCCCAGCGCCTCTCCCGGTCCCGGTCCCGCCCCGCCCCTGGACAGCACTATGGCCAGGGAGTGGGGCGCTATCTGCAGGAAAGACTCCATTAAAGCTGCTGTCTGAGGGGAAGAAGCAGTGTTGTCATCGCCTCATTCAGCGGTGGTGTGCCGCTGCTGCTGCCGCTGCCGCAGCGCGGGGCTCGGCGGGAGTCACCCCGTCCATGGTAGCTGCTAGCTGCTAGCTGCTAGCAGGGTGTGTAGCCTAGCGACGGGTGTGTAGCCTAGCGACGGGGCTCCGCTCAGCTCCGCAGACTACCGCTGTGTTCCCATCAAGCTAGCCCGCTAGCGTCCGACCGACCCTCACATCAGACCCATGTCCTCCCGGTCCGCCCTCCCCTCCCCTCCCGGTCTCCCCTCCTCTCTGGACGGGGTCCGTGGCTCCGGTCCCGGTCCCGGTGTTTCCTGCAGACTCACCTGCAGCGCTGTCCGCCGCCGACCTGAGCTGACATTCGTGATTTTCGGGTGTAAAGCCCCGTGGTTAGGGTCGGTAGTCGGTGCCTTGGAGCAGCTAACACAGCTAGCCGAATGCTAACGTGTTAATGAATTCACCCAGGCAACAGATGCGGACAGCCCCCTCCCCTCCTCCTCTCCTCCTCCTCCTCCTCCTCCTTCTTCTCCTCCACCTGTATGTCTTCTGTCTTTCTCTCTCTGTCCGTCCTTCAGGGGTTTGTTACCGGGGGCGAGGTGTCTTGTGTTCAGCCGCCGGGGATGAGGGTGGTGTCTCGGGCCTGGCTGTAGCTCTGGTCCGGTGCAGGCAGCAGCAGCAGCGGGATGCAGCAGGACGCTTCTCTCATTCAGGTAACGTAACGTTACAGTGATGGCAGCAGCAGCAGCAGCAGCTCAGCAGCTCGGTGACGCTGAGGAGCTGCAGCTGCGTCAACACCACGCTGATGTGACGACACACGCTTCCGGAAAGACTATCAAAATAAAACTCACTGAGCGCGACGGCTGCAATGAGGCAGAACCAAATCAGAAAGACATGATATCACGAGTCACAATATATACAGCTCTGGAAAAAAATTAAGAGATCACTCCCAAAATGATCAATCAATAATCAACTACCGACAACATTTCTCCCAAAATTGAAAAAAAAAAATTGTCATTTAACTAGTCTAAATAACAAAAATATCGTCTTACTCAAAGTCTTTTCAGACCTTGAATAATAATAATAATGCAAATAAAACATGTTGATATTTATTCCTAAAGAACACAGCAAGAATATTTTAACTCAGGAAGAGTTTAAATCAGTTTTTGTGGGATAATGTCAATGTTTAATATTCTTGCTGTGTTCTTTAGGAATACATATGAACATGTTTTCTTTGCATTATTATTCAAGGTCTGAAAAGACTTGATATTTTTTTATTTAGACTAGTTTAGTCATTAGTCAAGCTCTAAATGACTATATATATATATATATATATATATATATATATATATATAGTAAAACCAGAGAAACTGATCATTTTGGGAGTGGTCTCTTTGGTTCTCTTTTTTTTATTTAGAGAAAATAATTATGATGACGAGCCAAAAGATGAAGTAGCCTATTTCCGTTCTTTTGAAGGTGGTGACAGGAGAGACATTCTAAGCAGGCACACACACATACACACACACACACACACAGAGAGAGCACTGGGTTTGGGGCTGTAGTGATCATGGAGGGGCACTACAGTCAACTAGATTAGCCAGACTTTCAGCAAAACAAAACAAAAAACACAAGCAGATGTTTGTCAATCATTTCAACATGAACACTGAGTTTTCATTAGACAGATGAAAGTACCTACTGTGTTTCTTCAGGTGCAGGGGTGGGTCTTCCATGGTGGCACAGGGGGGCACCCGCCCCCTTGCAATCTGATTGGCCACCCTGTGTACCCCCCAGACACTGCACACATTTGATTTTAAAACAGCTGCAGCTCATTTCACACACGCGAGAATGCGTAAAAAGTAAAAGAGTTTTTATTGAAAAGCAGCAGACTTTTTATTATTATTATTTCAAGTTGCCAGCACGCCGCGTTATTATGAAATGAGCCAGTCCAAGATGTGTTTTATGTTTGCAAATTATTGTATCTGAGAATAGGCCTTCAGTTTCTTTATGTTCTTTATGTATGATGTTTACTGTGAGAATATATTGTGTTTCTTATTCTGCTAAGACTTCTCATTTACAAGATAGAGCTGATTATTGACGGACTATAATTTTAATATTGACAAGTGGAAAATGGAAAGGTCATAGGCATCTTCTTTACAATGTGAAAGATTCAGATTCAGATTCAGACCAGGAAGAGGAGCTTCCGCTGCAAACATTCTTGAAATATAGACTTATTTAAAGCAGATATCAGTGGAATGTTTTTGTTAATATAAGTCCTAAATAGTCCTATTTTCCGTCAGCAATCACTTACATGAAGTATTTCAGCCTAAACACGAGTCTCTCCGTCACTCTGCTCTGCTGTAACCCGAGGAGAAAATTTTCCTTGTGGGATACAAGTGTTATCCAATGAGGGGAGAGAACGGCATGAAGGGCTGTGTGTGCAGCCAAGGGATGCGCGTGAATGTGGTGACGTAGCACGAGGACCAATTGATGCCTGACAAGGGCGGGGGCTGCTAACTCATGGTGCGTTCAAGGAAACTCGTACTTTGTGTTTTTCCTTCCTGTGAAGTCATACCAGTTCGATCTGGTACGAGTTCACGGGTCGGAAGTTACGAGTGGCCGTTACAGGGAACTTTCACAGACAACAGGACGGTAAAAACACGAGCTACGGGTTACCTGGAACGCTACCAAGTCGTAGTTGTGACTTGAAGCTGTAACTTACGGTTTCAAAAGCCTGCCTTGAACACAGCATTAGCCGAAACGGCCGTGCCGATGATATCTGCTTTAATTTTTTTCGGCTTCAATACAAGACGGACATTACATACGAGCAGCATGGAGGTATTTGGATATTTTTTGGTGTGTCTTTTTGTTACGAAGACAGTACATAATGAGTGCGATTTGAATTTTGGGTGAACTATTCCATTAAGGTAGAAATCATCTACTACAGTCTAAGCAGGCACAAGAAACACTTCCTGTATTGATTTTCAAAATAAATAGAGCACCAATCAAAGTCATTTCTTTCCTTTATAAATGACCTGTGACATCATACATAATACTTTTGACTGTTAATGAATTTACTGCACACAGTCTGCCACAGGTACGGTGCTGTTCTGGATGGCATAACACATATAGATGAAGGAGGCTTTGGTTTCTATGTTTACATTTACCAATTACATATAGAACATATGAAGAGTTCATTTGCAAAAGCAGATAACTCTGTTTTCAAAAAAATGTCAAAACAATTTTTAATTATTATTTACACCAGGTGATATCAGTCAAACCAAAGTTGAGTGGCTTTGACCAAGGAGATGAGACATAACAAAACAGATGTAGCTCAAAAAAAAAATAAAGCTTTATTGAAAACAACACTATGCAAAGAATAATTCAAAAGCATCATCTCATCTTTTTCAAAATGGCAATGTTTTTTTCTGCCCACTCCGTGTTTGGTCTAAAATCATTTTTGCAAGACAGAAAATATTTAGTGTCTGTCAGTAACAAAAAGCAAAGACAATGAGACAGAGACACCCAAGCATTCATTCTGAGGCCCACTAGCTACAGCCAGGGCCGTTGTCTAGGGGAGAAAGGTGATGATAACTCTAGGGGCCCAGCACCCAGTGGGGCCCATAAAAAACCCCAATAATTTAAAATAAGTAATTTCCGAGTTCGACGCCGTTCAATTTATTTTTTACTCTAACTCTGAGCTCGTTTTTTTCCGACTTTCGAGTTGTCTTGAACGCAGCATAATACTCATAGTAATGCTGCGTTAGCATCAAAACAAAGAAGGCTAAATAAAAAATGATAATACATACGTAGTCTAAGAAAGAAAAGTGGAAAAGTCAGCAGGTAGGGGCCCACTTTAGTATTCTTTAAGGGGGCCCAGAATTCCTAGCAACGGCCCTGGCTACAGCATCAAGTCTGCTGGGCCTGGGCGACATGTTTGACTCACTTCTGGATCTCAAACTTTCCCATGATGTCACTACTCAGATGTTTTTTTGGGGGAAAACAACAGTTTCACATCTACATCTGCAATTCATAAACTGCTCTGCACCGTCATGGACACCCCCCCCTCCACCACTGTGAGTCCCTACACTGCAAAAATTCAATATCTTACCAAGAATATTTGCCTTATTTCTAGTCAAAATGTCGTTTCTAGTCAAAATAAATCTCATTATACTTAAAATAAGACTCATCACATTTTAAAAGTAGCTTGTTTTCAGACACTTTTTACTTCTTTCAACCAAATGTTTCACTTTAAATAAGTAGAAAAATCTGACAGTGGATCAAGTTTTTCTTTCTTATTACAAGCACAAAAAACTTGCTTTCACTGGCAGATTTTTCTACTTATTTCAATTGAAAATTAGTTTGAAACAAGTGAAAACTGTCTAAAAACAAGTTAATTTTTAGGTGATGAGTCTTATTTTATATATTATAAGTGGAAAGAGATTAGTTTAGACTAAAATTGAGACATTTTGACAAGAAAGAAGACAAATATTCTTGGAAAGATTTTGAGTTTTTGCAGTGTAGTGTTTCCTTTTTCTTTTGTGTCCGTTGTCTCCCCCTGTCTGTCTTTTTCATCATGTCAGTGTGTTAGTTTGTGTGTGTGTACAAGAGCAGTACAAGAACCTGGCTCCTCACCACATTTCTGTCTCATCTGTTGTGGTAGTTTAGTTTGGCTCCTTTTTGACTTTAAATATTTCCCAGCGCTTTATTTCACTTCAAGTTGCTCACCCACGTCAGCTTTTTTTTTTTTTTTGCACATATAATACAGAGAATAGTCAAAGTTAAACCAAGTTGAAACCAAGCCTTATGAAAACCCCTATGTAAAAACAACAATGGTTGTCTTCAGAGTCAGGAAAAATGATACAGAAATTCATTTCATAAAAGAAATAGCAATTAATATACAAAAAGAAAAATAAAGATTAACAGATCCTGCAACTGCTACAAATCTTTTTTCAGTTGTTTTTAGTACATTCAGTCTCTCATATCAATGCTTGTAATGTTTCACAGCAATTCAGATGCTCAGTTGTAAAAACATTTGGATTCTTGACATAATTGTTTACAAAAAAAACTCAGACATGAAAAGCACAGTGATTGACAGAGTGGAAGCAGACTGAATGGATTCATTCTGTTTGAAGGTATATAACACATACAAATGAAGAAACATCAGAACTACTGGCCTTACTAACTATAGTCTAAAACAGCTGAGCTTGGTGTTTGATGTCAACACAGCTGAATGGAGACTTAAAGGGATAGTTCACCCAAAATTGAAATTTCATTCACTCATTCACTCATTATCTCCTCCCCCTCATGTGGACTAAGGGCTGGGAGAAGTTTCAGAGTCCTCCGTGGCTTCTCTGAGTTACAGGGGGTCTCGGCGTAGCAGTGCATGTCCATATAACGGTTGCAAATGGATACCAACTGTCTTCGTAACAAAAAGACACACCAAAAAACATCCAAATACCTCCATGCTGCTCGTATGTAATGTCCGTCTTGTATTGAAGCCCCGAAATGCGAAATTGTCCCGAAAAAAAATTAAATAAGTCTATATTTCAAGCTTGTTTGTAGTGGAAGCTTCGTCCAAATTTGACGAACCGGGAAGAGGAACTTCCGCTACAAAACAAGCTTGAAATATAGACTTATTTATTTTTTCGGGACAATTTCGCATTTCAGGGCTTCAATACAAGACGGACATTACATACGAGCAGCATGGAGGTATTTGGATGTTTTTTGGTGTGTCTTTTTGTTACGAAGACAGTTGGTATCCATTTGCAACCGTTATATGGACATGCACTGCTACGCCGAGACCCCCTGTAACTCAGAGAAGCCACGGAGGACTCTGAAACTTCTCCCAGCCCTTAGTCTATGGAGCTATCTCCCTGACATTAAAAGTTGGCATTGAAAACAGAATTTGGCATTGTAATAAAAGTTGTATTGACACTGAAACAAGTATTGACATTGAAAAATGTTGGAACACAGGCATAAAAAATACAATATTTTATTTGGATTTTTAAAAAATATTTTATCATGTGATTTTCAATGTCAGTCTTCAGATTTCTTCTTCATGTCCATCTTTTTCAGTGTGTTTTTTTACACTGCATTTCCCCCCCAGTCTCACTGGTTTTCAGTTTCAGTGTTCTTTTTTTCTGTTTCAATGTTCTTTTTTTCAAAGCCAAGTTACTGTCAGGGTTTTGTCGTGGAGGGGGGGGTCTGAGGGGAGGGGCTAGGGACGCATGGAGAAGAAATCTGAAGACTGACATTGAAAACTACATGATAATATATTTTTTTAAAAATCCAAATTAAATATTGTATTTTTTATGCCTGTGTTCTAACATTTTTCAATGCCGATACTTGTTTCAGTGTCAATACAACTTTTATTACAATGCCAAATTTTATTTTCAATGCCAACTTTTAATGTCAGGGAGATAGCTCCATATTAGTCCACATGAGGGTGAGTAGATAATGAGTGAAATTTCAATTTTGGGTGAACTATCCCTTTAAATCAAGGATACTATATTGCCAACCAGGGGTATGCGAGCCATTGCAGGGGTACATGGAAACATTTATTAATTTATTTCCAAGATGACAAGTAAATGTTTAAAGTGTATTCATAAGTCCATTACTAAAACGGTTTGTGTGCACCACAACCAGTTCTGTGAAGACACAGCAAACACTGAGAAATGCCCAAATGTCCAGTTGTACTGCTGCTCTGGACTCAGGGGAGCTAAACATTATATATCAATGTTATAAGAGTTTAATAGAACAAGGCAGGTTGATTATTATTTAAAATACAATACACTATAATGTGTCTTTGTACAAATTATAGTGAGAAATAAAATGATTTGTTGTATTATGTTTCATATGACCACTTTGGGAGAATCTGAGAAACTGAATTTCCTATAAATAAAGTATCTATCTATCTATCTATCTATCTATCTATCTATCTATCTATCTATCTATCTATCTATCTATCTATCTAGGCAAGGCAAGGCAAGGCATCTTTATTTATATAGCGCATTTCATACCAAGGCAACTCAATGTGCTTTACATAAAGACAAAACATTAAAAAAAGAAGCATAAGACAGAATAAAAACAAACAAAACACTAAAAACAGAGTTAAAAGCAAGAGCAAATAAAAGTAAAAGAAAAAAAAATAGATAAGTTTAAAGTTCTCAGCTATAAGCACATGAAAAGAGAAATGTTTTTAACCTGGATTTAAAAGTGCTCACAGTTGGGGCTGATCTCAGTTCTGCTGGTAGTTTGTTCCACTTGTGAGCAGCATAACAGCTAAATGCTGCTTCACCATGTCTGGTCTGAACTCTGAGCTCCACTATCTGACCTGAGTCAGTAGATCTCAGAGCTCGACTGGGTTTATACTCTAGTAACATGTCTTTCATGTATTCTGGACCTAAACCATTCAGTGATTTGTAAACCAGTAGCAGAACTTTAAAATCTATTCTGTAGCTGACTGGGAGCCAGTGTAAGGTCTTAAGAACCGGGGTGATGTGATCTGATCTCTTTGTTCTGGTTAAAACTCGAGCTGCAGCGTTCTGAATGAGCTGCAGCTGTTTGATACTTTTTTGGGGGAGACCAGTCAGAAGACCGTTACAGTAGTCAAGTCTACTGGAGATAAAAGCATGAATCAGCTTCTCCTGATCAGTTTGGGACATAAAACCCTTAATTCTGGATATGTTCTTCAGTTGATAAAAGGCTGATTTGGTAACTGATTTGATATGGCTGTTGAAGGTCAGATCTGAGTCTATCAGCACGCTGAGGTTTCGGACTTGGTCTTTAGTTTCTAAAGACAGTGACTCAAGGTGTTTACTGACAGCAACCCTCTTCTCTTTATTTCCAAAAACAATGACCTCAGTTTTTTCTTGATTTAACTGAAGGAAATTTTGGCTCATCCAATTTTTGACTTGCTCTAAACAGTGACATAATGACTCTATTGGACTGCAGTCATCTGGAGACAGTGCAAGATATATCTGTGTGTCATCTGCATAACTATGATAGTTGACATTAGAGTTCTGTAGAATTTGACCCAAAGGCAGCATATACATGTTAAACAGAAGGGGTCCAAGGACTGACCCCTGAGGAACTCCACATGTCATAGCCACTCGATCGGATTGATAACTACCAATGGTCACAAAATAACTCCGTTCCTCTAAGTAGGACCTGAACCATTTTAGGACTGTCCCGCTGAGTCCTGCCCAGGTTTCCAACCTGTCCAGCAGTATACTGTGATCCACAGTGTCAAACGCAGCACTGAGATCCAACATGACCAGAACTGACACCTTGCCTGAGTCAGTGTTCAACCTTATGTCATTTAACACTCTAATAAGAGCTGTTTCTGTACTGTGGTGAGGTCGGAAGCCTGATTGAAATTTGTCAAAGAGTCCACTGGAGTTTACGAAGTTGCTGAGTTGATTAAAAACCACTTTCTCAACGATCTTGGCTATAAAGGGAAGATTTGAGATGGGTCTGTAATTGGTTAAAATGGTAGTATCCAATGTTCTCTTTTTTAAGAGCGGCTTGATGGCAGCTACTTTCAGGGGTTTAGGAAACGTGCCTGATTGAAGTGAGCAATTTATTATTTGCTGCAGATCTGTTTGGACAGAGCTTATAATAGTTTTAAAAAAGTCAGATGGTATTGTGTCAAGACAACATGTCGATGTTTTAAGATGCTGAACTGTTTCTTCTAAGGTTTTTTGGTCAACTGTATTAAACTCTGACATTACAGTTGATTTATTCCTAGGTGATTTTAGGGATTGCATCATTGTATTATTTTGCTGATTTGTGTTGATATTTAGCCTTATGGATTTGATTTTTTCATTGAAGAAGTAAGCAAGTTCATTGCATTTTTCTGTGGAAAAGAGTTCTGAAACTATCTCTTTTGGGGGGGTTGTAAGCTTATTAACCATAGCAAACAGAGCACGAGTGTTGTTGATATTCTTATTAATCATTTCAGTAAAGTGTTGCTGTCTAGCCTTGAATAGCCCATGGTTAAAATTACAAAGACTTTGTTTGTAGAGGTCATGGTGGATTTGAAGTTTAGTTTTTCTCCATTTACGCTCAGCTTTCCTGCATTCTGTTTTCAGAGCCTTTACCATCAAAGTGTTCCTCCATGGTGTTCTCTGTCTGGCCAAGGTCATCTTAGTTTTAATAGGTGCAATGGTATCAATGACATTTGAGATTTTGCAGTTGAAATTATCCAGGAGTTCATCAACTGTCTCTGCACTCACAGTTGGTGACATGACTATAGCCTCCATAAACTTAACACTGGTATTCTCATTTATGAACCTTTTCCTAACAGATACAGAGGGTAACTGCATGTCCGGAGTTATCTGTAAGTCAAAGAACACACAGAAATGATCAGAAAGAGCCAAGTCCTTGATATCAACAGATGTAATGTCAACACCTCTACAGATAACCAGATCCAGAGTGTGGCCTCGGGTGTGTGTGGGCCCTTTCACATGTTGGGAGAGGCCAAAAGTGTCAAGAAGAGAGCATAGTTCTTTGGCATTTGTGTCCATGTTATTGTCTATGTGAATGTTAAAATCCCCTGTTATGATAAAAAAGTTGTAGTCAGTGCAGATAACTGACAGCAGTTCGGCAAACTCATCAAAGAATTTTCCTGGGTATCTTGGTGGTCTGTAAATAATTAGGAAGAGAACTTTTGGATCACCCTTTACTAAAAAACATAGATATTCAAAAGAGCTAAAATCACCAAATATAGTTTCCTTGCACTGAAATACAGATTTAAAAATGGCAGCAACTCCCCCGCCTTTCTTACCACTTCGACACTTATTCATAAAACTGAAATTTGTTGGTGCAGCCTCATTGAGAATGGTAGCACAGCTACATTCAGTCAGCCATGTTTCACTAAGAAGTAAGAAGTCTAGATTATAGGTCATAATGATGTCATTTACTAACAAGGATTTGTTGGCTAGTGATCTGATATTAAGTAGAGCTAACCTTGTGGAGATAACAGGAGACACTGGTGAGTTTCGAGGTTGACAAGCTATACTCACTAGATTGGTAGATTTAATTGAACCCTTTTTATTTCTCACCAGTTTGATCACTTTTCTGTTACCCGTCACCACAGGGATTGAGAAAGCTGCCTGAACTCCATAGGGCCCTGACTTTTCCTGGGAAAGAACATTCTTGATATCAGTATTGCAGCCTGGACCCGGCACATATCATTCAGATTCAATGATATGATGATTCAGAGGAAGTGGGGGGGCTCGGTGACTTTTGGTCGAGGGTTGTTTCTGACGTGGTGGAATGCGAGGGGGTGGACGATGTGGGGGGTTAATTGGGGAAAATATGAGACCCTGGCGTGGTGTTAGTTGGATTCCACTAGTGAGAAAGCTCTTCATCCTGTCAGGGAAATCCAGAAATGGGGAGTCAGGACTAGATGAAGAGAGTTGGGGGCTGGATGGGGTTCGGGGGGTTGAATGTTGGGAGTCTCCTGTTGGGGCCGGGGGAGACTCCCCCTTTGGGGCTTTTGGGGCTAAGGGAGACTCCTTGTGTTGTGTTGATGGGGCTGGTGGATGATCCACTTGTTGGGGTGCAGATGATGACGTTGTTGGGGCTGGTGGATGATCCACTTGTTGGGGTGAAGATGATGACGTTGTTGGGGCTGGTGGATGATCCACTTGTTGGGGTGCAGGTGATGACGTTGTTGGGGCTGGTGGATAATCCACTTGTTGGGGTGCAGATGATGACGTTGTTGGGGCTGGTGGATAATCCAGTTGCTGGGGTGCAGATGATGACGTTGCAGGTTCTTTCTGAGTCTGCTGTCCTCCGTTGTCAATCCTTATCTCAGCGCCCTCACCAGAGTGCCGTCTTATCTGCTGTTTTGGATTGTTTTGTCTCTTGTCCTTGACAGGGACTGCTGGTGCCTGACGCAAAAAGTAAAAGATGTTGGCACTTAGCAGCTGTACTCCTGACTTGTTAAGGCTAAATCCATCTGCCTTAAAGAGGTGCCTGTGTTCCCAAAAGATGTTGAAATTGTCAATAAAGTTCAGTGATTGAGCAGTACATGTAACTTTAAGCCATCTGTTCAGCATCATCAGCCTGCTGAATCTCTCATCTCCTCGCCGAACTGTTGGCAGAGGTCCACTGAAAAACACCTCAGTATTCAAACACTGAACTTTGTTTATCAGTTCCATGAAGTCTCGTTTTAATAGCTCTGATTGTTGCTTCACAACATCAAGGGCTCCTGTGTGTATGATGAGCGATTTCAATGTTGGATGCTCAGCAACAATCTTCAAGATCTTTTTTGAAACATCAGACACCATGTCATTGGGAAAACACAGTACCTTGGTGTTGTTCTTGCTGCAAAAGCGTTTTATGTCATACACAGCTCCGTCACCCACTATCAGAGTTTGAGGCCCAGTGGTTAGCTCTCTCTGTAGCCCTTTAGCATCAGATTTAGCCTCATACCTTTCTCTGGTCCTGGGAGATGAGCCTTCTTTTGGGGAGTCTGGGTCCTGTGAAAGTGGAGCATATCTGTTCTCAAGTAGAATCCCTGTGTCTTGGGGCAGTTTGCTCGTAGCCTTGGTCCGTGGTTGTTTTCTCCGTGGTTTTGGGGTTGAGGAGACAGTCCTGTGTGATGGCAGTGCAGGCCACTCGGTGTCGTAATCCATCTCCGAGTGCTGGGTTCTGCCTGATAATCGTCTTCCCATGTTTGAGGGAGGTATTTTGTGGTGCTTTGGCTTAGCACCAAGAGAGTTCCAGGGAGGACTGTTTGATTTACTCCCATTTACACCTGGCTCCGGCCGTGCCTTGGTTGTGCCCGTTAGCCTTGTGTTAGCCTGCTCCCTTTCACTGTTTTGGAATATCGGCAGAGTAGTATCATTTCCATATTGTCCATTTACCTCCACGTTCACTTCGAGCCGATGCATTTTTGTTTCCAGTACTGCTATCTTCTGGAGCAGTTTGTGGTAGTCCTCCGTGGAAAAAGGAGGCATCTTGCTGCTAATTAGCTTCTGTTAGCTGAGCTCCTCAATCCCGGTCACGACAGTGCCGGGTTGTGCTGCTGATAAGCCACACTCTCAGGGTAAAACAGTTTAAAAAACAGTCGTAGCCTCCAGTAACTATCAAAAATTAGGCTTCCAGTGATATGTAGGTATCCAGGAAAAAATACAAATAAATTTCAAAAGGAAAAGATTGCAATGGGAAAAAAAAGAGAGAGTGAAGCGGAGAGCAAAGGAGTGAAGCGTCTGCACTCAAGCAAAGCAGGAAGTAAGCTGTCTATCTATCTATCTATCTATCTATCTATCTATCTATCTATCTATCTATCTATCTATCTATCTATCTATCTATCTATCTATCTATCTATCTATCTATCTATCTATCTATCTATCTATCATCAACGTGTAGGCTATGAAGTGAAACGAGGGTCTAGTGTAGACTCACTTAGTAATGCAGTTGCTTCAGTATTTCAGAGTTTGTTCCCCTGGTGATGCTGATGTTACTTTGATTTGTGTGAGTGTTTGTGTCTCCATGGTGAACATTCCTACTCTAGGTAGGTAAAAAAAAAAAAAAAGAAATGTTTCCATGATCACTTAAGTCCAATTGTTTTATTAAAAAAAGGGGGATTTCCTGATTCAGACATATGAACATGTGAGGTAAAACCTACCACTGCAGCACCACAAGGGGGCGCTTCCTGTCCTACAACAAGAGCCTGCAGCTCCTGAGGGACCAGCTGAGGAACAGGACTGGGTGATGGCTGGGAGCAGGGCCGTTGTATAGGGGAGAAAGGTGATGATAACTCTAGGGGCCCAGCGCCCAGTGGGGCCCATAAAAAACCCCAGTAGTCTAATCTTTGTATGACTGATTTATTCTGCGTAAGACCCTGACTAATACTCATAGTACACTGTAAAAACTCAACATCTTTCCAAGAATATTTGTCTTATTTCTTGTCCAAATGTCTCATTTCTAGTCAAAACTAATCTCTTTCCACTTAAAATAAGACTCATTACCTAAAAATTAACTTGTTTTTAGATAATTTTCACTTAAATTCACAATAAATAGAAAAATCTGCCAGTGAAAGTAAGTTTTTTGTGCTTGTAATAAGAAAGAAAAACTTGCTCCACTATCAGATTTTTTCTACTTATTCCAAGTGAAAATCTGCTTGAAAGAAGTAAAAAGTGTCTAAAAACAAGCTACTTTTAATATGATGTGTCTTATTTTAAGTATAATGAGATTTGTTTTAACTAGAAATTACATTTCGAGTAGAAATAAGACAAATATTCTTGCTAAGATACTTGAGTTTTTGCAGTGTAATGCTGCATTAGCATCAAAACAAAGAAGGCTAAATAAAAAATGATAATACATACGTAGTCTAAGAAAAAAAAAGGAAAAGTTAGGGGGAGGGGCCCACTTTAGTATTCTTTAAGGGGGCCCAGAATTCCTAGCAACGGCCCTGGCTGGGAGGGCAACTCTTTTATTTCTTTATTTTATGAAACAGGTAAAGGTAAAGCTGCCTCACCACCCTTCATACTTTCACACATGGTGTGGTGTAACAGATGTGAAAGATTGGATGTCCCCAAGTTTAAATATAAAAAAACAAACAAGAAAAAACAGAGGTGCACATCCTTGGGCCAGGAAACCAGATGTGGAAAAACACGTATCCATTATTAGTGCAGCTTTGAGTTTTAAAGGCGCTGCAGTCATCACATAGGCCTGTGATTCCTCATGAGTGGGCAGCAGCAGCAGTTGGACACAGCTGTACAGGGACTTTCAGCATCACTGATGTGGTTATCAATCCATCTTAGAACTGAGTAAAATATTTGATTCATCTGCCAGAAAATAAGTCCCCAACATTTATTCAGTGTTCTGTATCATTTCCTTTACTTACAACATATTATATTTTACATTTTTTAATATATATATATTTAAAAATGTGTTGATGATTCGCTCGTCATTAATCTAGCATGGCCTTGTAGCAGCACAATTCTCTGATTGGTGCAGGACATCACTTTTTAAATATCGATGTGTCCAAAACTAAAGAGATGATTGTTGATTTTATGAAAAAGCCTACAGTTGTCTCCCCTGTCAGGCTGTTGGGTGTGCTCAGCATTAGGCTAGATACTTATCTTGGCACCATCCTTGATAATACAGTAAGCTGATGTTTGAACTCCAGGTGGATGCTGTTTGTAAGAAAGACCAGAGGCAGGAAAATCAGCTGGTATCAGTCTCCATTAAAAATAAGAGCAGGCTACATAATACAGTTAAGGTGTGTAGCAAGATTTCTGACTTAAAGGGATAGTTCACCCCAAATTCAAATTTCACTCATTATTCTACTCACCCTCATGTCGACTAAGAGCTGTGAGAATTTTCAGAGTCCTCCGTTCCTTCTCTGAGTTACGGGGGGGGGGTCCGTGCAGCAGTATTTGTCCATATAATGGTTGTGAATGGATACCAACTTTCTTCGTAACAAAAAGACACACCAAAAAACATCCAAATACCTCCATGCTGCTCGTCTGTAATGTCCCTCTTGTATTGAAGCCCCGACATGAAAAGTTGTTCTGCCGGTCAGTGTAAATCACACGAGATTTGCACCGACACAGGAAGAGCAGTGAACGAGACACTGGGAGCTTCCGCTACAAACAAGCTTAAAATATACTGTAGACTTATTTAATTTATTTCTGAACAATGGATTGTTGGTGGATGGGTGAGACACTGCTGCAGCTGTAAAACAAACTGATAATAAAGTTTTCCTTCACCTTGACCTTGAATTAAGGAGCAACATATAAACAATACAAAAGATGCATTGAAAGGAAATTAACATCTTAGCTTAAAAGAAAGAAACGTCTTTAAAGGGACAACGAGGAGTTTCTATTTGGTTATAAAAAAGTCTCACGTTAATGTGGATGAATCTACGCTACCCACACTTGTTAATGGGCCCATTTTCGGGTAGTAGTATGAGAACACTTTGCTTTCCAAAACTCCTCATTGTCCCTTTAACATGGAAATAATACATCAGCTAAAGGATTAAGATTGTTTGGACATATCAAAAGCAATTATACTGGTTTCTGATCATTTTACACTGGTTTATTGTCTTGGTTTTTTGCAGGAGTGTGTCTTTTACAAATGACTCTTTGTTTGATTTTGTATGGTTGTTCATATTTATGAGTTTATATGGTCTTGGTCCCACCTACAGTAAACAGTCTCTTTCAGCTGTCTCAGACAAGATGCATCCAACTCAAACAACGGTTGGGTTGGGTGGGTGACACGTGCTTCTGATGGAAAATACCTGAGAGAAAGGAAAGGCATGTCTGTAATGTAGAATGAAGACTGTATGAATGTAGACAAGCAACTAACCCTCAGCAGGAAGTCTTAGTCCAGTGGAAGAATTCAACACTTACAGGACGTTTACATTGGAAAATTTTGTGAAAAGTGAAACAAAAATAGAAAAATCTGTCACATGGGTCACTGATTATAACTAAGGTACCACTGGACTGGGATGTGAGTTAGCCATGTAAGAATGTAGCCCACAATTCACCTTGTCAAGCAAAGACAGCTGTGAGCTGGAGGCTTGGTGGATGCAATAACAGTTAGATGAAGAAAAAATACTATTACACTTTTAACGTGAACATATACCGAACCTGTGTGTTTATGTAGGGTGGAGTGAGTATAGTTGAGACATGTGTACAGTTGAAACACCCTTAATATCTTGCCCACACTGCAAGGCTGAGCCACTATTTTACTCAGCAAATGCATATTAGCATCCTCTTTGGTTGTGGGAAATTTGAAGAGTTTTAGCATCTCCAGTCCAAAGATATCAGCAAAAGTCTTTTTACTATAGGGTAAGAATTTCACTTTACCATGTCCCTTCCACAACGAACAGCTTATTATCCTTTTGTGACCATCAATCATAACTTAGGCTACATCATTGCAAACGTTATTTTGTGCCCTAAAAACTCACATATTTCATGCTATCCTAGCATATGAGGTCACTGCACAATCTAGAGAAATACACAAAGTGGTCAGCGAGGTAACACAATGTCTCAGCTGTACCCTGATAGAGTTCTATTACATCGAATCACTGTTAAGTTGTGCAGTGTAGGCTACGATAACATGTTAAAAGTCATAATAAGACTAAAAAAACAAAGAAAATGGAAAAAAAAACTAATATTTGTGATACCTGAACTAATATGACTGAATTAATATATACTATTAATATTATAATTTTATGTTATATAATAATATTTATATTAATAATACAATAATATTCCATTGTTTTTAATTTTGATGAAGAGGGATACATTTATATTGAAATATCTTGTCAAATTGTCATTTAAAAAAAAGTTTATTGCATTTACAATTAATGTTCAGTCATCATCAATGGGTTTCAATGGTGTCTCAACTGTACCATGGTACCGTCTCAACTGTACACGTATGGGGTATGGTTGAGACGGGACCATGGTAAAAATGCACCTCATGTTAATGACCTGATTAGTATACAAACAAATTAAACAGCATATGAAAAATCACTTATTTTCAGTGTATAGTTTTTTTTGCAATATCTATTCAAAAATGGAAAATCAAAAAGTGTCTCAAACGTACTCGGTCTACCCTATATAACTGATTCACTTTTAAGTGCTCCTCAGACATCCATTCGTATCATACAAGACATTCAAAGGTCTTTCACCCTCTATTGTCAGACTTTCCTCAATCAACACACTTTAAAGAGACAACGAGGAGTTACGGAAAGTGGAAGTGTTTTCACACTACATTTCCCATGAGCCTCGACGCACAGTGAAATCTTGGACTGGCGCAAGACGGACGAAAGCGAAAGCATTTGCCAAGAATGTTTTCATTAATCAAGAACGAAAGTCGGAGGTTCGAAGACGATCAGATACCGTCGTAGTTCCGACCATAAACGATGCCAACTACCAATCCAGCAGCGTCATTCCCATGACCCGCCGGGCAGCGTCCGGGAAACCAGGAACTGCTGGGCGGCTCGACTACTAAATAATAACATCAAAATAACTATAAAGACAAAACGATATATTTATCAAACATGGACCCATTAACAAGTGTTGGTAATGTAGATTCATCCACATTAATATGAGACTCTTTTATAACCAAAAGCAAACTCCTCGGGGTCTCTTTAAAGAGGAACTATGCAAGTCTGGTCTTTTGTCCACTGTGTTGCTAACCCTCCTACTGGTCATGTGCATTTGTTTACATTGAAGCCGGTGAGAAATCAATCAATAGAGTGATGGACAATGTGCCATATCATATACGATGTTACGACGTGTAGTTTAATCTATCATAAACAAGAGATTACCTCCCTGGAGCAAGTTACAAGTAATTGATTTAACCAGCACTAGGACTCTGAAGCTGTTTAATTAAGGTAAAAATGTAGCATGGTTAAGCTACAAATCCTGCATAGTTCCTCTTTAAAATACAGAGGACCATCACTATGTAACATTCTGCAACACCACAATCAACATCTACACTGTCATTGGTCAAAAAACAACTGAAATATCATTAGCAAAGTTTTGTAGCACATTGTAGTGTCTGTTCATCCTATCTTTTTTTATTTTGTATGTAAACTGCTATTTTGTTATGTAATGAATTTCTGTCTCTGTCTCTGAAGACGACAATTGGGGAGATATTTTCTTTAACTTTTACTATTCTCATTGCTTTTTATGTGCAAATAAAACAATCTTGAGTCTATTTTTATAATATCTGTACGTTACTTGAGTGTTTTGTAAACTTTCACTGTCGTACTCCCAAAAACACAAACTCTTACTTTACTTTTAGTTGCAGAATCTTCTTGAAAATATGATCATTGATCATTGATTTGATTGTATTTATCTTTTCTTTTGAGACACCAGACAGGAGACTTGGTGCTGTCAGAACCTTTATTGAGACAAGATACAGGAAATAGATATGATCTGCCAATAACATAGCCAGAAGTGAGTGCTGTGTATGTGTGTGTTTGTGTTGGTTCATGTGTGTGTGTGTGTGTGTGTGTGTGTCACATTGTCTGCAACAGTCAATTAACACTCCCCTTTGGATGCCACCTTCACATTCATCTTCTTTTCTCTGTAGAAACAAACAGTACATGTAATTGTAGATGTTGAGTTGTACTGTATGTGTAGTGTGCATATGTGGGTGTGAGTGTGTCGTACATACTTGTTATCAACACAGAGGGTACACTCGGTGCTGTAAGTCTTTCCATCGCTGCCACATACTGGATCATACTGCCTGGTGCAGGCTCCTGATTCATACTGCTCACAATCAGCCTAGACACAGACAAGTGGTCACATGGTTTAACACTGAGCAGTGAGAGCAGAGTCAACCAGTGGCGTGCACAGGGGGGGGGCAGGGGGGGCGGTCGCTCCCCCTCGTGGCCCAATTGTTGAAAAACGCGTGCTAAAGTGCCCCCTGGGAGCCAAAATGTGTGCTAAAGTGCCCTCTAGGAGCCAAAACACATGCTAAGTGTCCTCATGGGGGCCAAAACGTGCGTTAAAGTGCCCTCTTGGAAGCCAAAACACGTGCTAAAGTGCCCTCATGGGAGCCAAAATGTGTGCTAAAGTGCCCTCTAGGAGCCAAAACGTGTGCTAAAGTGGCCTCTAGGAGCCAAAACGTGTGCTAAAGTGAACTTCAAGGCAGCCAAAACGTGTGCTAAAGTGGCCTCTAGGAGCCAAAACACATGCTAAGTGCCCTCATGGGGGCCAAAATGTGTGCTAAAGTGCCCTCTAGGAGCCAAAACGTGTGCTAAAGTGCCCTCTAGGAGCCAAAACGGGTGCTAAAGTGCCCTCTAGGAGCCAAAACACGTGCTAAAGTGCCCTCATGGGAGCCAAAATGTGTGCTAAAGTGCCCTCTAGGAGCCAAAACGTGTGCTAAAGTGCCCTCTAGGAGCCAAAACGTGTGCTAAAGTGGCCTCTAGGAGCCAAAACGTGTGCTAAAGTGAACTTCAAGGCAGCCAAAACGTGTGCTAAAGTGCCCTCTAGGAGCCAAAACGTGTGCTAAAGTGTCCTCTAGGAGCCAAAACACGTGTTAAAACAGGCCAAATCAACGTTAAAAAAGACCAATTTTTTTCGCCCCCAACCTGTGGTCGCCGGCCAAACGCACCATGTCACTACAGTCTCACTCTTGTCATTTTCTGAAGCTTGGGAAGCCCTGAAAGTGCCCCCTATAGGAGCCAAAACATGTGGTAAAATGCCCTCTAGGAGCCAAAACGTGTGCCAAAGTGTCCTCTTGGGGGCCAAATCGATGTTAAAAAAGGCCAAATTTTTTAAATGCACCATGTCGCTACAGTCTCACTCTTGTCATTTTCTGAAACTTGGCAGCCCTGAAAATGCCCTCTAGGAGCCATATCTAGGAGCCAAAACATGTGCTAAAGTGCCCTCTTCAGTGGCGAGGACGCGCTATTATGTGCCCTTTTTTTTCCTTTTCGCCCCTGCCCTTCAAAAAGTCTGTGCACGCCACTGGAGTCAACACACACAGGAACTCGTCTCTGGAGTTGTGTCTTACTGTTGGATCAGTCTGACACTTTGTAATAAACTGGAACCTGAGTGTTAACACATAACAAGACAAACCTGCCACACATAAAAGAAAAACAGCTGATAGAATTAAAATTATTAAGATACGTCTACCAGGGCCTTAATTAAAGCAGAAGTAAGCGATCCGGTCGTTTTGGCTAACTTCCTGTCAGCGGATGGAGTTAGCAGTCCCTGCCCTCGTCCCGACCCTGTGTCACCACACACTGCAAAAATTCAAAATCTTACCAAGAATATTTGTCTTATTTCTAGTCAAAACAAATCTCATTATACTAAAAATAAGACTCATCATTTAAAAAGTAGCTTGTTTTTAGACGCTTTTTACTTCTTTCAAGCAGATTTTCACTTGAAATAAGTAGAAAAATCTGATAGTGGAGCAAGTTTTTCTTTCTTATTACAAGCACAAAAAACTTGCTTTCACTGGCAGATTTTTCTACTTATTTCAAGTGAAAATTAGTTTGAAACAAGTGAAATTATCTAAAAATAAGTACATTTTTAGGTGACGAATCTTATTTTAAGTGGAAAGAGATTAGTTTTGACTAGAAATGAGACATTTTGACAAGAAATAAGACAAATATTCTTGGAAAGATTTGGAGTTTTTGCAATGCATGCACGCGCATCGTCCTCAGTCTATGCAACTGTCCCCTTGGCTGCACACACAGAGAGGACTGCCCCTTTATGCCGTTCTCTCTCCTCATTGGATAAAGGTTGTAGGATACAAGGAAAGTTTTCTCCTCGACTCAGAGCAGAGCAGAGTGACTGACAGACCCGTGTTTCAGACCAAACACTCTATATAAGTGATTGCTGTCGGAAGATAGAACTATTTAAGACTTAGATTAACACAAACATTACTTCTGCTTTAATAAACACCTTCTAGACCAGTGATCGTCAACTGGAGCCCACTGAATCAAATAGAGAATATCTTGTGAGCCCACTAAAAGAAATAACTTCATCAGAAACTGGTTGTCATGAGGAGCTTGAGATTCCAAAACAGATTAGCAGAGAAGGCTGTGCCTGGTTCCTCTGATGAAGTTGATTATTTTCATTGTTTTGTCCATGACCTTGCGTGCCAAGCCAGTGATGACACCACACACACACAATTCAAGTCAAAAATATCTACAGTAGCTATATCACTCCTGGTGGCTGACTGTCAAAGGCTAAAAATACCGTAAAATATCAAAAACTAAATTACTAGGGCAAAATTTTAATTCAATTTCATTATATTTGAACCATCAAACCCCCAAGGTGTGTGTTGAGAAAAACTCTGGCCCTTCAACAAATAGACATCAAAATGAAACCTGTCAGCCAACATGACTGGAGACTGGAAAATGTTTTATCGTATTTTGTATCATGTATGACTTAACTTTTCTTTCCATTGATCACATAGGATAGGGTACACCTTTCTCAAATGTATTGCACTTGACCTGGTCTTTTTAGATGTGGAAACTGTATTTTCTATGTGTTGTCTACTGTCTATTTGTGTCATTCTATGTATCAGCCTTGTAGAGTAGTTTGTGGTCTGTTTTTTCTGTGTATTTTATATGTTGGGACCGCAGATGGAAACTAGCTGTGAGCTAAATCTGGTGCAACCATCTCTTCATTTTCTGCAAATGATTAATGTCATTGCACACTGTCCCTTAATAAACTAATAAACTAATAAACATAGGACCTATAGGACGAATCGCCTTGTTGTTTACAACTACTTCCGGGTAGAAAACCAGCATGAGAACAATAGTGACGGACGAGAGTTTCGCTATATATATATAATTTTTCATGTCACTATATCACCGTTTAGACTAATCTGATGTTTGTAAAGTTTATAAAACCAATGATTGGACAAACATTACTATTTACGTGTGCACATTTTTGTAATTAGTCATGGTTATCAGAGATTAGCCGGGCTAACGGTTAGCTACCTGTTTAACTTTATTAACTCAGTGAATCAATAAACGCTCCATGAAAAAATATTTTCTCCAGCAGATATCTGAGCTAACTGGAGTAGTTTAATGTTGTGTCCGAAAACGGGAGGGTTTTCCCTTACGAAAGAAAAATATGCAATATATAATATATTGTATAATATATGTATCATCAATATATTTTTCCATATATTTCAATATATAATATATTGGAAAATGTAATGCAAGAATAATATATTACAATATATTTCAAGTAATATATTGGTAAATATATTTTTCTTTCGTAAGGGTTAACAGCTGACATCCTGGTGTTAGCTTAGCTACCGTTAGCTGTCCCTGTCGCGATATTTTTTTTCCTACTGTGGCCGCGCCAAGACCCGCCTTACTCCACCTCTGATTGGCTGCCTCTGCAAGGCTAAGCCTATCCCTGCATCTTACCCTAACCTTAACCACTCCCTTCACACGCCTAAACCAACCGTCTTTGCCTAAACCTAACCGTCAGAGTCGAGGGCATCGTGATAAGCCAATCAGAGGCCTAGTAAGGCGGGTCTTTGCCTGGCCATAGCAGGAAAAAAAATTTTGCGTCCCTGTCAGCTGAGCCACTGATGCTTTCTAGCCACTGTGATTCCCCCAAACTGAATAAATACAACACATAGCAACACAAAACACACACACAGAAATAGTAATGTTTCTTCAATCATTTCAGATTTGTCTAAACGGTGATAGGGCGTGAAAAATATGATATATAGCTAAACTCTCGTTCGTTACTATTGATCTCATTCAAATTACGTGCTGGTTTTCTACCCGGAAGTAGAATGTAAACAACAAGGCGATTCGGTCTATTCTATTCTATTCTATTCTATTCTATTCAAAGGTATGACAGACCACAGTCATCCAACTAGAAGCATGTGACCCCATGGTACGATGCTGCGCCATGACCTCTCAGACTCAAGTCACAGTTGTATGTGCGATAGATCTGTAATATTAAGGCACTCCACAGAATATTAAACACATTTACCACCAACAAGAACTTGTTTTGGATGTTTGCTTTGAAATGTCACCAAGGCTCGACACCTGGCAGCGGAGCAGCTTTGCTCGGTTGGTTCACACCATTCTCTTCTTCCTCACTGTCACTGTCTTTGCCTTGAAACCGAGCCGTCTCTATTGTGCTGCTCCACATGTCGGCCTAAGAGTCAGCAGCACTGGCACACACACAACAGGCTGCCACACATACCTGCTTTACAAAGCATTGTTTCCCTCCTGCCATTACAACACCTCACCTTTTCAAATCAGCGCAGATTTAGAGACAAGTAGTCTTAGTTAGTTAGAAGTAGTTTTCCCTTCAAAGTGCAGGAAAAACACAGTTTTTATTTGGACCTAACCAACTCACGTATCCCTCCGCCCAGGGTTAGCGCCCGCTGATCAGCAGTTGGTTAGGTCCAAATAAAAACTGTGTTTTTCCTGCACTTTGAAGGGCTGGAAAAAATTATATTATAGCGAACAATGGAACTGTGTATTTTTTTTTCAGGTAAAATCTCTTCTAGGCCGTGAAAATAGGCCGTTTCTTTGGGTCTGTTCACAACACTGTATGTTGTAAATCTCTGGGCAGGGCTATTATGGGCTGGCGTTGCTAACGGGAGGAGTGCAGAGAGTCTTCTACTGCAATTAAAGTACTTAGGGGCTATTTGTAGATCATACAACCCCACTTTTAAAAAATGCTACTATCCCTTTAAACTGATGTGCACTTTAGGGCCTGGTGCAATACTATCTGGCACTTTAGATAAATGTTCATTTATGGCATCGTGCAATACAACCCAGAACTTAAGCACTACTGCACTTTAGCACTCGTCACTTTAACCCAGCACTTATGCACTTTATTACCCAAAACGAAACCCTTATACCTGTGGACTAAATGATGACTCTATGTGTCTCTCAATGTGTTTTTCATTGTTATTGTTGCCTTTTCTGTACTTGTTTTTTATTATGTGTAGCCTAATGTTGTATTGTTTTGAACTGTTTTTATGTTATTGGGACTACAGACGGAAACTGGCATCCTGTTATAATAATTACATGTTCTTATGTCCAATAATGCACATTGCATGTCCCATTCAAATGTATAAATATAGAGCTTAAACAAGAGTTTAAATTAGAAAAGTACCTATTGTGTGTAAACAGTTTAGACAGGCCATCTGCAATGTTAGAGTGAACAACACCAGAATACCAAAAGTCATTGGGAGGAATAAAGGCCGAGATAGAAGTCAGAGGTTTTGTAACATTTGTGACGATAACTGTCTTGGTGATGAGTTTCACATTTTATTTGAGTGCAAGAACACAAACAACATGTCGACTGAGCTACTTTTACTTGTAACGGAGTCAGTGGCGTGCACAGGGGGGGCGGTCTCTCCCCCTCGTGGCCCAATTGTTGAAAAACGCGTGCTAAAGTGCCCCCTGGGAGCCAAAATGCGCGTTAAAGTGCCCTCATGGGCGCCAAAACGTGTACTAAAGTGCCCTCTTGGGAGCCAAAACACGTGTTAAAACAGGCCAAATCGACGTTAAAAAAGACCAATTTTTTTTCACCGCCAACCTGTGGTCGCCGGCCAAACGCACCATGTCGCTACAGTCTCACTCTTGTCATTTTCTGAAACTTGGCAGCCCTGAAAGTGCCCTCTAGGAGCCACATCTGGGAGCCAAAACATGTGCTAAAGTGCCCTCTTCAGTGGCGAGGACGCGCTATTATGTGCCCTTTTTTTTCCTTTTCGCCCCTGCCCTTCAAAAAGTCTGTGCACGCCACTGAACGGAGTAAATTTTGACCAGTAGTATTTGTATTCTTACTCAAGTACTGGGGTCGTCGAGTACTCTGTCCATCTCTGAACACAAGTCTAATAAATAAATCTCCCAAAGTCTATTATGTTAGTCACCCATCTATGTGAAAATTCATTTTGTTACTACAGTCGGATGAAGCAAAAGTTTAGGTGCCTTTCTGGAGAGTTTCCTTCCTTTCTTTAAGTGATATTTTATTATAATGATTATTTATTTATCTTTTTTTTTTTCCTGTGTCTTTTTTCCTCCAATTGCCAGAGATGGAAAGCTCCATAAATGTCCTGTGGTCTCTCACCTCTCTGGGTTCAGGCCCGGCTTCTTTCTCTCCAGACAACAGCTGCTCCTCGCTGTCTGCTCCAGCCTCTGGAGCTGGAGTCTCATCCTCCTGGGACAAGACTACACACACACACACACACACACACACACATTGGATGTATTATATTTGTTAGGACACCCATTGACATATTGCACACCTAAACCTTAACTTGAGACACATCTGAGCCTTGTAAATATTTCTACACAACCCACACACACACAAACACATAATATCAGTTGTCACACACAGGGCCGTTGCTAGGAATTCTGGGCCCCCTTAAAGAATACTAAAGTGGGCCCCTCCCCCTAACTTTTCCTTTTTTTTTTCTTAGACTACGTATGTATTATCGTTTTTTATTTAGCCTTCTTTGTTTTGATGCTAATGCAGCATTACACTGCAAAAACTCAAGTATCTTAGCAAGAATATTTGTCTTATTTCTAGTCAAAATGTCATTTCTAGTCAAAACAAATCTCATTCTACTTAAAATAAGACACATCATATTAAAAGTAGCTTGGTTTTAGACTTTTTTTTTTACTTCTTTCAAGCAGATTTTCACTTGGAATAAGTAGAAAAAATCTGATAGTGGAGCAAGTTTTTCTTCCTTATTACAAGCACAAAAAACTTACTTTCACTGGCAGATTTTTCTATTTATTGTGAATTTAAGTGAAAATGATCTAAAAACAAGTTAATTTTTAGGTAATGAGTCTTATTTTAAGTGGAAAGAGATTAGTTTTGACTAGAAATGAGACATTTGGACAAGAAATAAGACAAATATTCTTGGAAAGATGTTGAGTTTTTACAGTGTACTATGAGTATTAGTCAGGGTCTTACGCAGAATAAATCAGTCATACAAAGATTAGACTACTGGGGTTTTTTATGGGCCCCACTGGGCGCTGGGCCCCTAGAGTTATCATCACCTTTCTCCCCTATACAACGGCCCTGCACACACCCCTCATAGAAAACCATTCCATTGTGTGAGACTGTTACCAGTTTTTTTTTTTTTTTCCCTCTCAAGTTCCTCTTTTTCTCCTGCTCTTTGTGTTGTGTTGCTGTTGTTGTTTTTGTGGTGAACAATGTTGAACCCGACACTTCCTGGTGAAGTAGCCTACAACATGTCTGCAAAGAAATAAATGGAGCTCTGATTCCAGCTGGTAGAACTGGACAAACCGCTGTGTGTGTGTGTGTGACCATGACTGACTGACGGCCTGTGTGTGTGTGTGTGTGTGTGTGTGTGTGTGTGTGTGTGTGTGTGTGTGTGTGTGTGTGTGTGTGTTATTATCAGAAACCCTGCTATCTGTGTGTGTGTGTGATTGGTAAATAAAGTCAGCTGTGTAAACCGGTCGAACCGTGAGAAGATGACGTCTGAGCCACAGCTGAGCTGACCCTTTACTTCCTTCATGTCTTTTAATAAACAATATACAACAGAAAGAGAAAACACAATGACACCAGCTTGATTTTTACATTTTAACTTTTATAGTTGTTTGTCATGTTGGAGTATAATAACGCTACACTGATAAAACATTACGGTCGGTTTGTCTCTTACTGAGTCCCAAAACAACCAAAACAAAGCAGCACAGGTGCACTGCAAAAACTCAACATCCTTCCAAGAATATTTGTCTCATTTCTAGTCAAAACCGTCCCTTTCCACTTAAAATAAGACTCATCACCTAAAAATTAACTTGTTTTTAGATCATTTTCACTTGTTTCAAACAAATTTTCACTTGAAATAAGTAGAAAAATCTGCCAGTGAAAGCAGGTTTTTTTTGTGCTTGTAATAAGGAAGAAAAACTTGCTCCACTATCAGATTTTTATACTTACTTCAAGGAAAAAATCTGCTTGAAAGAAGGAAAAAGTGTCTAAAAACAAGCTGCTTTTTAATGTGTTGAGTCTTATTTTAAGTAGAATGAGATTTGTTTTGACTAGAAATGGCATTTTGACTAAAAATAAGACAAATATTCTTGGTAAGATATTTGACTTTTTGCAGTGTGAGACTTTGACTTTTTTCCTTCTGGTCTTTAGCTCTGTCTTGTCTCGATGTGTGAAAAGAAAAGAAGACAGACTGGACGACTACAGTAGATTGTTGTGATCACTAGTGTGTAAACTTTGGACTCACCAGACACGGAGAGCAGCAGGACGGACAGCAGCAGCAGAGTTGACTTCATGGTTCCCAGTGTGTGGACAGGAACAGGTGTATGCTTCACACATCATGTTTTCCTTTTATGAACTTACCTGTCAAACTGGCTTTGGCCCGCCCCCCTGCCCTGCTCCTGATTGGCTCGTGCTCTTTCCCTCCAGCAGTTGGATTGGTCAGGATTAAGCAGGAAGAACGTTGAGCGGTGGTTATCATCATAGAGTAGAACTAGGACAGTGGTAATGATAAGAGAAAATGAGAATTATAAATGAACTATTAATGAGGCTTTGAGCAGGATCATGAGTCAGTCACCGATCCAGACTCTCAGGTCCAGAGGCAGAAAGACCTGAATCTGGCACAAGACCAGAGGAAGAGGGCAGCAGAGAGAGAGAGAGAGAGAGATATAACAACTTGCAACAGTCTAATGATGCCCAATCTTACCACACACACACACACACACACACACACACACACACACACACACACACACACACACACACACACACACACACACACACATATATTATTTATTTTTTGAGTTTCATGTCATTTAGTACAGTGGTTCTCAACTGGTGGGTCGGGACCCAAAAGTGGGTCGCGGACCCGTTCTGGATGGGTCGTGGACAGCTGGTCAAAAAAGTAAATAATATTTAATGCACATCTGATGTTGGACAGGTCTTTTATTTTGAAAAATAACTTATTTTGAAAGGCACATGAGACACGTGAACACATGCAGTTGTAATGCTCCTCCTCACTTTCTTATTATTTGCTCTGAATGCAAAGATATCAGTTTCTTATTAATGTGGCCTGAATGCAGTGAATCTTGTTTTGTTTTGTGGGTCTTTATTTTGTGCAATTTGATATTTATTCACTTTAGTGAACATGCTCTGAATGCAGAGATGCATTAGAAGTCAAATATATCATTTTGTTGGTCTCCATTTTGTGCAGTTTGATATTATTTTATTCACTTCCGTACATGCAGTTGTCATGGTAACTCCTCAGTTTCATTCACGTGTCCTGAAATGCACTTTGCTCAATAAAGAGCAAAATGAGTTTTTAAAGGCTTAAAAAAAAAAAATCTTGGTTTGAATTCTATAAGAGAGAGAGAGAACTTGATCAGCACACACGTGCATGCTCACATAAAGCTTTATGCTTTACATAAAGACAAAACATTAAAAAAAGAAGCATAAGACAGAATAAAAACAAACAAAACACTAAAAACAGAGTTAAAAGCAAGAGCAAATAAAAGTAAAATAAAAGAAAATAGATCAAGTTTAAAGTTCTTAAAAAGAGCTCAGCTATAAGCACATGAAAAGAGAAATGTTTTTAACCTGGATTTAAAAGTGCTGACAGTTGGGGCTGATTTCAGTTCTGCTGGTAGTTTGTTCCAGTTGTTGCAGCATAACAGCTAAATGCTGCTTCACCATGTCGGGTCTGAACTCTGAGCTCCACTGTCTGACCTGAGTCAGTAGATCTCAGAGCTCGACTGGGTTTATACTCTAGTAACATGTCTTTCATGTATTCTGGACCTAAACCATTTAGTGATTTGTAAACCAGGAGCAGAACTTTAAAGGTGTACAGAAAAGAAAATTGAATTTGAGCCCACTCTGGGTCATAAAATTAGTGTAATAACTCATCTATCAGACGATGGAGGCCAAACTTTGTGCAAAATTCTATTTTTGAGTAAATCCGGGATGAAAGTGTGTATTTTAGTGTAGTTTTTTTTTTTCGTATTGGATAATGCAGGCGCACGGATTATACGTCAGCCTGTACACGATTCATCAGCCACTGATATTGGATCCGTAATCCGTCATTCAAACGTCTGAGACACGCACACACACACGGAGCTCGGTCTCGCCCAAGGGGGCAGTTGTCGGTCTGAGAAGTGAAGCTCACTTCCGCGTTCAAAAAGCTGCAATCCCCTGGGCTGTCGCTGGGGGCTGGCTCCAGAAGGGAGCAACTCCAATTGAGCCCCATGTTAAAATAGCCGATTTTACAGCATAAAAAAACATATTTACAGCCTGGTACATTTTATTTTTTTGGTCTCAACCGATAGTTTCTACCCCCGCACACACTCTGAGGGGGGTGAATTTTTTTTAAACTCTACCGTTTTACTGTTATTAGGTTTAAAGTTCTGGCCAATTAGGGCGCAGAACCGTTGAGTGACAGGTCCGGAGACCGCTGCTTCGAGGCCAGTGGGCGGGCTCTCGGCCGGCTAACGGCCGCACCGCTCCAAATATGGCAAGTAGAATCCAACATGGCGCGGTTCAAACCCCCGTAGTAGCGGCACAAAACAGACTCCCCCAAACCAATGGGTGACGTCACGGGTGCTACGTCCATTCTTTTTACAGTCTATGGTCTCGCCCCAAACTTTGAATATCCCGCCCGCTCCATAACGACCAATCAAATTCATTTTCCTTACTCGGGTAAACTCGTGTTGCAGCTCGTGACAACTCGGCGCGACAAACGGGACAAACGGCCATTTCTGTACACCTTTAAAATCTATTCTGTAGCTGACTGGGAGCCAGTGTATTGTGTCATTGATTCCTATAATGCTTTGGCAACATCGTTCTTTTAACTGTCATGCCAATAGACCGAATCTCCTTGTTGTTTACATTCTGCTTCCGGGTAGAAAACCAGCACGTAATTTGAATGAGATCAATAGTAACGAACGAGAGTTTAGCTATATATCATATTTTTCACGCCCTATCACTGTTTAGACAAATCTGAAATGATTGAAGAAACATTACTATTTCTGTGTGTGTGTTTTGTGTTGCTATGTGTTGTATTTATTCAGTTTGGGGGAATCACGGTGTCTAGAAAGCATCAGTGGCTGCAGCTGACAGGGACAGCTAACGGTAGCTAAGCTAACGGCGGTAGCTAAGCTAACGGCAGCAGCTAAGCTAACGGTGGTAGCTAAGCTAACGGCGGTAGCTAAGCTAACAGCGGTAGCTAAGCTAACAGCAGGACGTCAGCTGTTAAAACCCTGTGGGACACGACATGAAACTACTCCAGTTAGCTCAGTCATGTTGGAACTCAGATATATATAGCGTTTATTGAGTCACTGAGTTATTAAAGTTAAACAGGTAGCTAACCGTTAGCCCGGCTAATCTATGATGACTAATTACAAAAATGTGCACACATAAATAGTAATGTTTGTCTAATCATTGGTTTTATAGACTTTACAAACATCAGATTAGTCTAAACGGCGATATAGTGACATGAAAAATTATATATAGCGAAACTCTCGTCCGTCACTATTGTTCTCATGCTGGTTTTCTACCCGGAAGTGGTTGTAAACAACAAGGAGATTCGTCCTATAAAGCAAATTTGAATTTGAATTTGAGAGAGAGAGAGAGAGTCATGAATGGGAATGCATCTTGGGAGTTCCCCAAGCCGTCTAGGTCTATAGCAGCAGAACTATGGGCTGGGCCAGGACTCACATGAGTCACCTCTATCAGCCTGGTCAGGTTTAAGCCTGAGAGGGCGTGTGCCTCAGTCCTGATCCCAGACTGGAGCGGGATACACAGCAAGACGAGGGTTTCCCATTCCTCTTAGAAACTCAAGGAGCCAGCAGTAGACCACGGTTTAGAGCAGTGGTTCCCAACCTGGGGGGCGCCAAAGATCCAGGGGGGGTCGCGAAGCCCTCTTGATTTTAAGGGGTTTCATAATTTTAATGTAATTAAAATGTTAAATAAATGAGTAGGCTAAGCATTTAATTCATATATGTGACAAAATCAACTAAATTCAAGGGCCACGGTAAACATTTATTTGTGTATTTAAATAGATAAACAAATAAATGATAGGCCTATATCAATAGATGATTGAATATCAACAGTTTTAACACATTAAATACATAATATACAGCAGGGCAATATCAGTCACAACAAATAGGCTACTGATAATAGTATTTTTGGTTACAGGAGCTAATGCATTTATAATTGATCAAAAAGTTAAGCTAGCAGCAAAAAAAGAATGAAACTGCTGATCTTCCTATAAAGTTATGCAGGGAATGTCATCATCTGTAGCGAGTATGAGCTGAGTGATTGAATTAATAAAAAAATATTTCACAAACACAATATTTCAGTTTAGCATTGGCTGATACATCAACTTGTTTAATCAAATATGCCTACTGGCTAGCATGCTACATTATGTTCAGCATGCTTCTTTACAAGTTACCAAAAGTTTTCAATGGTAAAAATATGGGGAAAAGGGTTGAGAACCACTGGTTTAAAGAGCAGAGTCTTCTGTTAGGATGATAAAGGAACTATGAGCTCTCAGAGAAACAATGGTGCCAGGCCATCAATGAAGGTAACACAGGAGAGTAGGGGTGGGAGAAAAAATTGTTTTTTTTTTGTTCAAAAATCGATTTGTGAAATTTGTGTGAAATTGTGATTTTTTAAAAATATTGTGCAATGTGCATTTGTTAGCCTTTTTTACATACAGAGAGTCCAGGTTTTGAAAAGGGTTTAAGCTCACTTTATAATGGGGTATGTTAATTTATAGGCTTCTACAGTATTTGTGTGCAGATAAATGTTAAAAATGCTAAAGACTAAAAATCGAGAGAATCGGCGGAGAAAAGCATTATAGGGCTGGGACGATATGCTTTTCTCCCGATTCGATTCTTCTACGATTTTTTTGGATGCCGATTCGATTTAAATTGCGATTCTATGATATTGCCGATTCTCTCGATTTTTAGTCTCTGTATGTAAAGAAGGCTAACAAATGCACATTGCACAATATTTTAAAAAAATTCAACAAAAAAAATTCTTTTGAAAAAAAAATCGTTTTAAAAATCATCAAAAAAGATATTGCGATATTTATGTGAATAGATTTTTTCTCCCAGCCCTAAAAAGCATATCGTCCCAGCCCTACAGGAGAGACATGATCCCTGTTGGTTCCACCTGATAATTAGGAATTACAAGAATCCAACATCCAAGTGACAAAGCAGGCACCAGCTGCTCTAGAGACAGTATTTATCTGCTTCTTGCTGTGTTATGTTACTCTGGAGATTCTGGCTATATGTTTCATGAAAAGTCTAAAAAGATTTGGAATGTAAAATAATATGTTTTTCATACAAAATAGAGTATGATTATGTTGGGAAAAATCAGCTGTGGTAAACCAATATGCAACAATCAACCAATAAAACATCAGCCTATGAGGCGATACTGCAGAGACCATCCTCTATTCAAGCACCATGTTCTGACCAACCATCCACGTCTGAGGCTGAACAATTGAGCCAACACTAAAAGATCCTGTAATGTTAAATTTTGCAGTTTTGTTCACAGAAACATGACATTTCAGTACTAAACCTGAAAATGTGTGCAATAAACAGAACTCTGTGGTATTGAGTTGTGGTGTTAGACCATTAAACTGTATCACATCATCTCTGAGTCGAGGATTTTCTGGGTGTCAATAAATCAAACAAACAGTCAATCAAGCAGTCTTGCTGATAGGCTATAGGGTTGGTGGATGAAGTCATGTTCCCTTTTAACATGACAGGGATGGAACAGGCCTTCACTGCAGACAGTGTTCCAGAGAGAAGACTGCTTAGATTCACATTTGAAACGTTATTTTCCATACGTATTTGGCGATCTACTGATTGTGTTTCAAATTTCAAAGTTGTCCCTAGCTGTCCAATGGGGATCATCCATATGTTACCCAGGTCCTATGTTCCCCACTTTGTATGGGACCGGGGAACACTTTTCCCCAAAAGAGTCCTATGTTCCCCACTTTTTTCCAAAAGGACCCGGGGAACATGCAATTTTTGTACCCATACCTGGAAGTGGAGTTGTGACTTTGCAGATTTTTGCCTATTTCTGAATGAGAAGTTGAGTTGTGACTTTGAGTGAGAAGTGTAATTGTCCCATTGGTTGGGTTTAGGCAATGAAGAAAGGAGTTGGTTATGTTTAGTAAAAAGACCAGGTAGAGGCTAGACAGGCCAGTAGTAGTAGTAAACCTTTATTTAACCAGGCAAGAATTGCTAAGAATACATTCTTATTAAGGCAATGGCCTGGTAGGAGGTGAAATACCTCCTAAGGGCAAATTCAAATATACAATAAAAGCACATACAACAACAGTGACACAAAAGAAGGAAGAATAGAGACAATAGGCCAACATAACGCAATGACATACCACAAAATGACTGTTCATTTGATGTACAACATACAACAAGTTATGTAAGGACAGTGATACTAGATACTACAGACCCTCCCCCCATCAGGGAACATAGGACCTGGGGAACATAGGTACGCTCCCGTCCAATGTCATTCAACATTTACCATGTATCAAGGTATCTGTAATAATGTTAAGTCAGTCAGTCAGTCAGTCAGTCAGACAGAAGAAGCAGTCAACGGTGAATGAAGTTAGTGTGTAGTAACTTAACAGGCATCTTCATGTAATTAATTAGCCAGCTGGATAAGTTGTTGTCTGGGATAACGCCCTCACATGAGTCCAGTTAAACAGTAGCTATGTGAGATTATTTTTATGACCGAAACCAATAGCATATTGCATGTGAAGAAATATTACATTAAGCAAGCACTGAGGAGGTAGATCTGGCTATGTGAGACAAGTAGTGACAACAACAACACCACAATAACAGACAAAACACTGACTGATGATTCCCTTAAATGCTCTTTTAACACAGTAAAATATTGGGGGCTTTTAATGTCTCTATTATGATAGGACAGTATGAAAGACATGAAATCAGAATCAGAATCAGCCTTTATTGTCACTATACAGAAGTAGGGTGGAGTGAGTATAGTTGAGACATGTGTACAGTTGAAACACCCTTAATATCTTGCCCGCGCTGCAAGGCTGAGCCACCATTTTTACTCAGCAAATGCATATTAGCATCCTCTTTGGTTGTGGGAAATTTGAAGAGTTTTAGCATCTCCAGTCCAAAGATATCAGCAAAAGTCTTTTTACTATAGGGTAAGAATTTCACTTTACCATGTCCCTTCCACAACGAACAGCTTATTATCCTTTTGTGACCATCAAACATAACTTACATCATTGCAAACGTTATTTTGTGCCCTAAAAACTCACATATTTCATGCTATTCTAGCATATGAGGTCACTGCACAATCTAGAGAAATACACAAAGTGGTCAGCGAGGTACAGTTGTCTCAGCTGTACCCTGATAGAGTTCTATTACATCGCATCACTGTTAAGTTGTGCAGTGTAGGCTACGATAACATGTTATAAGTCATAATAAGACCAAAAACACAAAGAAAATGGAAAAAAAAAACTAATATTTGTGATACCTGAACAGTGTTATATTAATATATACTATTAATATTATAATTTTATGTTATATAATAATATTTATATTAATAATACAATAATATTCCATTTTTTTATGAAGAGGGATACATTTATATTGAAATATCTTGTCAAATTGTCATTTTTTAAAAAGTTTATTGCATTTACAATTGATGATCAGTCATCATCAATGGGTTTCAATGGGTGTCTCAACTGTACACATATGGGGTATGGTTGAGACGGGACCATGGTAAAAATGCACCTCATGTTTATGACCTGATTGTGGAAAAAATAAACAAATAATAAATTATATTCTTCAATAATAACTTAGTATACAAACAAATTAAACAGCATATGAAAAATCACTTATTTTCAGTGTAGCCTATAGTTTTTTTTTTGCAATATCTATTCAAAAATGGAAAATCAAAAAGTGTCTCAAACGTACTCGGTCTACCCTATGCAGCCATAATTGTTATTTGTGTAGGTCAAAAAAGTTAAAGTTGCTATGTGTAAGACTGTGACCCAAACTGTTGCTGCAGTGTAATTCAAAATACTGGAGCGCTTTCAGTCGTCGCCCTCTTTTAAACACATCTCCTATGCAGATCCTGGTTTTGTTGCTACAATGCTTGTAGCTGCAGCTCAGTGGTAACTAACTGGCAACCTTGATGGAGCTAATTTATTCCCTCATTCTGGGGAAGACGTAGCTACTGGTGTGTGTGGAGTTGTGTTTTTGTTTAGGCAAGGCAAGGCAAGGCATATAGTGCATTTCATACCAAGGCAACTCAATGTGCTTTACATAAAGACAAAATATTAAAAAAAGAAGCATAAGACAGAATAAAAACAAACAAAACACTAAAAACAGAGTTAAAGCAGAAGTAAGTGATATTTTTGTGTTAATCTAAGTCTTAAATAGTTGTATCTTCCCACAGCAATCACTTCTATAGAGTGTTTGGTCTGAAACACGGGTCTGTCAGTCACTCTGCTCTGCTCTGAGCCGAGGAGAAAACTTTTCTCGTATCCTACAAGTTTTATCCAATGAGGAGAGAGAACGGCATAAAGGGGCAGTCCTCTCTGTGTGTGCAGCCAAGGGATGCGCGTGAATGTGGTGACGTAGGGACGAGGACCAATAGATCCATGACGAGGGCGGGGGCTGCTAACTCCATCGGCTGACAAGAAGTTATGGTGCGTTCAAGGCAACTCGTAACTCGTGTTTTTCCGACCTGTGAAGTGGTACCAGTTCGATCTGGTACGAGTTCACGGGTCAGAAGTTACAAGTGGCCGTTATAGTGACTTTCACAGGTAAAACAGGTCGGAAAAACACGAGTGGGTTGCCTGGAACGCTACAAAGTCGTAAGTCGTGACTTGAAGCTGTAATTTACGGTTTCAAAAGCCTGCCTGGAACGCAGCATTAGCCAAAACGACCGAATCGCCTACTTCTGCTTTAAAAGCAAGAGCAAATAACAGTAAAATAAAAGAAAATAGATACAGTTTTAAGTTCTCAGCTATAAGCACGTGAAAAGAGAAATGTTTTTAACCTGGATTTAAAAGTGTTTACAGTTGGGGCTGATCTCAGGTCTGCTGGTAGGCTAGTTTGTTCCACTTGTGTGCAGCATCACAGCTAAATGCTGCTTCACCATGTCTGGTTTAGCTTTTGTAACTGGCAACCTTGACGCCCAAATGCTACTGACTTTGTGATAGCGGTGGGTGATTGTATGACTACTTTCCATACATTTCTTAGGCCTATGTATAGCTCCTTTAATTTTAAACCCTGCCTGTAATGATTTGCACACCTGCAATACACTCTTTGGCCCCCAGTGGGCCCTGACCCACAGGTTGGGAACCACGTACTGCTCTGTATGCACTATAGCACTTTGAATTGCCCCACCGTATGAAATGTAGCCTACCATACAGATAAAGATCTTGCCTTGGCTTACTAGTTTTAGGGGCAATAAGGAAATAATAGCTTTGGTATTTCACAACAAGAGTTTCACTTCCAGCAATGCACCTTTGTATTAAGTAAAGACACTCACTGACAGTATGAATTACAAAAGTCTAGGTAATTTAAAAAAGACTGTAGGCTATGCGCTCAGGTTTTCTGGTTGTTAACGTACTCTGAGCTCAGCCTTTCAACTAGACCCAGGATTCTAGTTGATTTTCTCACCTGTATTTGAGGAAACACGCCCACAGCATTGTGGTCCACACCCTTAAGCTACATTCATGCAACGTAAGCACAATGAGTAGAACCAGAAAAACCCTCTGACTTTGAAAAGTTTTCCAACAGACACTGTGTTAACCAGAGTAAAGCAGCTTTGTCATGTTAGATAGGCCTATCTAAAGCTAATATGTTCCTACCAAATACAAAAACAGTGACAGCTAAAAGCTCATTGTAAAATGTGTTGTTGAATTCTGCTATAGGCTACATTGATGTTGATACTGGATTTTATTTTGACTGTGAGCAATGGAGGTTTTGCTCAAACAAGCTCATCTCAACAAGTTGTAGGCTAAAACTGTCATGGCCAAATATTCCTAGAGTAAGGCTGAAGTGACCATTAGAACAGACAATAGCCTGCTCCTCCCTCCTATCTATCAACCCAGTTTCAGCAATCAGATAGGCACCATTTCAACCACAAGAGTTGGTTTTGAAGATTTACATTTTAATGTTATCACTATAGGCTATCAAAGTGGGGGGTAGGTAGCCTATAAAGGACGTTACAGAGCAATAGACAGGAAGGAGAGTGGGGCAAGTCACGAATGAAAAATGAACTAAACATAGTAGGAAGCCTATGTGGCGGCTGAAGAAGACACAAAACTGTGCATGCTGTGAAACGCTGCGGTGGACAGACGTCGGGGCTGGCAGAGACGTGACGCAGCCTGGTTTCCAACGTCAATCGTAAATACTACCTGTAGGTGCGTTCACGGGCTCTACGGTACAACATAAATAAAACAATAACCTCGTTCAAATTATCACACTTGTAACAGTCTTCTGTAATTTTTTTTGATAGACGCCTCTGTTTATAAGACACGTTTAATTAATTTACGGCAGAAATATCACCCATGAAGGCAAAATTACTAGGACTACACACGACCGAACACACACACACAGTGTCCACTGATTGGGCCACAAAGGCCACAATTGTACCCAACTAAGAGCTGCACATTAAATTACTTTCTCTTTTTTTTTACTGTGCATTTGCAAGTGCACCATAAAGAAGAAATGTATTTTCTCAGTCACAAATAGGAAAGAAAAGAAAGAAAGAAAGAAAGAAAGGGCGTTCATTTGTGTTGATCCTATTATTTCCGACGGCACCTGAAGGCGTCGCGGGATATCTAACCTTAGCTAATCGCCTCCAACGGAAACCAGCTGAGAGAAAGGGTAGAGAAGACAAGATGGCGGCGTGAGTGGGTTGCGCTTTGTACAGAGACGGCTGCGACCCCTTCAAGTTTGTCGAAATCGACCGATAAACGGACTGAAAAAGATTGAAAAAAAGGCGACGACACCATCGGACGTGTTAGCGAAAAGGCAAACCATTGCCCCCCTCACCACGGAGGAGGTCCGGAGAGATTTTTTTTTCCGCGGCGGTCCTTGTGACAGCGTTAGCTTGATGCTAACGTTAGCCAGCGTTAGATACGACTAGCTGCTGCTGCTGCTGCTGCTACTTCGAGGTAGCTGGGTGGTTGTCGAAGGCCGTAGGTTTTTACGGATTTAGTTGTTGGATGTATATACTTCGATACTGACACGGCAGACCGTGTTTTGTCGAATGAGGGTTATTTTAATGCAGATTCAGATTTTGTAGCCGCTACTAGCCTGTGATAAAAGGGAATAACTAACGCCAGGATATTTTTTTTTTATTTTTCCAACTTACCTGCTTCGATCGTCGTTGTTGATAATATTATTTGGAGTAACAGCTAATCCATAATTACCCCCACCTCCCCTCCCCACCACCACCGACTACCAAGTGGACACCCAGGTCTCTGTATGTTCTGCTGACAATCGGGCCACACTGCCACACAGAATTTCCTAAAGTGAATCGGGAGGAGATCGTCATTTGGTGGATATTATGGCGAGCAGCAGTGGCTCCAAAGCCGAGTTTATAGTCGGTGGAAAATACAAGCTGGTCCGAAAAATCGGATCGGGATCTTTCGGCGACATATATCTGGCCATCAACATCACAAATGGAGAGGTAAGTTAATTTACTGCATCATCATATAGCCTATATATTTGTGTGTAAGTTACTTGTCAGTCCAACATGAACACAATATGTGAGGTTGATTGCAACATAGCACTGTGGGTTAACTTAACAAGTCTGAAACTACCTACCTAAACTGTGAAATGGATTTCGCCAAATGTTATTTCATAGTTTACAATATGTAAATGTGACAGAGTCTAGTGTACTGTAACTGGCACTGTGAAATGAAAGGAGCTTTACTACCAAATGTAGCCTAAATGTTATGTTTGTGTGTTGTGTGTGTGCCATTTTTCAGGAGGTAGCTGTAAAACTGGAGTCACAGAAAGCCAGACATCCACAGTTGTTATACGAAAGCAAGCTGTACAAAATCCTGCAAGGGGGTGTCGGGATTCCACATATCAGGTAAGGGGGGAGACCTTATCACGTTGTTAAAGTCCAAAACTGACAATGAAGTAACAAATTGGGCCATATGTATATATATATATTATGGTTCGGTAAGGTTTTTGCCGTAGGGAGAAGTAATGTCGGAGTGGCAGCCACCTTGTTGGCAGCAGGCCTGCTAATCTGCCTTGTAACTGGGACTTAGTCGATTCTACTGACGGTGGATTCTTCCGCGAACGTTTTAATAAAATGCCGTCGTGTTTTCACATTGTACGTCAAGTTGCTTTTCGTATCGCCAGCGTTAATAGCCAGCGTTGTGCTTGTTATCTTGCAACTAGCAGCTGCTTTAATCTGAGCAAAGCAACTATGTGGTTGGAAATGGCCGCTCCTCTTTTGTTGTGTTAGTTCCCAACATGTCTTCCTTCCTTTTTGCCCTGTTAGAAAATGGCGGCGGAGCTACAGAAGCGAAATCAACAATCTGAGCCCTCACCACGGTCCTTAGTGTGCCTTTTACCGCGTGATTTCGCGTTGTTAACATCGTACGATATGTTTTATTGTATATAGAAGTGTGTTGGGAGTTCGGGAGTAGCCCCACAAGACGTGGTAGTAGTAGGTGGAGAGGAGAGGAGCCCACAACAACACAATGTGTGGCCGTGTGTGAGCGCTCCGGGCTGGGCTTCATCACGTCGCTCATGTCGCTGCTGCAGACGGTTGATTACAGCGGAGCAGCTGCACACAGACAGACACACATCTATGAGTCTGTGGCGTCTGTCTGCTAATTTAAAAAATAAAAAATAAATAGGGAAATGTTGTGTATACCTTCAGCCAGGAAGGAAGATGGTAATACTGACCACTAGCTGTAGAAAAGTGGAAGTAGGCTACTGTAGGTAACTTAATGTACACACACAGGCCTATACATACGTAGCTTATATCTACCACCTTCTCTCTGTATGTTTTATATACATACACACATATAAGCTTAGCTCTGTTCTATACACATATATGTATATAGAACAGAGCTAAGCTTAAAAGAAATGTAACACTAGTGGATCAAATAAACAGTGATATACAATATATATATTGTATATCACTGTTCTTTTAAAAAAAAATTATTTTAATCTCTTTACAGCTACATGAAGAGAAAACCTTTTCACCACTGTGTAGTTTTTTGTTGAGCAGACAGGAAATCCATGTTGTAATTAGAACAGGGTGGACACAGCATTAGTTAAAGGGATAGTTCACCCAAAATTCCTCGCCCAGAGTCCTCCGTTCCTTCTCTGAGTTACGGGGGGGTCCGCGCAGCAGTATTTGTCCATATAATGGTTGTGGATGGATACCACTTTCCTTCGTCCAAAAAGACACACCAAAAAACATCCAAATACCTCCATAGTGCGCGTATGTAATGTTCCTCTTGTATTGATGCCCCGACATGAGAAATTGTTCCGCCGGTCAGGAAGAGCAGTGAACCGAGACACTGGGAGCTTCCGCTACAAACAAGCTTAAAATATAGACTTATTTAATTTTTTTCGGAACAATTTCTCATGTCGGGGCTTCAATACAAGAGGGACATTACAGACCAGCAGCATGGAGGTATTTGGATGTTTTTTGGTGTGTCTTTTTGGACGAAGAAAAGTGGTATCCATTCACAACCATTATATGGACAAATACTGCTGCGTGGACCCCCGCCCCTGTAACTCAGAGAAGGAACGGAGGACTCTGAAAACTCTCACAGCTCTTAGTCGACATGAGGGTGAGTAGATAATGAGTGAAATTTGAATATTGGGTGAACTATCCCTCTAACCGTCTCATGGTTCATCCTCATGAAATCATAATAATAAAGCTATTAGTTTACACATTCTGGTAGTTTTCAGACAGACTAACCTGCTGTCTGTCTACTTGACTGAATGGCCCGACAAGAGAAACAGGCTGACTCAGACCGCGAACACACTCGACCATATACAGTCCAGTACAGCTGGCACACGGCTGAACGGACACAATTAGTGTAGATCACTAAGATACGGTGACTGGGTTGAAACCTGAGCTCCCTCCGCATCTTCACAAATGAGCCCTGGTGTAAGCTGTCTCTCCTGTCATTGATAGAAGCACACATGGCTTGAATGCTCGTCGTGCGTTTTTGTGAGCAGCCCCCCCCCCCTCTCTGTGCTGCTAACTTAAAGCACACGTTGTTGTAGATAAAGAGGAAGTGCGTTGTAATAAATGCGTGGCAAAGCCGGCGCAACTACTATGATTCACGGGAGCCACGTGATTTGATGATTTGAGACCAGGAAAACTCCACAAAGAACAAAATCAAAGATGTTTGTAGCGTCTGTTTGGAATTTAATGAGCACATTGTGCGGCCGACCTGCATCCAGACTCTTGCCATATGCTATTTGTGTTGTTGCTGCTGCCGTTAGGTTGGGATGCAGGATGGAAAATGGCAGCTTTTTATCCCAGACCCTAAACCAGATTTCCACTCGCAGCAGGACAATGAATATCAGCTGAGGCTGGGGAAGTCAGCCGTGCTTGTGGGTATTTTAGTCCGTTTTTGTTTTTTGTTTTTTTTTCTCTGCAGCTTTTAAGGCAAAGCTTCTTTTTCTTTTTTCAAGTTTTTACTGCTCAACAACCAGGGACTGTTCATTTTCATTGAATCTTTGTGCCGGTGTTGCTGGCTGGCTTCATGTTGCAGCGGGGACTTGTTAGAGCCTGTCAAACCTGCTGGTCCTGCTGCCCCTCCTCCACCCCGACTTCACCCTGCCTTAACTTTTTATGCAGTCAACCACCACCACCACCAACTCGACTGTAGCCGGGCCTTTTCCTCATTCTCCCGCTCTGCCTTTGCCTTTCCACCCCCAAAGTGAAGCATTTGGCTCCAGTTAAGACGCCGGTGGGTGATTGTGAATTCAGGGTATCCGCGGGGTCTTGAAAAGTATTAAAAGGTGTTAAATCAATTTGGGGGAAATTAAGACCCTTAAAAAGTATTAAAAAGTCTTCTCACGACTATATAAAGTCTTACATTTTCAGAATTGGCTGTCCAAGAGTTTGAGTCCTAAAAAACATTGTAAAAGTGTGTGAATTTATTCATTTAAAAAACAAACAAAGATGAACTGGTACATAAAAAAGAAAAGAATTTTTTTTTTTTTGATAAACTTTGCCTTATCCCAGCCTATTTTGAATTCTGTAGCATCATAGTGGTCTATAGTCTTTATCACAAACTAAAACTGTTACGTTAAAAGTGTCACTGATGTAAATGGTTACAGCTTGAAGTGGCGGTGAGGTGTTGAAAAATATTGAGAAGGTCTTGAAAAAGTCTTAAAAGGGTATTAGAATTAACTTCAAGATTCCTGTATAAACCCTGGAATTAGAATTTCTTGTGCTCGTTAATCTGCCGTACCACTTCTTCAAACAAAGTGAATGTAGCTTAACCTGTATATATCACCTGTATACCACCACGCGATGAAGGAAAGCAGCAGATTGGGGACAGAGAATGTGAATATATTGAATGAGATCACAACACTAAAAGCCACATTATTGATGGAGAGTGGTTCCCCCATCGTAATGGACGCTTAAGTCAAATTCTAAAACGGGTATTAAAGATTTCCCGGACAGGTCAACTAAGCTGGAATAAGAAAATCAAGTGTGACAAATGAATCGACACTCTTCAAGATCATCTGAAAGTCAGCAGCAGAAAAGTTTAAAGCCATTATTTTCACAGAGTTGAAGCTACAGCAGAGCTCTCACTCAGTAATGTATCATTCATTATAGATCCTTCACCAGCTGACATGAGGACTGTCCCCGTGTGTGTTTTTCTTTTTGTCAATAAGCAAATGGTGTACTCGTGTGTGTACAAGTCCCTTCACGGTGAGAAGAACATAACCAGATATGAATTCTCTCTCTGGTAATATTGCTGTTGTCAAGGATCTTGCATCATTTCATATGAAGTGCTGTTGTCTGAGAAAGTGGACTGTTGGTGTTAAGTGAAAAGCTGACAGACAAGCTTTGTATAGTAGCTTGTATTCTGTGTATTTTATCACTTTTATGTCATGTGTAGGGACTACAGATGGAAATTAGCTGGGAGCTAAATCTGGTGCAACCATCTTTTCATTTTTTTCCTTTAAATGATTAATGTAATTGCACATTGTCCCTTTATTAAACTAATAAAATTAAACTAAACAAGCGGCAGCTCTCCTGTCGGCCTCTTGAGAACTGCTGCTGCTGGTTCTCAGGTCTGAGCCGGTTAAAAAAATACTTGTGGTGGTACAGGAACGTAGAATTGCCAAATCACGGGTACGAGCTAGTCTCATCCTGACTCAGAAACACACCTTGTTTTCTCCATGACTACTTCAGCAGTTTCTGTTGTGTGTGTGTGTGTGTGTGTGGCTCATTAAAGCACTAATAGGGGCGAGCAGTGAATCACACATTTACTGTTAACTGTTTAAATCTGAAGCAACACAGGATGTTAAACAAAGCCTCAGTCGTTCAACTACTAAGACCTTTTCCATCAGCTGAGTGCGTTGTGTTGATGTCATGGTGGAGTCTAAACCTGTTGACTTCAGTTGTGCAGCTTAGGGCCATGCTGTTGGGAGTTAATATTGGTATTGGATAATTCATGCCTTTACAAATATTATGGCCAGTGTGAGGATTTTACAGTGGCTAAACAACTGGCTCTAGTACTGAAAATGGAAACTATTGTATGGAAATATATTTATCTTAATGCTAATCAGGGATTGGTCTTATCTGAAGTTATTTGGGTCAATTAGTTTGTATGTGCTGTTGTACCTAGCTACAATCTCCTGGAAATGATTTAGTGTCATACAAATTCAGAATAATGAAAACAACTGATTAATTGCATCATTTATTTACATGATACACATCGAATTAATTACTCAAATGCCACAAATTATTTGTAGTCTGGAAATTAGGGTCCAGAAAAAGTACAGATTTAGAAACTTCAAACGTTTGGAAGCCTCAAAGTTGCAGGTTAACCATTGTCCAAAATTGACTTGTACCAAGGAGCCTCTTACAAGTTAATCAGACTCTTATGGCGACGATAGTAACAGTCTGTGCAATTCCATAGGACTGGGTCTCCATTGCTTGTTGTTTAGTCATGAGTCTTCAGCCCCCCCCCACACACACACACACACACACACATTACAAACTGTTACTGCACCATAAAGAGATGGACACGGCCCCAAACTTCTGCAGGCCAGTCATCTGTGACTGAACAGAGAGGAAGGTAGCAGTGCTGCTGTGACTTGTGGCAGGAAAAGTCTCTGTTTTAGGCCAGGGGTTCTCCACTAGTCTCACTCTGGGCTCCACATTGTCCCATGGTCATTAAGTCGCGACCCACTTTTATAGAATTCAAACCAAGAATTTTTTTTTAAAACCTTTAAAAACTAATTTTGATCTTTATTGAGCAAAATGCATTTCAGAGCACATGAATGAAACTGAGGAGTTACCATGACAACTGCATGTATGGAGGTGAATAAAAAAAATATCCAACTGCACAAAATGGAGACCAGCAAAACGATATATTTGACTTCTAATGCATCTCTGCATTCAGAGCATGTTCACAAAAGTGAATAAATATCAAATTGCACAAAATAAAGACCCACAAAACAAAACAAGATTCACTGCATCAGGCCACATTAATAAGAAACTGATATCTTTGCATTCAGAGCAAATGGAGCAAATAATAAGAAAGTGAGGAGGAGCATTACAACTGCATGTGTTCACGTGTCTCGTGTGCCTTTCAAAATAAGTTATTTTTCAAAATAAAAGACATATCCAACATCAGATGTGCATTAAATATTATTTACTTTTTTGACCAGCTGTCCGCGACCCATCCAGAACGGGTCCGCGACCCATCCAGAACGGCTCCCGACCCACCAGTTGAGAACCACTGTTTTAGGAGACATGCAGGTTGTCATGGAGACAGAAAGCTTGCTCTTCAACAGCAGTAAAAGACTTGAGTGTGTTTTATTGTCTTGACTTTGTTCTGCTGTGAAGTGACGGTGCGGTGTGCGGTGTGCGGTGTGGACGAGGCTGATAGACTGTGATCAGGAAGGGCCATGGATTGACCAAATAAGGAGCAACAACTATTCTCTCATCTGTGTTGCACACATGAACGTTTTCACACTATCTTGTTGTCATTGTAAACAACTGCCTATGAAAGTGAGTGTGTGTGCACAGCGGCCTCTATTTAGTGTTAAAGTGTGTTAACAGATTCAGTGGTTTTGGTTTGTTGTCGTCCTCGGGGAGTTTGATGCTTCCTGTGTTCTACCTGCGTTTCCACATCTCTCCCTTTTCAACGTTTGATCAGTGGATGAATGAATGCTTCTAGTCACCTGTGGTGAATGTCAGCAGCTGACAGAAGCACTGTAGCACGGTCCCACCCAGTGCACGCCAGGCCACCAAAACATCAGATTCAAACAAGTGTGTTTATTAAAGCAGAAGTAAGTGATATATTTGTGTTAATATAAGTCTTAAATAGTTGTATCTTCCGACAGCAATCACTTCTATAGAGTGTTTGGTCTGAAACACGGGTCTGTCAGTCACTCTGCTCTGCTCTGAGCCGAGGAGAAAACATTTATCGTATCCTACAGTTTTTATCCAATGAGGAGAGAGAACGGCATGCAGGGCTGTGTGTGCAGCCAAGGAACGCCGTGAATGTGGCGACGTAGGGACGAGGACTGTTATGGTGCGTTCAAGGCAACCTGTAACTCGTGTTTTTCCGACCTGTGAAGTGGTACCAGTTCGATCTGGTACGAGTTCACGGGTCAGAAGTTACGAGTGGCCGTTATAGTGACTTTCACCGGTAAAACAGGTCGGAAAAACACGAGTGGGTTGCCTGAAACGCTACAAAGTCGTAAGTTGTGACTTGAAGCTGTAATTTACGTTTTCAAAAGCCTGCCTGGAACGCAGCATTAGCGAAAACGACCGGATCGATTACTTCTGCTTTAATTTTCAGAGAAAATAATCACACTACAACAAATAATACAGGTGCAAAACAGACCTATCACAGTAAGGCTCAACTCCAATAAGGTAAACACAACAGGGCGGTAGCAGTCACAGTCCAAAACACAAGAGTCCCCGGTGGTCCAAGGGTTAACTTGTTATCTCAAATAAAACAAAGCAAGAACAAACAGATGTATCCTAAATACACAGCAATACTAGAAGCTCATTTGTTGATGGTTGACATACAGGGAGAGCATGCCTCAGTGCTTCCCTCCGCTCTGAGAACACCATAGAAGACTTCCACATACCGTCAGAGATGGGATTTTTATTTCCAAGATGTGGCTATGGTATATTTATCTTGTAACATTATTTGCCGCCCGAGGATTGGCCAATCTCACTCACTGATCAGTATTTGCAGCAAAAAAAAACCGCAGCAGCCTCACGAGAACTTGAATAGTTAGTTTGATGACTAAGCAGCTGTCATGTCTACTTGGTGTGTCTCATCTCTCGGGGTCTGCTGTGAGCTTGTGTGTGACTTGTCTTGTCTTTTGTCATTGTTCTGGACAGCCAAGCTGGTTTCAATTAAGTTCAATTACGTCCACATTTCTCTACAAATAGCCTCAGACAGAAACCCACAACAACTAATTGAAACTGGTGTTCCTGTGGTGTCACCAGGTGGTATGGCCAAGAGAAGGACTACAACGTCCTAGTCATGGACCTGCTGGGACCGAGTCTGGAGGACCTGTTCAACTTCTGCTCGCGCCGCTTCACCATGAAGACGGTCCTCATGCTGGCAGACCAGGTAGCTCTCTCACACACACACACACACACACACACACAGGTCTGAAGAAGAATAGGCCTTCTCTTAACTTGCAGAAAAACACAAATGTTAAAGGGATAGTTCACCCAAAATTCAAATTTCACTCATTATCTACTCACCCTCATGTCGACTAAGAGCTGTGAGAGTTTTCAGAGTCCTCCGTTCCTTCTCTGAGATACGGGGGGTCAGAACAGCAGTATTTGTCCATATAATGACGTTCTTCGTCCAAAAAGACACACCAAAAAACATCCAAATACCTCCATACTGCTCGTCTGTAATGTCCCTCTGGTATTGAAGCCCCGACATGAGAAACTGTTCCACGAGATTTTCACTGACACAGGAAGAGCAGTGAACCGAGACACTGGGAGCTTCCGCTACAAACAAGCTTAAAATATAGACTTATTTAATTTTTTTCTGAACAATTTCTCATGTCGGGGCTTCAATACAAGAGGGACATTACAGACGAGCAGTATGGAGGTATTTGGATGTTTTTTGGTGTGTCTTTTTGGACAAAGAAAGTTGGTATCCATTCACAACCATTATATGGACATGAGGGTGAGTAGATAATGAGTGAAATTTGAATTTTGGGTGAACTATCCCTTTAATTAAATTGCAGAAAGACACAAATGTTAACTGATAATATGGGTCATGATGTACAGTATATTCTCGCTCTCACCAATCCATGTCCTCGGTGAAAGTTGTGTTAAAGCCTGTCAGTGGTCCACATGTGTGACCTCTATGTCTCTCTGTTTTGATTCGGTGAAGGACGGTAGTGAAATGGTTAACTGTGACTTTTCCTTTTCGTCTCCAGATGATCAGCAGAATTGAGTATGTACACACAAAGAACTTCATCCACAGAGACATCAAACCAGACAACTTCCTCATGGGGATCGGCCGTCATTGTAATAAGGTAAGAGGCCTGTCCGGACCCTGTGCATACTGTACCGTCAGCATGGTGTTGGACATGTCATGGCCGCCTGTTGGCACTCGGTCCATGGCATGTTATGTTATTGTGAGCCTGCAAACAGTAGCAAATGTAACATATCCTTCATTTCTTATGAGAAATAGGCCAAAGAGAGGACGGGACAAATACAAATCAGAATAGAATTATATTTCTGGTTGAAACTATGGCACTTTGCAGTTCAGTAAAGGTAAAATATGTAGGTTTTTTTTTTTAAAAATCAGTGTCTGTGTCATAAGATTGCTATAGTAAGTCCCACAGGTTTCTTTTAACTCTTAAATCAGTCACACCAAGTTGGAATGTACCCCTGCATGTCACTCTTAGATGATGATAATAATAATAACCTCTAATTATTTGTGAGCTCGCTCCAAGTCAAAACCTGTAGGTTCAGTGTTTTCACCTATAGACGACAAAACTAACCACACACACACACACAGTTCTTCTTTCTCAAAATAACAGACAGGACAGGACTGAAGACTGGATAGATTGTATTGATAAAACAGACCAAGGATCAGCAGTTGTGATTGGTCGCTCTTTCACTAATGCAGACAAATTGAGTCACACTAACTCTTCAGATAGATGTTTGAGGTAATGTATCGTCAGGCTGGTAGTCAGCCAGCAGCAGCAGACACATGCCCAGTGAGCAGTGTGGGTTTGAAACACTCCAGTGATTATTTATCCTGCTGAAACTTTTTTTTTTATGCCAAAGTAAGTGGCTGTTAATCATGTTTTAAACAAGCAAAGTCATTTGTGTCCCTTCACACTGCCTGGCAAGTTGGTCTTTCTGGTTTCACAGCACGACGCTGGGCAGGTGACAGGTGTGTCTGGAACACATTCCAACACAGAGAGAGAAAACTATGTGGAAACGAACCTTTATACTGCTCCTGGATCATCTGTCATAGATGTTTTTTTATTTATTTATTTATTTAGCACGAACAATATCATATAAAAAAAAACAACATGAACAATCAACATCACTGGGATGTGCAAAGGGGAGGTATGAAACCCAGGAGGGCTTATATGAAAACCTCACCCAACATATTCAAAGATCAAATTTGTTACGGTTTAAAAACAAAAACATAGGAAAATAATTCAACAATAATGAAAAAAATAAGTAGAAAAGTAAGAGATTAAACAGTAAAATATAAGGAAATAAGGAAAATAAATAAATAATAATGCATAAGCTCATAAGGAAAGAGTAAGGAGTAAGAGAGAAAGAGAGAGAGAGAGACAAAAGAAAAAAGATGTTAGACAGGTTGTGAAAAAACTGTCTTCAACTAATATGGCTGCCACAGTACAGTATCTATAATGTGACATAAATGAGACTCTCGCACTCTAATCATCTCATCAACATGTTCCCTTCATCAGTCTACCCTCCATCCCCATGATGACAAATTGAAAACTGAATGATCTGAGTATTCAGACGCTTAAATATGAGTCTTGAAGTTTTAGCTCAGGATCACTGGAATCAACGTGTGATAAACAGAAACGATGAGGACGAAGGAGCTGCTGCTGAGCTCAGAGTCAGGCTCGTCTTTCTGCCATGGTCCCGACCAGAGGTTTCTGAAGTTTATAAAATTCAGTTTTCACTTTGTCATTATGGGACATTGTGGGTCAGTTAATAAGGGGAAAATGTATGAAACTATATGAAGCTAGTGAAGGGGTCTGAAGACTTTGTGAACACACAGTAATGTAGAAAATAAAGCACCATGCAGCTTGTTTGACTTGGACTGGAGTTACAATCCAACATAGGCTCAGACTAACATCAGGATGGACCCAGTGTCAACTGCTGTTCATTCTGCACTTTTTGAATTCATATACTATATATATGTCAATTGTAGCATCTATTTTCCATAAAATATGTAATTGACCAGTGATGCTGTGATGGTGCAGTGAGTCACACAGCCCATGTGCTGTGACTGGTCTCTGTAAGCATAGTAGCCATGTCAGCCAGAGGTGGCATGCTGCTGCATCAGGGTCAGAGACGCTTCCTCACACAACAAAACATTTTGTTTCCTGTGATGTCATTTGTTTGCCTCTGGTCAGACGTTTATAGTCAAGTTGCCTGACCCAAAAATGGAATGTTTTGTGTCCATTATTTTGAGCCTTGCAGACAGGCAACATTTTGGTTAAGATAAAGCCTCGGGTGTACACTTGATCAACGTCCTAAATAGTGTGTGTGAGTGTGTGTGTGTGTCTGCTGCAGAGCAGCTGTGTAGTCAAAGCCCAACCTCCACTGAAGTGACAGCCTTCCACCCCTGACACTGCAGTCCTGCTCTGTTTGTTGCAGACAAACATCCATTAACAGTGTAAACAAACCACCAAGTCTAATATGGGATATTTAAATGTAATAGAAGTGTTTCTAACTTGACTGTTTAGCGAGATCAAGAGACGGACGTCTTGGCAGAAGGATGGGTCCCTTTAGTCACGTAGCAGCAGCATATTGTGAATGTAATGGCTGTTTTCTAAATGTTGTCAACACATCATTTCAAACCTGTGGGTCCACTATTTACTGTGACACAGATGTTATTAATCCATGTTAACACAGGCCTGAGAGGCTTTTTTAAAGTTTGAGCAGACATCCCAGTAGTCGGTGTGAAGATGCTGAGCAGCCGTCTCCTTCCACGCAGCCATGTGCCTGGTGGCCGTCGGCCAGACTGACGTTGTGAGCAGACAACCTGGGCCATTGCAAAGCATTTGACCAATCAGCTGTTGTTAACAGCGCTTTGTTGCTTTTATGCCACATATATCTGACATACTGTGAAATACACGAGCCCATCATTGGATGAGGGCCTGTTTTGCCTTTCTGCTTCTGTCTGTGCCAGGTGACAGAGTTTGTGCAGCATTCTGTGTTTGAGATGAGTGAAAGCAGCTGGTGTCCAGAAGCAAGCAGTCGTCCAACAGTAGGGCTGTGGAGATCCACTCAGATCACCAGACCATGCATGAGACTGGGTTCATTAGAATGAGATGAGAGTTTAATGCTAGTTCTAAGAAAACTTGACTGACAAAACATTTGACAGGGAAAATAGTCTTTTTATGACTGGCAGTCACAAAATGCAAAACACTGCAGGTGCATTTAGAGGTGTAGCCATCTTGTGATGAATGTTACATCTGCTGAATTGTAATGAATTATCATATGCTGTAAAAGACAGAACAGTATGCAAGCACTGTGAATGTATGAGCTGCTTACTTACTTCTAACTGAAGCTGTGCGTGACCTAACTGAACTCCTTTCCACAAGATAAACATGCAAAGAAAAGCCAGTAGAAATGCCGTGTTGAGTCCTGCCCTTCAGTGGCAACAATGAGAGACACTGTGGGAGCTCTTCCCCCTCACATAAAGATAGTGGTGGCTGTCTTCAAAGGATACAGGAGCTTCACCAGGTCTTCTTGGGGCATCTCTGACATGCCAGCTGTCTGTCCAGTCCGTCGATGTTTCGCAGGCTGTGTCTTGTGTCTCGGGGGCCGATGGGATGTGCTGACACGGCGGCTTGCTGCTGCAGCTCACAGTCAGCGTATCCAAGGTGCTGTTCCATCGCGCGGTAACGGCCACCAAGCACTTTTGTGTCTGTCTGCAGTTGTAGCAGCTTCTGATGGAAGAAAAACAGCCGCACGTCACACACCAGTGACCCACTCTACACCGCGGGTGTAGCACTTTTAAAGGGATATCTCAACATTTTTGGCAAATTCGCCTATTTCCATAATCCCTGTAATCTTAGCAGTAGGTTCATTACCTTTAATTGTCTGTGCAAGCTGTTTTGAGATCGGCGGGGCAGAGACGTGAGCTGCTCAGCTAACGCTACGGAGGCTCATGGTATTTCCGGGTTTCCCTCATGAAACTCCACAACGCTCTGGTGGACAAGTTGTGACCTGCACATTCACCACGCTATGAGATAATAACGTATACGGTAATTATGTAACATTACGACACATGAAGCAAATACTCGGAACTACTTTGCTTTTGAAATCACTCCGCCCAGCAGCCGTGTCTGGAATGTAGTTCCGTCTATGTATTTCCCTCTAAAACAACTCTGTGTGGTAACGTTGTGTTATTATCTCATAGCGTGGTGAATGTGCAGGTCACAACTTGTCCACCCAGAGCGTTTTGGAGTTGTTGGATTGTGTATTTGTTGAGTTTGATGAGGGGAAACCTGGAAATACCATATGCCTCTGTAGCGTTAGCTGAGCAGCTTGTATCTCTGCCCCCCCCCTCCCTAAGTGAAAAACAGCTTGCACCGACAGTTAAAGGTAACGAACCTACTGCTATGACTAAAGGGATTAAGGCAATGGGCCAATTTGCCAAAATGTTGAAACATCCCTTTAATGTGTGGCTTCAGTCCTGCCTTGCACACAGCCACTTCCATGTTACCTGCATTATCAGTCACAATAGCAACGCCTTCATAAGCTCCCAGTCAGTGACAGCTGCTTGTAAAACTTTGGCTATGTTTGACCCCATGTGCAACTCAAAGTGGGCGAGTTTGCAGGCATTGCCATAACAACCGCCGGTTGTTACGGCGATGCCACACAAACGATGTGAATGAAGTGGCCGGGGCACCTTTGCTGTGCTAATTTTGTCACACCCCTGTCTTGCTGTTGCAGCTGGATACGGCTTTGCCAGACAGCTTTCACCCGGACCAGAAGCAACCCCACGTCGTGAAATCTCGTGCCACGAGATCTCAGTTTCAGAAGTCGCAGGCCCCCTAAGTGTGTTGGATGGCAACAGGGCTTTTCTGCGCATAATTTAGCATGTTGTGCCTTTTTGTTGCAAGACAACTGACCCACTTGTGAATATAAGTTTGGGCAGAGCCGTGTGTCTGTGTATGTATCCACCACTTTCTGGAGAATGACGCTGGGTGTCGCCATGACGCTCCATTCCACCGTTACTGTATTGTTGATAGCACAGACTGGTTGAGAGACATCGGCCGTGATGACTTTATTTATAATCATCACGTAATTTTAATGAGAACAATACGGACGAGTTTTTAGCTTTATGTCACATTTTCACGTCACTATATCACCGTTACTACTACTGATGTTTATGAAGTCTATAAAACCAATTGTTGAACAAACATTTTAGATTAGCTGGGCTAACCGTTAGCTGTTAGCCGTTAGCAGTGTCAATAAACAATAACTCAATAAACGGCCCATGAAAATAATATATTTTCAGCGGATATCCTAGTTCCAACATGACTGAGCTAACTGGAGTAGTTTCATGTCGTGTCCGACAACGGGAGGGTTTTAACAGCTGACGTCCTGATGTTAGCTTAGCTGCTGCTGTTAGCTTAGCTGTCAGCAGCAGCAAAGCTAACAACTACGATAACCATGACTAGTTACAAAAACGTGCACACAGAAATAGTCATGTTTGTTCAATAATTCGTTTTTTAGACTTAACAAACATCAGATTAAGTCACAACGGTTTTGACTAAATCACATTTGGTGCCTACACCGGTGGCTAACGCTACCAGTTAGCCGCTCGCTAGAATGCTACTAAAACCGACTTCTGTTGTGGTGTGACGCAATGGATCATGGGAAAATAAAGTGGTGGATAGGTGAATGTTGTTGGTTGAAGAGCTCAGAGTTGGACTGTTGACGTTCAGTGTGTTGAGGTGTTTAGTGGAGCAGCAGAGAGAAGTGGTCCTGGACTACGACTGGAACAGTACAGGGCTCAAGGTTGACATGAACTACAGTCTTTTTGGCCCCCTTTTTGTTGTTGATTCTCCAGTTTTGCTTCTCATCTGTATGATCGTTGCATATTTAGACAGCTGAGGTAGACTAGAAACCTTCTATAGCCTCTAGAGCGGGGCTATTCAATTAAAAATTCAGTGGGGCCAGATTTTAAAACCGAGACCTTAAGCCGGGCCGGACATTTTCAGCGGTCAATAAGAAGGTTATGACAAATGAGGGGCATTTTTTAAACCCAGCATTAGCTATTAAAAACAAATCTACACAGCCAGAAAAAAGAGAATGAGTCAATAAAAGTAGTACCTAGTGATAGTAGTAGTCCTAGCTGTTAATGCTTTGAATTGGAGTTTTTTTTTTTATGAACTAAAAGTTTCCCGAGGCCTACTGTCCTCTGAGTTTCCACTGAGGTTTACAGCAGGGGGTTATGTAGAATGTAGCCTAGTCTTAAAATTAGGCCTAAAGATGAACAAAGATTTCTTTTCTAACATATTTTGATTGGTGAAAAACAAGGAGCAAAAAGCCATTTGGGGCAAATTACTCTGGGAAAGTATTTGATTACGGATTATTCCTTTGAAAAGTAGCTATCCTAATCAAGTTACTGTTCTGATTCCATTGCAAGTAACTTAGCCTATTTAGTTGCGTTAAAATTAAACGTCATTCCCTTAAAAAGACAAAAAAAAAAAAAAAAAGGACAGCGTAGCGTGGCGTGCTGTCACTGCGTGGACGGTGCTCATGTGTGACCACGAGCCGGGCCACTCGGACATTGGTTCGGGGCCGGATGTGGCCGCCAGTTGAATAGCCCTGCTCTAGAGCCTAATGGGCAAGCTCACCTGTCACTCAACAAGTAGCAGCCCTCATACAATCAGAAAGATCTGTCATGTGCAGCTCTAATGGAGGCACACTCGCTCCTTTTTGAAGAAACAGAAACAGAAACAGAAGCCAGCCCAAACTTAAAGCTGGCCTGTGGAGTTTATACATATAAAACAATGTCCGTTACATTGCAGCCACTGCCAAACGACTTATTAGGATGATCATTGAACGCATCTCCACCACACAACAGTCCCTGGTTTACCCAGGAGCGCAATTGCCTCTGAGGAGCGACTTTCCCGCGCTGTCGCACAGGGAATTACGTTTGCATTACGCATGCAACGCAACGTTCGGATTTGACGTAGAGTTTAGAGCGCTGGTAAACAGAAGATAAGAAGAACATGTTATCTTATTTTTGTTTAGTCTGATATGCAGCCGGTGGAAGCACTGACACCGAGCCACCGAGCCACCGTGCCGGTGTTACACCGGAGCGGAGGAGACCCGACGGCGGATTCGTCCCGCCCGCCTCCCCCCCGACACGCACCGCACCGTAACTGGAGATCCGCCCGGTGAGCGTTCAGAGTCCCCCCCCCCCTCTCGCTGACCTCCGCGGTCCTGGACCACAAGACCCCCTGTCATGTCGGTCCTCCACCCTCTCTGATCCGCCGCAAGTTGCAAGAGCCCCGCGGAGCCCAGTCTCTCCCTCCTCTCCCACACTTCAGCACCTGTCCTGGGCTACAGCTTGGCTCGCTCCACCGTCCTTTATTTTTGAAGTATAACTAATGATAATGCACTGTATTGCCTAACTATAAACGCGTATGAGTGATCAGAACAGTAAATTGTTTACGCTACTTTTAAAAGGAGTAAAGTCATTTAAAACGAGGACCGAGCCGAGCCGACACGGTGCAGCCCAGGACAGGTGCTGAAGTGCGGATGAGAGGAGGACAGACCGGGCAGGAGCAATACAGAGGCGTCTCGTCAGTCCTCGGCTGTCTTTAATGTCCCGAGACACCCCTTTCAATCCGTTTAAGGTTATTTCTTTGTGTTTAGGGAGGCTATATTTGCTTAGAATATTTTTTGGCAACCAGAAAAGCAATGTTTGACCGGCGTGGCGGCGCCATCACACTCGCTCGCAAAAAAAAAAAAAAAGACAAGAAAAAAGGAAAGAAAAAACGCACTTACACACATTTTGGAGGAGGGAAGCGCGTCACAGCATCATTTTTATTAAATCATAGTTTTCTCTAAATTAAGACAGTGTGCGGGACTATTTTTCACCCAGCCCCCCCAAAATGTAGGCCTATGTATAAAAATATGAAAATAAATTGCGTGTAGGCCTAGATATCGTTTAGGGATTTTTTTTACTAAACGTTTACAGTTTAATTCCGTGTAAACGTTTACACATGTAGCCTATAAGGTCACACCCCTAAATAAATGCCAAAGCTGAATGACCACAACTTTTTTTTCTCTTCCTACTTCGCCAGTCACCTGGTTGCCTGGTTACCTGCACTTACCGTTCGGAGAGGGAGGGAGGGAAGGGGGGGGGGGGTTAACGTCATCGAACGGCGCAGGCTGACTGTTGCAGTAGCCTACTCGAAAAAAAAACACGGCTGATGGCTCGTAATGAGCAGAACTCCACAGGGCAGCTTTAACGTCATGACTTCATCTCTCAGTTCAGTCAGCCCTTGATTTGTAGGGTGCACTGCACACTGCTTCTCTTCTGATTCCATACTTAGACCACAGCAAACATGTTATCTAACGACCTGTCTCTGCTGTCGGTCCGTAGTACCATTACTTGTACTCATACGGTGATGTCATCAGGCCAGCCGAGGCCCAGTACGACTTGAGATCTGATTTGTAAAAACAAGTCTGAAGAATGTTTTAGGTTTGTGGGGTGGCTATTTTATACACAGCAAAGTTAAAGGGATAGTAGCATTTTTTTAAAGTGGGGTTGTATGATCTACAAATACCCCCTAAGTACTTTAATTGCAGTAGAAGACTCTCTGTACTCCTCCCGTTAGCAACGCCAGCCCATAATAGCCCTGCCCAGAGATTTACAACATACAGTGTTGTGAACAGACCCAAAGAAACGGCCTATTTTCACGGCCTAAAAGAGGTTTTACCTGAAAAAAAATACACAGTTCCATTGTTCGCTATGATATAATTTTTTCCAGCCCTTCAAAGTGCAGGAAAAACACAATTTTATATATATATATATATAAATTATATTATAGCGAACAATGGAACTGTGTATTTTTTTTCAGGTAAAACCTCTTTTAGGCCGTGAAAATAGGCCGTTTCTTTGGTCCATTCACAACACTGTATGTTGTAAATCTCTGGGCAGGGCTATTATGGGCTGGCGTTGCTAACGGGAGGAGTGCAGAGAGTCTTCTACTGCAATTAAAGTACTTAGGGGCTATTTGTAGATCATACAACCCCACTTTTAAAAAAATGCTACTATCCCTTTAACAACCAAGTCCGATCAGCTGCCACTTATTAACTGGCAAATTTTCATTCAATAAAAACACAACAGTAGGTAGTTGGGGAATGGATTCCTCTAGTCAGCAGGCACGTGTGGTCAATACACTGATGTCTGAGGCTGAGAGCAGCTTGTTTGCTGTGTAGTCTCGTCCCACGTCGCACTTTGTCCAAAGTTCCAGTGTGCAACAGGCCACAGAAACATGTCAGCTTTTAGCGTGCCAGACTGATAACAGACAGGTTTTTACAGTGCATGTCAAAACAGAACAGTAAGAAAAAAAGACAGTGGCACAAATTAAACCTCAGTCCCGACACTGGGACTGCTGCTGCTGTCCTGGTAGCTTATGATGTGAGCCAAGTATGTGTAAAAGTGTTTAAAAAAATCAAATATACTACTGAGCTCTGTCATGATTACACAGCAAACGTGTGAGTTAAAGGACAATTCCAGGCGAATTCAACTCGGGGGTGTATTTTCATATCATTTTAGGTCTAAAAGAAGGAATCTGAAGATTTTCAGTTTAATCGCTCCTGTTTTGCGGTAGTTGTGTCTGTTCCCCGCATCGCCGCGGCAGCAATGAATGGGAGTGGATGTAAGTTCCGCTGCTTTAGGCTGTTTCCATCCCTCAAAGCCGCAGTTTTTTTCCACAGACAGCGTCAGATGGAGACTCAAACATGCACCCAGAAGTTTATTTACTTCAAGCAAGCCGACATGTTTGTAAAACTAGATCTAATTCAAAGTCTCCCGGAGTCTCGCGCGAGACCCAGTTTGCCGTGCTCGGTGTGTTCAGGTGCAGTAGGAAAAGCTACCGTTTGTGTCATAAACACAGGAATATCAACTCTTTACTTGCTTCAAGTAAAAAAAAACTTCTCGGCGCATGTTTGAGTCTCCACCTGACGCTGTCTGTGGAAAAAAATGTACACTTGAAGCAAGTCAAGAGTTGATATTCCTGTGTTTATGACACAAGCGGTAGCTCCGACTGCGCCTGAATACACCAGCACTGCAACTTCGGGCTCGCGCGAGACTCCGGGAGACTTTGAATTAGATCTAGTTTTACAAACATGTCGGCTTGCTTGAAGTTTAATAAACTTCTCGGTGCATGTTTGAGTCTCCACCTGACGCTGTCTGTGGAAAAAAAAATGCGGCTTTGAGGGCTGGAAACAGCCTAAACAGTGGAACTTACATCCACTTCCCATTCATTGCTGCCGTGGCGATGCAGGGACAGACGCAGCTACCGCAAAACAGGAGACATTAAAACTGAAAATCTTCAGATTCCTTCTTTTAGACCTAAAATGATATGAAAATACAGCCCCGAGTTGAATTCGACTGGAATTGTCCTTTAACCTTTGGTGCGGCTCAGAGCTCATCTCGGCGATGACACAGTTAACAGCGGGTTCATCAGCTTCTCTATTACTACTATACTAACCCACCTGATAGATAGATAGATAGATAGATAGATAGATAGATAGATAGATAGATAGATAGATAGATAGATAGATAGATAGATAGATAGATAGATAGATAGATAGACTGAACCCATGCTAGGCTGGCTGTCTGGCTGCACACAACCAAAGTAACTCATGTAAACAACAAGACACAGGAACTCTCCGTGTGTCGGCCGAGGCCTGCCAACAACTTTATTAAAATAATGCATCACCCCTCGGAGGCCTCGTCAACAACCCCTCGTACTAGGCAGCAGATATTTGTTATACAGTCTTTGTTTTGCTGGTGGAGAAAGGACAACCATGGGCTCCTTTACTGTTTGCCCCCTCCCCTCCCTCACTCCCTCCCTCCCTCCCTCCCTCACTCCCAATTCCCTTCCTGTCCTAGGTCTTTTCCTGAGCCATGGTGTTGCCTGTCTGCACTGGCCTTTATTGTCTCTGTCAGACATGACATTAAGCTAAACAAGGGACACCACTTTTGGCCTCTTGTCGTGCAGGGTTGATCGTTCCACGGTCGTCCTGACAGAAGCAAATCACATCCACGTGGTTTCTTCTGGACCGATGGCCAGAATGATCACATCTGTACCACAAAGATTTCTAAAGTGGATTTCTTTGCCTGTGTAGGTCCAGTTTTTATTTTATTTTATTTATTTATTTTTTGGGGGGATGTACAGGATGAGCTGTACAGGACACTGTTTGTTAGTTGTATCAAAGGGAGCAAAAAAAAAAACCATGTGGGTGCAACCAGAAGTGCCCGTTGTACTCATGCTAACTGTGACTGAAGGTGGATAGCGGCTGTGTGATTTTGACCCCTGCCCCTCTACTGTCTGCCCTAGTGTTTAGACTCGTCAGTGGGGAAGAGGAAAAGAAGCTTGGCTGTTAGCTCTTCTCAGGACCCATCTTTCTCAGGATTAAACCAGGTGTGACCTTTTACCACAACACCAGCTGCCTCACAACAGCAGTTGTCGCTTTTGCAATCATACCTAACTACACTGGTTTAAAGTGAATCAGACTACCAGCACCCATCTCGCACTCATAATACCCAGAATATGCGCTCCCCCCCACCCAGTGTGCACTTCATTACAGTGGGGGAGCAAACTAAACTTTCCATCAGCAATACCAAGGGAGTAGCTTTTGTCCCCATTTGCTATAAAAAGGGGCCCCTGTCCCTCCTATCAAATGGCTTCTTTTCTCGAATTAAATACCAGTTCTAGTAACACCTGTCTCTTTTTTAATGTGACATTTGCTCAGTAGTCATTCTAAACTAATTCACATTAAACCAAAACCAAGCCTGATCTCAATCCAGTCCTTGTTTTATCAGGTAGCAGATTTAAAAAAAAAAAAAAGTGGCATGCAGAACTGATGTTTAATTAGAGACCATGTGGATCATGTTGAATGTGAAACAAAACAAAAGATGGGAGAGAAAATGTTATCTTATATAGATGTATGTGTATATTTATTACATATACACACCTCCAAAGTGATAGTTCAATGACAGCTTAGAGAAAACATGTCCTTTTTTATCTGTATCTGCCTTTTCACAAAGACCCAGATGAACTGAAATGAAAGCTGCACATAAGAACAGCAGTGTTTTTAGGTAGACAATGGTGACTGACTGCCAGGGTCTTAATACCTCCGTGTCTTCTCCACGGGGGTCACTCAGGTCCCTGTAGCAGTAGTAGCCCCCCCCCCCACAGGCCTTTTCACTCCCCCCCCCCACTCACTACTACGCTTCAAGAGATTTGGTGAAAGTTGCGTTAACATACCTCACCACGACGCTCTTCTTTTTGAAGGCTCTTCAAACTGTTCTCAGGCCAGTGTAAACTCCCCACACGCTTTTACGCAGGAATTAAGTTTCTCACATTCGCTGCTGCCGCTTCTGCTGCTGCTGCTCCAGGTCGATCAGGCCGTTTTGGATTCAGTTTGATGTGTTTTTTAAAATCTGTTGAGTCATAATAACTAGGATTTTCCTTTTTAGCTTTTGTTTTTGTTGTATTTTTCTCGGTGTGGTGCATGATGAGTCGATGGATGGATGCACTGGCAGCACTGTGTATATATAACTGAAGCCTGAAGTACACAAAGTGGAAAGCCTGGCTCTATCCACACACCCTCACACTAACTGTAAAATGAAAATGGGTCCCTGAAGCAGCCTGCGTTTTAGAGTAACCAATAGCTGGACAGTTGGTCAATAAGAGGACATTTACACACCTGTAGTTAGTTAGTTTGTCTGAATCTGTACACACGCTGCTCTGGTTTGGTCACACGTGGTGGTTGTAGTACGTTAAAAGTGTGTGTGGATGTGGGACGTGGGAGAATATGAGCCTCTGTGTGAAAGCACTGTTCAGTAACGGTGCGTAGAGTTTGAGGAGAAAGGACTTGTGTTGTGTCGTGTTGTGTTCCTGTTGAAACTTCCTGTCAGGATTGTGAGTCAGCTGTCGTCTGCAGTAGGACGTCAATATTCATCCTGTTGTCTAGACTTGTGACTTTACATTACTGTTGTTGTTATTATTATTATTATTATATGCTAGCTGTGACATTAACCTTAAAGGGATAGTAGCATTTATTTTTTAAAAGTGGGGTTGTATGATCTACAAATAGCCCCTGGTACTTTAATTGCAGTAGAAGACTCTCTGCACTCCTCCCGTTAGCAACGCCAGCCCATAATAGCCCTGCCCAGAGATTTACAACATACATTGTTGTGAACGGACCCAAAGAAACGGCCTATTTTCACGGCCTAAAAGAGGTTTTACCTGGAAAAAAATACAGAGATTGTTGTGATATTTACCCCAAAATCGTATATTGCTATAATTGTTTGGGATAGTGACATTTGCCTTAGACATATGATAAGCTCATGACAATCAGATTAATAAGGCAAATGTCAATATCCCAAACATTATAGCAATATACGATTTTGGGGTAAATATCACAACAAGATTTACAACATACATTGTTGTGAACAGACCCAAAGAAACGGCCTATTTTCACGGCCTAAAAGAGGTTTTACCTGAAAAAAATACACAGTTCCATTGTTCGCTATAATATAACTGTGTATTTTTTTTTTTTCAGGTAAAACCTCTTTTAGGCCACGAAAATAGGCCGTTTCTTTGGGTCCATTCACAACACTGTATGTTGTAAATCTCTGGGCAGGGCTATTATGGGCTGGCGTTGCTAACGGGAGGAGTGCAGAGAGTCTTCTACTGCAATTAAAGTACTTAGGGGCTATTTGTAGATCATACAACCCCACTTTAAAAAAAAAAAAAATGCTACTATCCCTTTAAAATGAGATGAAACCTTGACATGACAACAGATGTGTTGTATGGGCTTGCATGCACGGTAGCACACTGTGTTGCACAGGGGACTGTCTGTGTCATGGGGCCACTATGGTCTGTAACATGCAGCCTATATCTTGGTTTGGATTAGCAGTTAGCACACATTCATCTTGTGCGTGATTGACGAGCGTACCGTAGTGCGAGTCATTGACGATCCCACTGACGACACGTGTCACTCTGATAGAGGAGGAGAAGTCAGCAGCTCAGGGGCCGATTTCACAAACACAGATCGCTGACTGTGTCTCGTGACTTCAGATATCAGATATAGACGTCTGTGTGTTTCTGTTGCACAGCAATCAGGTCCGCAACTGCTTTTTAAAGTCGACTGTGGTACTCTTCAGAATTACAAAAAAAATAATTGGCAGACCAAGCAACCACATCCAAGCATTGACTTCTGTTAAAAGGGATAGTTCAACATTTTGGCAAATTGGCCCATTGCCATAATCGCTATAGTCATAGCAGTAGGTTCGTTACCTTTAATTGTAGGTGTAAGCTATTTTCAGTACGGCGGAGCGCAGCAGCTGGCTGCTCAGAGCTACGCTATGGAGGCTAAGGGAATTTCTTGGTTTCCCTCATTAAACTCATCAAATACAAAATCCCAAAACCCCACAGCGCTTTTGTAGACAAGTTGTGAGCTGCACAACCACCACGCTATGAGATAATGACGGAACGATACGAAACGGAGCCGCTTTCGAGGTAAATTCATACAAAATCGCTGATGCGCGTTGCGTTCAGGGACAGTTTTTCAGCAAGCAGTCTCCGTATTTACCCTGTATTTACCTCGAAAACGGCTCCGTTTCGTATCGTTCCGTCATTATCTCATAGCGTGGTGGTTGTGCAGGTCACAACTTGTCTACAAAAGCGCTGTGGAGTTTTGGGATGTTGAATTTTATGAGTTTAATGAGGGAAACCAAGAAATTCCTTGAGCCTCCATAGCGTAGCTCTGAGCAGCCAGCTGCTGCGCTCCGCCGTACTGAAAATAGCTTACACCTACAATTAAAGGTAACGAACCTACTGCTATGACTATAGCGATTATGGCAATGGGCCAATTTGCCAAAATGTTGAACTATCCCTTTAATTTCTCCGCAGAACATGTTTGACCTTTTGGAAAAATCAGTCGCAGGACGTTTACTTACTTGGGACAAATGAACCCAGTTAAAAAGAAAAGGCTCAATTTGGTGAAAAGAAAAAAAAAAAGACCTTGTTCATTGTTCTCTCCTGATTCATGTTAGGAAACAACACGTTGTACATGAGCCATGTCTTCCTGTTGTTTGGTGTTGCTGCTCAGCTGATTCTTTCTTTCTTTCTGAGTACCAGCACTGGTCCAGACCTGTGGGAATCTGAGAAACAGTCTGACTGGCATTTCCACCGATCAACCAGCCACATTAAAGACCAGATCAGTCTGTGAAACATTTTTGTGAACTCGGGGCCCCAGTTCTCCACAACAACAACAACAGCCTGTCAGAGCGTCGGTATTATCAGATGGTCAAACAAACAAACAGCACGGCTTTAGGACAGTTAGGACAGCGAGCTGCGGTCGGTCAGTCTGATAGACGACACGGGGCTTTTTCAGCCTCGGTGAGGTGTCACAGCCTTATGATGATATGTTCTAATGTAGGGATGTCACAATTATAAATTTTCTTGGTACGATTATTATGCATTCATTAATTTCACAACACTATGAATGTGTAAAATCAAATACAGTCAAAATATAATGACATTACTCATTGTTTACACAAAATATTTCAAGTATCTATTAAAATATGACCAATTATTAACCCCCCAGGGGAAATGTTTGAAATATTCAAGTCATAAACTGTTATCTATACCAAATGTTTACGTTTATTTTAATCATTTTTTGTTTTGTTTTGCTTTTTTTTTATTAAAAATGACACGCTAACATTTAAATTCCTACCAATTCAATGTTACATTAAATTGACCAGTATCTGAGCATTTACCTTTTTATTTTTTGGCTGCACATCTGCCAATATTGGTTCCAACATAATCTTTTTTGGGAAGTTGACGGTATTTAGGAATCTTTACGATTTTAATTAATTAATTGTGGCGTTTTAATACCGCGATTAATTGTGAAAACAAGTAATTGTGACATCCTACTCTAATGGCATCATAACTGTTGTTTGTACTCTGCTGCGGCTTCACTAATCAGACCACGGCATCCCTATTGTTAATTGGAATGAAGCTTTTTTGGGAACACCTGTGTGATGCAGCTGTCACATCTGGAAGTGGAAGCTAGTGTCAGAACCGAAGCTCAGAGGGGGTGACTTCACGTTTTATGTAGGGATGTAGCTGTTGCCATGACACTTTCTTTTCTCCTCCACATTTTACCATCATCACAAGGATTTGCTTTAATCACTGACAAACTTGTTGTTTTTGATTTACACTTTTCAGTTTTGAAAATGAAAGAGAGGGTTTTTATGAATGAATTGCTGAAGAACTGTGGCATGTTTGTCTTCCTTTCTGTTGGGCGCCATTGACGGATAACCTCCATTTGTTGTCTTCTCCTTCTCTCCATCAGTTGTTCCTTATTGACTTTGGTTTGGCGAAGAAGTACCGAGACAACCGAACACGACAGCACATCCCCTACAGAGAAGACAAGAACCTGACCGGCACAGCACGTTATGCCTCCATCAATGCACATCTGGGCATTGAACAGAGGTCTGTGCACATGTTTCACATAAGGGTTTCAGCCTGTTGTTTTTAGTTTCCATGACAGTAATTAAATTCGAAATCTCTACTCAGTCTCACTCTGTATTAGGGATGTCACGATTATAGATTTTCTTTGTACGATTATTGTCAGAGAAATAATCGCGGTATTACGATTATCACGATTTGATTATGCATTAATTAATTTCACAACATATGAATGTGTAAAATCAAATGCAGTCAAAATATATAACTACATTACACATTTTTACACTAAATATTTTAAGTATCTACTATTCATATATATAAACAATTATTAATCCTCCAGGGGAAGTGTTTTTTAAATATTCAAATCATTAATTGTCACCTATACCAAATGTTTAAGTTTATTTTAATTGATTGAAATTATTGAAATTTGTTTATTTGGATAAAACCCCTTGAGATGTATCATCTTGTTTTCGAGGGGGTCCAAACATATAGACAAACATAGATTCAACAGACAAACATGTTCTCAACAATATAGAAAAACAAACAGACAAATAAACAAACAAAACAAACCCAACCAAAAAGACAAAAACAATAGTACAAACAAGGACAAACACAGTTATTTACATTGGGACAAAACAAAACAACCATAGTAGGGCCACAAAGGTCAACACTGGGACTAAAATGACAGTATATAATGATTAGTAAACAGATCAACAAAATCAGAAATGCGTCTTCAGTGAAAACAGGAACAGGTCACCATGAGATGAGAAGACAGAGCATGCTTGAAATTACAAGAGAGGATTGATAATTGATTGTTTGTTTTGTATCACAAATGAGATGCTAACATTTAAATCCTACCAATTGTACGTTACGTTAGGTAAATGGACCAGTAATTTTTTACAATTACCTTCACTTTTGTGCACATTTGCCTCTGTGTTTCCAACATCATCTTTTTTGGAAAGTGACGGTATTTAAGAATATTTACAATTTATTAATTAATTGTGGCGTTTGATAGCGCGATTAATTGTGAAAACAAGTAATCATGAACCCCTACTCTGTATTATTCTGATGAAAAAATGCACAGTTTCTGCATTTAACAAATAACACTGTTTCTGTCTGCAGTCCGCCGCGATGACATGGAGTCGCTAGGCTACGTGCTGATGTACTTCAACAGAACAGTCTGCCATGGCAGGGACTAAAGGTACGACACTGCTCTATACTGCCCAGGGCCTGAAATTTGCTGCAGGATTGCAGGGTATCGAGCATAATTTAAACCGATATACCCGCAAATCTAACGCTTCGAAA